>NC_134485.1:90265308-90592808 GCF_040206685.1 Ascaphus truei
TCAACAAATATTCTTAAAATACTTTTACATTTTTATTTTAAATTGCTGAAGATAAAATAATCCCCTACTCTTGTACACTCCTATCTACTTCACCCCTACTAAAATCTCTTACTTCCTATTAGTCTTTGTAGTAATTACAAATGTCTCCTCTTTTTAAGACTCTACTGAACAATCCTTTGCACCTCCATATCTCTCACTATACCCCTACAGGCATCATATGCTCATCCCAAGGATATTAATCTTTGAACCTTTTACATCTACAGCCCTCTTATATCAAAGATATTTCACTCATCTCTCCTACCTATGGAACTCTCTCCCACTCAATATTCATCAAGCAGTTTTCCTTTCCATTATTAAACCCCAGGTGAAAATTCAACTCTAAGAAATGCATCTTTTAAAATGATTTATGCATGCTGTACACTACCTCCATGAGTTACACTGTAACATAATACACTTTTAATCCTACTGTCTTCCATTATAACACTTAGATTGTAAGGTCCTTGGACAGGGTTTGCCTTTGCCTTATGTTATCATTTACTTTTCCGCATTGTTAGAGTAGTCTTGACTCTATATAAATAAAAGTTCACATAGAGATGAAGACAAGGTTATTGCAGCAGCTCATAATGCAGAATATTGCAGATATAACTCAGAATGTCATATTTTCTATAGGATTCCATGGCAGAGATCTGTGCAGTGATACCACAGAAGATCATAGAAAATCCCACCATAGCACGTCAATGGGTGCAATAACCTTGGCTACATCTGTACTGTACATACTGTACAAACAAATAGCACAGATATTTGTTTCTTTATTGCTTAAAAATTGTCTTTAGTAATAAACTTATATTATTATTTTGAACATGAATCTTACAAATATAGCTATTATTTTCTCTGTAAACATCTGTTATTTTTGACTAAGCTCACACTAAAATGAATTTCTATCTTGTATTGATTCCCAGTGGCAGCTACTCAAGCCACAATAGCTTCTGCTTAATTTAGACACCAGCAGCATTTTTCTTTATTGAACCAATGTTCTTTATTTTCAGTCCATGAAATCTCAAATTACTATTTTCTTAATTGAAATTGTTTCCTTAAATAACACTTTTCTTATGGATGATGCTCTGAACTTCTAGCTAAGTAAACACATACAACAATATAATTTCCCCTGAAGCTGCACAAAAGCAAATACTGTATATAATAATCTGTCACCAGTAATTATGTTTTATGACAATTATATGAACTAGGTCAATGTAAAATGTAGATATTACTGGATAAGTTGGAGTACACTCAAGAAGTACACTGCAAATACAGTGTAGTTAAATTATGAAGTTATTCAATAACTGCAAAGGGATAGATTTTGTGTTCTTGAAATGGTTATGTCAATTTTATTAGTAAACAGAGAAAAAGGGGTTATTTTTCATGTTTACTTTACAGTGTGAATGCATACAATACAACATTTGTACAGTTACAAGAATGATGCTTTAAAAATGTGATTTATTGATTGAAACTCAATTTACAGTAGCATACAGTATATAGGTTTGCTCTCAACGTTTATTACCCTGTTGTATAACAACTTGACAAAGAGAGAGGATGATATCATGTTAGCCTGTAAAGAAGACAAAATGAAAGTAAGGTTGAAGTGATACTTACAGTATATTGGCTAAGTAATAGTTAAAAAGAGTGCAAGCTATCTGGACCAATCCAGGCCATTCAGACAAATTTGTGCAAAAGAAAGTAAGAAATCATGGTATATTTTTACAAGGCTTATCTCATAGTGAAACTGGGTATACAGGACTAAAGTAGTGCGGTACAAATGTAACATAACATAATGCAAAATAGGAATACATTTCTCTGTCCAAAGAAAAGATATGAGCTTCAAACACATTCTAATGACACACAAAGGACTTATAGCACACAAACCATAATTAAACAATTCTACACTTTGCACGCAATGTTGGGTTATTTTTCATTCAGGGACAAAGAGCAATGCATTTCCGGACAGATTTTTAACAATCCGAACATATGAGAGAGACAGATTTCAAATGTAGTAAGTGTCACTACAGTATATATATATACTGTTCTTTGTCTGTATGATCATCAATCAGATCTTTGAAACCCAATTTTCCCAGTGGTTCTACGGCCATAAGCTGCCTTTCCATTCTACACTCCCAATATTCCAATATATATATAAGGCATGTCTCCCTAATTTATTTGGAGGGGTGTTTGGGGGAAATAATATGTACTGTATGTATGTATGTATGTATGTATGTAAAGTTCTTCACCTATTTTACCAAAGGAGGATTTACATGGCATAGTAATATATAGGACTCATTACAGACTAATCTTACCTCAGGATTAACCCCTTACTTGCTGCAGCATCCTCCTCTATTCCTTATTATTCCGTTGTATTTATTGTTCATGTGCATTTTATTCATTTAGGATTGTCATTTCCACCTTCGGTTCTGTTTTATTATTTACTGATTCCTTATTAAATTGTTACTATATTATTTTTATCTCAGGGATGTTTGTATGTATATAACAGTAAGGAGGAAGAGACTGTATTGATTACACATTGTACAGATCATAAACATACAGTAGCTTCATTGAAGGTTATGGGGATAGAATCAGTAGTTACATCTACTCCAGGTTCAGAGAGGGACATAGCATTACTTCAGAGAGAAGCTTTCTGGACATACAGTACACACTTGATACAGTCTCCCCCAGGGTACTTAATGACTATTTGTCCCTTAATTGTTTCCTCAATAGTCGCTAATATCTTATGTGAATTTCTCTTCCACAGTATATACTTACTCTTGCTGCTGCTGCTGTTCTTAGACAACCAAAAATCAAGAAAGAAATGATCCATATGTTAAATCTTTTATTTTCGGGTATAGTGGCACTTTATTGATGTTTTCACATTGTATAAACTCTCTCCTCTCTTCATTATTCCACCCAGATCTGATGTTCTATCCACGAGCTAGATTAAGTTCTTTTCCCCCTGGTATTTAAGCCTCACAGAAATGTGGATGCACTGCGCATGTGCGAAGAAACGGCATCACCAGCTAGGGAGACAGAGAAGATCTATGCCTTTCATTGATGACAGCACCGCAACTCCGAAATATCGCGAGACTACGAGGGACAACATTCAGAGGAGGAGCAGAGGGAGCACGTCAACAAGACCTTATGCCTGTTCAGGCAGCCGGATCGCACCACGCAGAGGGACCTGCTGATGACGTCAATGCGTGGGAACCAATTGATGATGTCAGCGCAACCGGACCGGAGCACACATTACATGGAGGATCAAGATGCTGACAATCATGTGACTACTGGGGGGGTAATTGGTGGTGTTTTAAGTGTTTTCACCTGGGTGTTTGTGGCTATTTATACTGGACATTTTTGTAGTCTCTGAAAGTCAGTCACTTGATAAAGTCCCCTAGGAGGGATGAAACGTTGTGTTTTTGTGCTGAATAAAGTTTTCTAAAGAAATCCGAAGTAGCCCTGGATCTTTCTACTTTCTCCAATGCTGGAAGTTTTAGGCAGGTATCCCTGAACCAGGAGCACCGGTATCAGCAAGTATCTTAATTGTTTTTTTGTGGTCTGCAGCTTCTCTTGTGATATTGTATGTATATACAAACATCCCTGAGATAAATATAATATAGTAACAATTTAATAAGGAATCAGTAAATGATAAAACAGAACCGAAGTTGGAAATGACAATCTTAAATGAATAAAATGCACATGAACAATAAATACAAAGGAATAATAAGGAATAGCGGAGGAAGCTGCAGCAAGTAAGGGGTTAATCCTGAGGTAAGATTAGTATGTAATGAGTCCTGTATATTAATATGCCATGTAAATCCTCCTTTGGTAAAATAGGTGAAGAACTTTAGATACATACATACAGTACATATTATTTCCCCCAAACATACCTCCAAATAAATTAGGGGGACATGCCTCTGCTGAAAATACAGCACACCTGAGGTACCTGGTTAAGGGATATGCTAATGACTATGCAAAATATATTTTAATGTCTCCCCTCCCACACTTTCAAAAATAATTTCCATACCAACTATATAGAGTTAATGAGCCTAACCTAATGACTGGAATCATGTCAGATCCAACAGAATTAGAACTCATAACCACCACTTTTCTAGGCCGCAGCTCTAGCAGTGTGAGCTAAACAGCTGATGGGTAGTATCACTGTCACATCCTTCTTTTGAGCTGCTCACTTTTTACACATGTAGCTAATCTAGCTATTAACATATCACAGAGGTATATATCAGGTTATAGAGTTATTTTTGGGATTCTTTTCTCCTCCTGTCTATAGTTCATGCACTATTCCATTTGAGCACCTTTCTGATATATACATGTGCAGGCTGAGCAAGGGGATTTGTCTAATTTGTTCTTTTATCTCTCAGGTATCTCAAGTGTGCTCTACAAGTAACATTAAACTGTCAACCAGGAAGTGGAAGTGGTCTGCTTTTAAAGGAAGCCAGGGGAAGGGAACTAATACAGAAATACAGTATGCACTTATTGTGGTGCTACATGAAGTATATTGACCACTTTAAAAGTGCAGTCCAAGCTGCCATTTAAAAAAACAATGTCCCCGTTAATATGTGCATCAATACAATCCAAAAACTGATAAGTATTAAGCTAAGTTGACAATCGATCTCTTCTCCTGCAATCCCGTTCTCCTCAAGATTCAACATGGGGGTTCACTAAATGGGTGTCAGTGCAGCAGAAGAGGACCAAAGATTCAATGTTCTGTGGCGAATATCATGTTACCAAACAGTCACTAGATACAATTTTTGCACTGCTAGAGAGAGTGCAGGGCTACAAAAGGGGTATTCCAGAGCATGTTTTAGAAGAGGAAAGGGATGTGACTTTGTAAATGGTTGCTATATAAACAAACAAATGCTTGTTACATTGTAATACATTAAAATGTCATTCAGAGTTGTTTCTTTTTTTTTATTAATGTTACAAGTATTTTCTCATAGTACAGAACTGATTAATTAAAAAAAACACACACATGTAGGATATTGCTTGGCCTGCAACTTTAAATGCACAAAGAATTTAATTTGTAGTATAAACCAATTTATTTCAATTAACAAGTTTACAAAGATATATGGAAATGTATCTACAGTAATTCATTAAAATGTCTAGGCTGTCCTAGTGCCTCCATAAAGATTATAATTCCAAAGGAATATGGTACAAGAGACATTGTTAGATTGTAGAATAAGGGACAACATTATCACTGATTTTAGGTCTAAAAATGTTTGTTTTTGCCAAAACATGATTGTTTTTTGCAAAACAAATATGGTAAAAAAAAAATTACTTTAGTAAAAAAAAGTTAGAACTTTTAATTTATTGCAATGATAATTGACAGTTTGTTTCCCACTAAATGAAGCCACATTATAAAAACAAAACACAAACAATCAAAAAAAGAAAAAAAAGATCACAGAATAAGCCATTTCTGGGATTTTAAATTTGAATTGAATTTTGGTCTAATTTGGAAAACAAATTGAAGTTCAACTTGTACCTATGAATGTGCCCATCCTATATAATACATTCGGCCTGTTTGTTAGGAGATACAAATATGCTTAATAAGCTTTGCAGCATACTGTACAGCATGTAATAATACTAGTAAATCTCAATAAATATAGTGGGCTAATCTGTGATGTATACACTTGTTCATATTCCTATATCTGTATACAATGGTTCAATTAAAACTCCTAACAAGTTTTAAATGCAGTACTCTATATGCAGAAACACTGGGTTCTTGGTATTCAGACACAAACATAAACAATGTACCTGTAGGCTTAATTTAATTTTGTTTAGAAGAGCTTCTTAAACATTTGTGCAATGTTTGCAAATGAAAACTACATTACAAGAATGCGTCCATGCATACAACATTTCAATAAATCATATGGACTGCAGCATTTAATATGCAGCATTTTCTGAAGGTTCCTGGGTTAAACATGTGCCTATGATAAACACTCACAATTACCTTTGAAAATGAATGAGCAGTATTTCTGCGGCACAGCAACTAGCAATGATTTATGAAAGACAGCCATTTCTAATATATGCCTGATAATGCGTTTGCTCTAGATAGCTCATGAGCCAGGTCCCCTGTTGATCAGTGGTTTATTTTTCCGCAACAAATGTTGTGCCTTTTTGCTATGTCATTTGCAGACATAAATACTGAAAAATTATTCTCCTGAGCCAATAAATGTTTTTTGTTTCCAATGGCAACGTTAAAGCATTACACTAATAAGAATGCTAAGGACCCAATTATTTAAACAGTTGTGTTAACCCCTGTGCTGCCAGAATGTCCAGCAGCACCTAGAATTGCTGCTCCCTCTGGCAGCCAAGGGATTCAATAACGGTGAATTTAATAAGTAGTGCTACTACGTAAGACACCCTCTAGCACGGCTTAGTAAATGTACAGTATGTAGATGGACTGTAAAGAGTGTTCTGATTTGAAAAGTGTCTTATGGAGTATCACATCACTTTGTAAAAATAGCAATTTATGGCCCAGTCACTTTTAACTGAGCCAAAGGTTTTCTTAAGGCATGGCAGGTGTTTTATAAAGATAGAATGTCAGATACTCCTCAAAAAGTAAAAGTATATAAAAAAAGGAGGTATAGTAGGCACTGAAACACTGTAGGCTTCAAAAATCAAAACAAAGAACACCGCCCTCCTTTAAATGAGGTGCTCTCTCAATTGGCCTGCAGCTTCAGCTTATTTGGTTCCAACAATGTTATTCAACATTGCTTTTTAACTTTTTCCTAGATTTGGCACCTACCCTATATTGAGCCTGGACACACCTGGCATACTGTACAAATGGTCATATAAACATTTGATACTTAACTACATGGATAGATAAAGACATATTGTGCGTATGAGATTCCTTTCTATGGGTTACCTGTTCCTCTGGGTAGCGAGGCAGTATCACTAAGACTTTAGTCTCATTCGGGGATTTTTCTCCTTGGTCTTACTCCAAGACTCATTCTGGCACATCTATATACAGACCATATCTATGCATGGGATATATGCCTCAAATTGTACATTCCATGTAGAGTTGTATGCTTAGACGTATGCAAACACAGCATCAGATTTAATGGCCCTTTAATACTTTTTACCTATGATATATTTGGGGGTGTAGTGGAAACTTTATTCTCCACAAAAAAGTTATGACTTTTTGAATTGATGTGCGTACTTTTGGAATCTTTGTTTATTCATATTATGAAGAATACGGGTGACGTCATCACACCTACCTCCGTTTCATCTTGTGCCACATGTAGAACAGACTGATTTTGGCAGGAGCAGAGATAAAATAAGGAAGCATACAAACTTATAGGATCCCACGCCAGGTCTTGAGAAAAAGCAAGAATGGTTTGAAAAGTTGAGGTATACTTTCTGTCCTTTGAAATTGAGTCTATATATTTTTGTTTTGTGTAGTTTATTATTCTTGTATGTATTCATTTGGTTTTCATTAAATATTTGCATATTGATGTAGTCTGACTGCATTCTCTATTGTGCTGTAACATCCTATATTTATTTGTTCGTGTCATATAAAAGTAGCGATACTTAATAAATATGTTTTAGAATCCTTATAACATTGCTAAGGAAAACATTGCAGAAATATATAAATATGGAAAAAATAACAGTTATTTTTTATTTGCAGCTCCCCATCTTTATCCACCCTACCTGTCTTTCTAACTATCGTCATGTCTCCCTCCTGCCTTCTACCTCTAAACTCCTTAAAACTTTTGTATTCTCTCACTTGCTCATTTTTCTCATCTCCTATTCTCTCCTAGACCCTCTACAATCTGCGTCCAGACTACTGACTCCACTGAAACAGCCCTCACTAAAATAACGAATTACCTACATGCTGCCAAAGACAAAGGTCTGACACTCTGCTCCTATTACTCAATCTCTCTGCAGCATTTGATACTGTGGGCAACCCTCTTCTCCTTCACATTCTCCATACTCTTGGTATCCGTAACAAAGCTCGATCATAGATCTCCTCTTACCTCTCCCAACGTACTTTCAATGTCTCTTTTGCTAACACCTCCTCCTCTATTGATCTCTCTGTGAGGTAACACCAGGTCTCTGTCCTGGGACCTCTTCTCTTTTCTCTTTACATACTCTCTCTAGGTGACCTAATCACATCTGTTGGATTCAAATATCACCTCTATGCTGATGACTCAAATGCACTTTTCAACCCCTGACCTTACACCTGCTATACAGACCAAAGTTTCTGAATGTCTCTTCGCTATATCCTCCTGGATGGCCCTCAGCAGACAAACTTAATTTGGCAAAACAAGAACTCCTCGTATTTCCTCCCAATACTGGTCCTACTACCTCCTTCTACATTACTGTTGGAAGCACTATCATATACCTAGTAGCACAAGCACACTCCCTAGGGGTCACACTCATCTCCTCTCTCACATTCTCCCCTCACATTCAAAAGGTAGCTAAAACCTGAAGTTTTTTCCTCTGCAATATTACAAAGATACGCCCTTCACTTGGTTGCTCCACTGCTAAAACTCTGACACAGGTCCTCATTCTCCCCTGTCTCGACTACTGTAATCTCCTGCTGTCCAGACTTCCTGCCTCTCACCTGTCTCCCGTACAATCTATCCTAAATGCTGCAACGAGTATCACTCTACTCTTTCCTAAATAGTATGAACATCTCCCCTGTTGAAATCACCCTCTTGGCTTCCTATCAAATCCCAGATCACTCTCTCATTTCTCCTCCTCACTTTTAAAGCTTTACACTCTTCTGCCCCTCCTCTCAGCCCTAATTTCTTACTATACACCATCCCGACTCTTGCGTTCTGCTCAAGAATGTCTTCTCACTACATCTTTGTGTCTAAAGCTTTCTCCCACCTTAAACCTTTCTCACTGACTGCCCCACACCTCTGGAATTCCCCTCAATATCCGATAAGCACCCTCTTTATCCACCTTTAAGACCCATCTTAAAACACCCCATCCTTATTGTGTCATATGAGTAGCTCTGTGACTGATACTTTTCCCCTCATACATCGACCTTGACCCCTTGCAGATGCACTTACCAGAACACCTTCCTACTATCTCTGTACGTTCTTCCTACTTACCAATTAGATTGTGAGCTCTTCGAGGCAGGACTCCTTTTCCTAAGTGTCACTTTTATGTCTGAAGCACTTCTTCCCATTACGTGTTATTTGTTATTTATATGATTGTCACATTTATTACTGCTGTGAAGCACTATGTACATTTATGGTGCTATATGAATAAAGATAAACATATCACACACAAAAAGTAGCGCTATGAAACTATTAATAAAAAATGTGAGGCTAAAGTGAATATAAGGGAAATAATAATTAAATATAATAATGTGATTCAAAAACTAATGTGTACTAAATCTAACTGTGATTTTACCAATATAAAAATACAGTGTTAGTAAACCAATAAATATATAGAATTCAAATATTTTGATCTAATGGATCATCTTGGAGTTATTGATAATATTACTGACTGATTACTATTATTGTATGAGTTATAATACTTTGTTCTTACAATGTATATATGTTTAGTAATAATATTGGTTTTATGTAGGTTATTTATGAATTCTATCTTCACAGAACACTGTAATGTGGCATTAGTATCGGTATGTCCCAGGTGGTAGTTAATCAGCACAGCTGATTCTCAAGAGTGGAGTTAGATTTACATAGGCAAAACTATATAAGGTAGTACTCTGTGGTTATTCATTACCCCTGAGGAAGTCACGTGATAGTGACGAAACTAGTTGGGACAAGGTGGTGATGTCAGCACGCACGGCGGTAGAGAGGAGGTCCTTGTAGCTGAAGGATAGCCTGGTTGCAAACGCTGCACACGCGGTCTGTGTCCGGAGCTTTCAACTGACCGGAGGACTGGCATTAATGTGCTGAGAGACCGGCTGATCGAGTGTACATTGTGGAAGTGTGACCGGAGTTTCCAACGGCTGTACCATAGTAAGGCAGAGTATATATTGGACCCGTCCAACCCAGCTGACGTACCCCTTAGAGATTTCTCTCAAATGTTCAGTGTTTTTTAAAATCTTGTAAGTGTAATTCCTAGGGACTGCGTGTCATATTAAATGGACTTTATTTTTATACAGTTAAATACTAAGGAGCCTGCGCTTCTCTTTGTTTTTTTTCTCTAAAGATATACATATATAAATACATACATTGATATACTGTAGGGGAAGCAGAATATATCCAATTACAGTCGTAGTATTGTCCTTCATCCCTCCACTTCATTATGCATGTTGAATAATGAGGAGGTTCCATGTAGCCTGGCTCTGTAGCGTCTTTAACGGTAATTATTAATTTGAATATACCTTTTATTAATAATTTGATATGGTCTCTAGGAATATTTTTTTAAGTTAAAGGACAATGAATCTCCTTCATAAATAGGGAGATTTTCTTAGTATGATCATACATTATGAAACTATTTAACATTGTTCTATTTCCAACACATATTGCATATTGTTATTGTTTATGTATGTTATAAAAACTTAGAATGCTCAAAATGTTTCCAACATACAGTAATGCAAAGGGAATGTTATTTCAATTTTTTGCCAGCTTCAACTTCAATGAATCTAGGTACTTTCACATATTTCACACATGTCACTATGTTTAGTCCAAAAGACAATAAGACATATTATGCATTTATTAGAGGTACCTGCTAAAATGGAGTATATTTTAACAGGGGTTAATGTTTAGCAGGCTTGAATTATTTTTGATCAAAAGATGCAACTAAATGGCTCCTTTGTTATTAGACTTAGGATCAAAATATAGAATTTCACTAATGGATTCCAAGGCAATTTAGGTGGAGCACAGAATTTGTATATTTGTTTTCAATAAATGCTTAGAAGAATTCTTAAGAGTTTAAAATCTTGCAATCTTGCGCAAAATCATAATTGCTTTGCTGTCTAATTAGACTAAGTGAACAGGTATGAGGTATTTAAGGAGTTAATACGGTACATATATTGTTTGGGAAAAACTGCCACGTTAAAATGCTTACAATTCACATTTCTGCCTAGAGGAAAATTAAATTACTCTGGGAGTGTACAGGCCAATAAACCCATGCAATGAAATGATTAAATGAAGATACTAAAGTGCAACTCACTTTATTTATATTGAAGATGCTTTGGTTATAGTAATGTTAAAGTTAAAATAAAGTTAAAATAATGATGGTTCTGTATCAATGTTTCCAGGGTGCAAAACAAGTCCAAATTTTTCCAAAGCTGAAAGAGTGGCTAAGTGAGTTACAGAACAAACAATAACACTGACCTTGCCTGCAAAATGCTATGTGCAGCACAATGTACTATTTTGTAATTGTGAAGAGTGCTATACGAAAAACTTTATTATTAAAACTACACAAGATTTACTAAGAAAAAGGAATCCCACTACAGCAATTG
Source organism: Ascaphus truei (assembly GCF_040206685.1). Classification (NCBI taxonomy): domain Eukaryota; kingdom Metazoa; phylum Chordata; class Amphibia; order Anura; family Ascaphidae; genus Ascaphus; species Ascaphus truei. The sequence continues at coordinate 90,276,758 of NC_134485.1, forward strand.
AATTATTTGTACTGATAAATCTGGTGTCGCTATTTTCATTGTCATCTGAGGAGAGGCCACCTAGGATGGGGTAAGTGATGTCACTGCATCAGGAACACACTCCAAAGTCTCCATACACGAGGAAGATGTAGACCTGAAGCCCTGTCATCTGAGTACACGTGGCAGTGGACGATCACACAGCTCAGCACCAGCAGAAAGGCCTGCAGTCGCAGGGATTGAGCAGCGCCAGGTCACAGCAGCATGCGAGTAAGGAGTTCCGACAGGCACAGGGAGACAGAGAGAGACCGGCCCATGGGAATGAATGTCCAGGCCCACAGATGCAAGGGAAAGGCCCATGGATGTGGGGGGGTGGGAAGGGGGGAGGGGGAGAAGTGCAAGAAAATAGCAGGACCTGAGGGAAGCAGAAATAATAGGTTATTCAGAGTATGCATGGCAAGGAGTCTCTGGCAGTTAGGCCATTGGAAAGGTCCCCCCCAGCCCCCACTAAGGTTTCCCAAGCCGCCCAAATTAGTTTCCCAAATTTTTGCTGATGTTACCCCCAAAATGTGTTTTGCGGTGTAATATCCGCAAATGGATTTGGGTGGTTTCAATCGACGCGGATTCATCAAAATCCTCCTTTGGATTAAACCAGTGGCCAATGGATTGCTGAAACCACGGATTGGATTCTACAAATCTGTCCATGGGTTGCGGAATCCGTGGAGTGTATTAGTAATACTAACAATCCGCAAAATGTGAATCTCCCTCTTTGACATTGATCCGATGAAATCCACGGACCAAAGAAACCAGCCGATCCACTGTGGATCCAACTTCGCCCAATTTTTTTTCGCACATCTGTACTGTTTACCCTCAATTCTATAAAAGCAGCAGATCCTCAAATATTATTACTGATTCTTTTTCAGCACCTCATTCTCCTTCATCTATAATAAGTACAGTATGTGTAATTTATTTAATATTAGCTAGGAACAGAAGCTTTCTTACAGTACATCTGTTTATTTTTTCATGAATTACCTCTGATAATTGGGCAATTCTACTTATATTTCTACAAGGCAAACATATGTTTCCACTGCTGTAATCGCTACTGATGTGTGGTCCACCAGTAGGACTATTCCTATATGGGCCAGATGTATCCCTGAGGCAGAAGCAGGGCTTGTTGAGCTGTGAAACTATCTGTAATCTATAGTTTTGGTAATTTAAATATAAAAATCAACATTTGTATTGATGGAACAGACTGTTTGTTTAAAAGAAAATGTAGATGAGTAATTTAAAAGTACTGACGTGTTTCCAGTGCTTTACGATAAAGCTCAAATATCAAAAACCCTCTAGTGAATAAATATTTGATTCCAAAAGACATCAGGAAATGATAGAATCTTTGTAATACTGTATATAGAAAGATCACCAGGCTTGGAAGATTTAAATAGGGCATGACTGCATAATTTAATCTTTATAACACTTAATATATTTTATGCTTTGTCTAGGAGCTAGATTACCTTTCACTTGTTCTTTGTAGTTAAGGATAATTAAAAATCCATTATACTTTCTTCCTTGCAATGGCACTACATAAATTAAGACTTGGCAGCAGTACGACCCACAAGAAGTGATCTAACCCTTTCAAAGTGTCACTTTACCTGTAATGCCAATTTATTGAGTGATGAGAATTTTTGCAAATAATTTTAATTTAAATATTGACCTTTTCTAAATATAGTCACACTTCCAAGTACTGAATCTTTCTGAGCAAGTTACAGTAGAACACATTATTCCTCATTTTGTATCACCCATTTTTTTGTCAATTGGTGCTAGGAAATCACACTTTATAATAATTTGGCAATACAATTTTACATTGAGAGACTTGGAAATAATGATTATTATTGTTGTTGATAATAATAATAATTACTATGATAATTGTTTTTAAAGCAGGGTGAGTAGCTGTATTGGTATTTTCTTCCATGTAATAAAGTTGCCAATGAGGGAGAAGGAGTAAGTGGTATGATACATTTTTTGGAAAAGGAAAATATTTGATAAGACATATTTTCAAACCTCACAGGGTTCGCTATAGATGTAGGAAGTCTTGCATTAACATTGCACTTTCAAAAAGAATGGTAATGTATACTTTATCTGCTTTACAAGTGTTATTTGACATGTTACTTTGGGTTGTGTTCCACGGGAACAGGGATAATAATGCTTGCTACATTTGTATACCTGATAAAGAAGCATGGGAGGTTAGAAAACTTCCAAATGTATCTGTTGGTCCGAAAAAGCTCATACTTGGAGAACAGTGTTGTTATAACAGTGGCAGGGTCAAGTGAAATGAGAGGAATTCAAATAGATGTGAAAGGCTTCTGCTGTCGGACTGAGCTGATATACTGTACAGTACTTCCCCAAGTGCTATCCTGTGCCTGGGCCAGTGACTTTGGCTTTAGCACATTACCACCACCATATTCAGCACCTCCACAGTAAGCTACACTAGTTAGCTACTCTCAGACCTCAAATCAAGGGTCTCCTGGTTGTAGAAGGAGTGATTGGGGTGGAAGTGATGTCAGGATTCCTTGACGTTGGGAAATGGTTCATAACTTTGGAATTGTTCGCACTAGCTCAGAAGCAGCCCCTTCAATGAAACTAGCACTCTGGACATGGTGGAGGCATATATAAATTATACATCTTTCCTGCCTTCTAACTGATTTTCTTGAGTACAGGACTGTGTTCATAAAATTAAAATGTTGCCTGTTCTTGTAAGAGTGGCAGTTGAGTGGAATAACAAATATGGGGTGCAAACAAAACCAAACAAATAGGGAAAAATGTTTGAAGGAGAATGGCTTACACTACACAGTGGTGGAAATCTGGATACTGGATTGAATTCCATCGAATCAATGGAAAAGAAAACAATAGTGTGACAATAGTGTGATACTGTTAAATAAAGTTATATTGAAACTGAACAGATTTGCACTCATAAACATACTGTAAGTTGATAGAAGGCAATATGCTTATTAGGGATATCCTGGCTCATGAACACTCCTGATTCCAGGTAAAGTCCTCAGTTGTGTGCTGACAGAAGTTGGAAGTCGTTTGGACCTTTAGTCCTTGCTGTTCGTCTCTGTCTGTGCACCAGCTGCCTCGCTCCTCTGACGATGGAGCAGCAGAGGGCAGATTTTTTATCCATACCAATTGACTCCCGTGGAGGTTCCAACAACACATTACATTTTTATTTTGTTTTTCCTACTGTACTTTGACACACCTGTATAGTGAAGAGCAAACTCACAAAGTTTCTGATCTTTATATAGGGTGGGACCTCCCAAACGTACCCCTGAAGACCTACCTAATTATTTAAATAAACATAGAATACTAACCGCTCAACCATAATAAACAAGTAACAGTGAAGTATCTAGATCTATGGGTGCATGGGGTAATAGAAAACTGATATTTGCATGGTGATCCAAGAGGGATCAAAAGGATTACCCATATCGGTACTCAGATACAGCAGGGTATTGCTGAAAGGCAGTTAAAGGATGAAGGAATTCGTGAGTTTTATTCCAAGTGTTTGTTTCAAATGTTTTCTCATATAATTTTAGCATTTAGCAGTTCCCTGCTTTGTTTTCATTTTTCTTATTTACATATTTCTGCTGAGATTTATCCACCTGACAGAGGTGCACATTTCATCATCAAGCTCCTCTTTTGATCCAGGGACAAATCCAGTTGCTAATTCTTGGAGTCAGGAAGGCAATTATTTTTCCCTTTATGAGAGATCATTGGATAATGTGTCACTGTTTTTTTTTTTGTTTGCCTTCCTCTGGATCAACATACTGTAAATATGGATAAAGTATCTGTTGTCTAAATATGGCATAAGTTAAACTTGATGTGTGCATGTCTTTTTCCAACCTAATCTACTATGTAACTATGAGATAAGGACTAATTGTAGAAAAGTATAAATGTAATACAATAAATAAACTGTTATCTCAAAAACTAATGTTGTTATTATTTCTTATTAGACATTTATTCAATGTTTTTTTAAAAGTGGGGGCGGGGCTAGGGGTGAAGCTAGGGGGTGGGGCTAGGTGTGAGTAGCTTTTCTGGTTGGGCGAATAGGTTTTTGGGTAATTTGTCAAACCCTGCATATGCCCATCAAGTTCAATTAGTGGTATATATTTATTTTCTTATAAATGGTTGTTTTTAACAAAGAGTCACAGCCAGAAGTTTTTGTAGGGAAAGACATGCTACCCATGTTTGAATTATTTGGGGAATATACAAATATATATATATATATATATATATATATATATATATATATATATACTTTTGTGAGGTACACCATTTATATTAAGGCCCGAAAATTTCCTACGGAGGTAAGTATTTCAGGAAGCAGGGGGTCCCCGGAGCGGAAATTAAAGCGGTTCAGCTCGTAGACCCCTGCTCCAAACTTTTAACTCTAAAAAAACAAAAGTGCTGCTTTAAGTGACTTAACAGAGATTTGTGGCTCTGAACCTAATATGCTATAAAAATCTTGAACTTATCACTCACTCACACTGACCAATACCCACTGCCCTCATAGGTTTATCAGTAAATAACATGTCATATCAGAAATGGATGTATTTTACATTAGATAACATTATGGGGTTATTTATCCAAGTCTCCTGGCTTCAAAGCGAAGGCATCAGATTGATCAAATAAAAGGATCTCCAGTCAAATCAATTGGATTTTTCCTTTCATTGTCTGATGCAGTTTTGTGCTCCAATTGTTCAGGCAGGAAATGGACAAACAACATTTGTAGACATTACTGTACATTTCAAAACATATGGAGATCCCTCATTTGGAAATTCCAGAATAGAACTGATTTGATTAATGACTTAAATGGTAACCAAGGGGGAGGAGGGATATATATGTGAACCCTGTCATTCTGCATTTCCAATCTTTTCTTATGTTTGAAAAGAACCACATTATGCCTTCGTGTGTGATAATGGAATAATTAAGATCCGTTTCAGCCTGTCTGTAATCCATCCCTCAAACAAACAATATGCAGTGCACCAACATCTCATTAGCTGGCACAGGCATATCGCTCTGATGAGAAGTTATTTCCTGCTTGAGTAATTTGGAGGTTTGCACCAATGGCCTCTGACCTAAAAAGCATTGATTTTTTAAATCCAATCAGTGCCAGAGCAGGCAGAAATGTTACTTCATTTTGTGTTGGACTGTGCTCTCCGTGTGCAGTAATGTCGTTAAAATCACCAAGGGATCAAAGTCTACTGTTGTGGAGTACAGAGAAAAGGTGAGTGACCCAAAACAGAGAAACATGGGGGACACAAAAATTATTTTTGGGGGTGTGAGTCAAGGGTGGGTTAGAGCAGGGGGGCGCAAACTTTTTTCCCTGCGCCCCCCTGACCGCTGTTCCCCTCTGTCCGCACCCCCACCCCCACCCCTGCTTACCTCGGCTCCGGTGTCACTCTGGCGACACAACGTCACGTTGCCATAGCAACGTGACATGACCTCACGGCGTCATTTGACGCCTTGTTGCCATGGCAACGCGTCTAAGAAGGCGCCATAGCCAAAGTAAGTCAGGTTTACAGAGGCCCTGCAGCTCCCCCGGCACTTAATTTAAGTGCCTTCGGGAAGCGCCGCGGAGCCTCTGTAAACCCCGTGCCCCCCGCAGTCAGTCTCGTGCCCCCCAGTTTGCACACTGTTGGGTTATAGGGTGCTTTTTGGACAGCCAATCACATGGACCTTTTAAGTTTGTATACCAGAACTGCCCTAATGTAACTGTCCTTTGAAGTGTTTGCTTTCTGACCAACGCAAGAAAAGCTGTACTATAGAGGATTCATCTGACTATAAAATGGTAAGTAGACACTTTCCAAATAAGTTCATTAATTTAGCGCACATAGACATCACAATTGATGGGATGCAGAATATTAAACTTGCCCAGGCATATGAAATGCAATTTAAAGATAATTTTTAAATCAATATTTAAATATTTCAATCTGCTGAATGATCAGGATGGCAAAGGCAAAGTAAACACAATATTTTTTCAAATAAAAAAAAAATTGTAAACAACAATGAGCCTCTACATAAAATAGAGGATAATCCTGTATCATAATTATAATATACTTCCCCCCCGAAACAGAACTACATAATATAAGCCTTAGAAAATCTTTATGAGGGTGTCATTCCACATTGCAAAATAATAATAATCATAATAATAATAAATAATGACTTGATTTAATATAGTACTTTACTCCCAATGGGACTTAAATTGCAACACATAAAATTGTACAAGCAGAGTCTTTCCCTGGTGATCTAATGATCTATGTTTTGTGCCGGAGGCACAGGTACGTAATGTGACTTGCTCAAGGTCACAAGGAGCCAATACTGGGATATCAACTAAGCTTTCTTGCATTAAAGTCAGGGCCCTTGTTCCCGGGTTCAGTGCCTTTACTCACTGAGCTCCTCCTTCAGTCCTTGCATGGCATGTTGAAAATGCACCAACAACAAAAGCATCAAGTTATGTAACACTTATTCAAGTTTTGTGGATAATTTAAGTTATTTAACCTTTGCCAATTGCAAATATTTCATGTACAAAAAGCAGAAAGATAATGACTGAATATACAATATACTATGTGTCACGGGAGACCAGGCATTTCCACCTTTTTTACCGGGATCATAATCTTGAGCAAAACGAGTTTTAATTTATTTATTTATTTATAACATGTTTTACCAGGAAGTAATACATTGAGAGTTACCTCTCATTTTCAAATATGTCCTGGACATAGAGTTAAGTTGACAAATAATACATGGTTACAAATACAGTTACATAAGTGAACAGGGTATACATTATGTAAAGACATTGCATACAGTTAAAGATAATATATTTTATAGGCGTATGTAACAGTTACAGACCAGATTAAAATGTGAGACATCCTTAGTTTTGAAAGAACTTAAACTGGTGGTGGATGTGAGTCTCCGGTAGGTTGTTCCAGTTTTGGGGTGCACAGTAAGAGAAGGAGGAGCGGCCGAATACTTTGTTGAACCTTGAGACCATGAACAGTCTTTTGGAGTCAGATCTCAGATGATAAGTGCTGCATGTGGTAGGGGTGAGGAGCTTGTTCAGATAAATGGGTAGCTTGACCAGAAAGTAATTGAAGGCAAGACAGGAAAGGTGAACTTTGCGCCTAGACTCTAGTGATGACCAATCTAGTTCTTTGAGGGTTTCTTATGGTATTTCAGAGATCATTCATGAAATACTACAGCCAATCCAAGCGTAGGAGATTTCCTACCAGCCAATAATAACGATGCCAGTCTCTGGAAGCCAGGCAAATGGATCTTCGGCATCTACCAATGGCATGTGCCAACCTGGCACCTCAGCCACTTGGTATGCAGAAACCACCGGCTGGTTTATGTCTTTGAAATTTAGAAATACTTATTCTAGGAGGGGTCCCATTACAGAGGAATTGATGAAATATATTGTCATTTATTCACTTAAGCAGGCAATCACACTATGAGACTAAATACATGAGAAAGACACACTTACTGGTGGTCTGGGACAAAGAACTTGCCTTTCCTGGTTGAAATAGGCAAAGGAACAAAGTTTTTAGTTGGATGGGACTCAGCCCGAAATGTCCTGGAACCCAAACTGGCTTGAAGTTCCTGACGCCACTGCTCTCTTTCTTCCAGAGGTGCTGAAATCCCTTGACCGGGAGTTAGTCCCAAACGTTCTGGAACTGTTTTCTGCTTGCAAGCCTAGCCGCGACCATTACGTTCAATTCTCAGAACTTGGCCTCGAAAAGTGGTACTTAGAAAATATTCTGCCTTGACATTTCTGAAGCCAGCTCGCTGCTATTTCTCCAAGAGCATCTTTTGGTGGTTTCAAATTTGCCGCTGCAGTTCTGGCACAGAAAATCTGCTCCCTGGATTGGCTGAGGATTTCTTATAGTATTTCAGAGTTCATTCATAAAATACTACAGCCAATCCGAGTGTGGGAGCTTTCCTACCAGGCAATAAGAGCGATGCCAGTCTCTGGAAGCTGGGCAAGCGGATCTTCGGCATTTACCAAGGGCATGCTCCAACCTGGCACCTCAGCGATTTGGTATGCAGAAGCCACCTGCTGGTTTATGTCTTTGCAATTTAGAAATAATTATTCTCGGAGGGGTCCCATTACAGAGGAGTTTATTTATAAAGTTGTTAATTACACAAAACAAAAATGTTTTATGCATTTAAAGGATAGTTGTCCTACTGATAACTTATCAAATATGGATAAAGGATTAACATTCCATTTATCTATATCACTACTGTACAGATATTTCCAAGAAGGGCTAAAAACACATATAGACTCTGAACAGAGATGTTAACAATACTGTCATACTGTAATGAAGAAATCGTCACATAAGTAGTAGAAGGTGGGTGAAGTATGAATCAAAATGCCTGTACATGGTTCAGCACATGGCCTGTGATTCCGATTCCCCTCTTGCTTTTAGATGCTATGAACTTCCTTTGTTGTTTCTTATGGTAGATATTAGTATAACCGGTCACAGCAGGAGAGAAAAATCAAAGCATCACAGCAATATAACAGTATTGTTAACATCTCTGTTCAGAGTCTATGGGGCCTATTCACTAAGCTACGTTAAGTAGCGCTGAAATGGTTACATCGCTCGGCCGCAAAAGGGTGAAGCCATAAGTGCTATTCACTAAGGCTGTTTGGCGCGTTTACGGCCTGCCTTGCCCAAAAGGGCCATATCGCGCAATCACCTTCTTCCCCCCGTGATATCATGCTTAAAGTTAGATAGCACGATAACTATTATAAACAAAGCAGCCTGTAAGAACTGCATGGAGACGCTGTGTCTCAATGCACGGCTCTTTCAGGCGATCGTGCTGTACAAATATGATTTTTAATACTAGTGTACATGAGCAGGGGGTGAGTACAAAATGTATTTATTGTATTTATTGTGATTAATGTATATTTAATGGGCAAATGCATTATTATCCATATGTGGATAATAGTAATTTTGCCCATTACTGTAGTCGATGCCATCTTTATTGAGCCCACGTCGCGTCTTGGACACTATAAAGATGGCGCCGACACTGGCACCGATGCCCCATACCAGGGCCTGTAACTCAGGAAGCAGGGGTTCCCTGAGCCATTAATCAATGCGGTTCAGCTCAGGGGACCCCCTGCTCCCGCACACTATTATTAAAATTTACATTAATGCAGCTTCATTACCATAGCGGCTATCCGCTACGGTAATTAATTATTATTTATTGTTATGTGTGTTTTAATACTAGTGTAGATGTGCAGGGGGTCTCCTGAGCTGAACCGCATTGGTTTCAGGTCCGGGGACCCCCTATTTCAGGAGATATAGGCCCCGTTATGGGGTGCTGGTATCCCACGATGAAGGCCACCCTCATCTTCCTCACCGTCCATACACTGGGGGTGCTGAAAAATATACACAATAAGAAAAAGTGCCAAACTAATGTCCCCTAACCCCTTAATGACCTTAGCGGTTATTAACCGCTACAGTCATTAAGGGTTTAAGCCACCCTGACTCGATACCCACCCTTCACCCATTTATTTGTACAGTGGCTTCATCATGTATGTATAAATATATATATATATATATTTTTTTTTTATTATTATTATTATTATTATTATTATTATTTATATATATATATATATATATATATATATATATATATATACACACACACACATATATATATATATATATATATATATATATATATATATATATATATATATATATATATATATATATATATATATATATATATATATATATATATGCAGGATTAACCAATATACAAATAAATACTGTAAATGGCCAAATACAAATCTCTCCAAATATCAAACAGCACCAAGCAAAATCAATATCTAAGAAATCCAGAAACAGACACTCAATTTGACAATGTGTACATGATACAATTAATCTGTGCATCATGCATACTATGCCAACCAATGCTCCAAATAAAATACACTAATTCAAACAAGATACAAATACTTTTAACACAATTAAATTACCATCAATTAATCCAATCACCAATCAATTACAATCCAAATCAATTACACACTTCAAATCCTACAAATAAACCATTGTGAAAAATTATCTGTCAAAGTAACCATCACACTAAATCTACCTTCCAAAAATACTGTAAACCAATGAAATAATCTATAGCATACAGCCTTTAAATAAACATTTGAAAAAATTAAATGTACATTAGAAGCACATTTTTACACAAAGCAGCAAATTGCAATTCCAAAAAACATCAAAACAAGGCAAGCCAACAGGTTTTTATTATATCTGCATGTATGTCCATCTATAGTTTACAAACATCAATACAGGTGCAATAAAAGAGCATCAAAAACAATTGAATCATATTAAAAATCAACATACAATACAACCACTGACTTGTCCTGTACATATGTATATCCATAGTGACATACATAAATTCAGGGCAAATAAATGGACATAAAAAAAAAATGGTTTTATTTTTTGGTTTTATTTTGTTGTTTGTTATCCTGGGTGAGCACCCTACAGGTAGAGTGAACTATTCTGTTAGCTCCATTAAGTCCAAAAGGCTAAACTGCTTCAGATAACATTAGTGAGAGAGAGAGAATTTGGCTAGTTGTCAAACTTTATTCCGTGACGTATGACCTTGTCCAACCATGCGCTTTTACAAGGACAATCTTAGAGCTACTAGAATATCCACCAATGTGTTTATCGAAGGATTCAGGAATTTGCAATGTCAATAAAATGTGACCAGCATAAAGCTAAATTTGATGATGGTGTTACAAAATATGTAAGTCTAGTATTTCAGAATTTTCACTTATTTTAATTGCCTAGGGTTCCATTGTTAAGATAACATTTGTGAACTTATTCTATAGAATGTACTTTATTACTTAACCTGAGTGCTCTCTTTCTGATCTCAGCTTTGTACTCTCTCTGGTCTTCATGTACTTTACGTCTCTTTCATTCAGAGTTTTATTTCTCTCTCTCACTCACTCACTCACTCACTCACTCACCGGTTTTAATAAATTGTCAATAGAAATAGCTTAGGCCAAATTCATCACCCCCACAAAAACGCTCATGGATTGGCATTAAAATTGTTTTAAATCCAGACTGATTAAAAAATATTTTATTTTTATTTCTTTTTTTTAAAACTAGGTTTTAAGGCAGGGGGTCTACAGAGCTGATCCCCATTAATTTCTGCTCTGGGATGCTTGCTTCATGGGATACACACCTCTGTAGGGGGTGCCAAATATCTCTCTTCAGTTTCAATGTCCCAGTCACATAAACCAATATGAAAGCTGTGACAGGAACATTTAAAATGGTGAGAGATACTGATAGTACCTATGGGGGTGTGTGTCTCGGGAAATAGGAGGTCCAAAGAGCTCTAATTAATGGAGTATAGCTCTGGAGACCACCTGTTTTAAACCTATTTGAAAAAAAAAAAATATATATATATATATATATATATAAAAATGTAAATACAACTGTATGCTCATCTGCATGTCTTAGGCAGGTCTGCAACCCCGCCTTTCCCCATCATCACCCAGCACACAGCACTTCCACTGCAGCAAGGGATTCTGGGAAATGACATGCAAATGAGCACACAGTGCCACTTTTTGCTTCAAAAACCATTTTTAACATGGTTCCCTATAGGCTATATACTATACAATCTGTGAGGTTCAGAGTTCCTGCATTGAATATTATATTTGTACTTGGGCCCAGTGCGCTGTGTGCATATTTGTATCGTTTTTCTGGGAAAAGCCTTTGAGCTATCTCATCCAGGAGTTATTGAGGAGTGACTCGATGTGCCCAGCAGCAAGAGGATCTCCTTCTACTTACATCACACACCAGACAGCATGAGCATGGAACCCTTTATTTCTATTCAGAATATATTGGCCATTATATACATAGGAAAGAGAGTGCTAACACCAGCGTGGAGTAAGTGTGTGTGTGTATTTATATATGTAGCCATGTGTAAGATTGGTGTACATATCTCTTTCTCATGCTGGCAGTAAACCTGGTAAGTATGCAGGAATGCCAGTAGTTATCATGGAGGTTTGCCCTCACACCCTGGTGAGGTGTCATATGTTCCCAAAGGAAGTGACAACATGCATTGTGCCCACACTTAGTGGTACAGAGCAGGTTTGTTCTCTGGGGGGTGATATAAGACACAGCACTGCCTAAAGTTAGAAGTCAGTTCCTGTTGTTGTGCTGCCTGTTCACTGAGAGGCACGTGAAGGTTGCAACATTGTTGCAGTGTCTCCTGCTAGCTGTGAGTCAGTAAGCATACGCAGCAGAGTATTAGAGGAGCTGGCAGAATTAGAGGAGCTGACAGACAGAGGAGCTCAAAAGAGAGACAAAGCAGCTCAGGAGAGGAGATTACAGCAGCCAGAGAAGCTGGGGAATCTCTCTCTGAGAGTAAAGGTGGAAAGCAGCTCTATTAGGGACAAGGGACCTTCCTAAGAGAGTGCTGCAAAGAGATGAGTGGCTGAGCTGTTATCTGTGAGGGGCAGCTTGCCCATACCACCATGCAAATAAAGATGCCCTTGTTAAAGATACCTCCACTGGGTGAGTGTGAAGTTACTCAGCAGTGGATGGCACCACCAAGAAGGAGTTCCTCACCAGGACCATCTCCCTGCGGAAGCACAGATCCTGATGAGGTGGAGGCGCTGCACATGAAGTAAGTTGGACTCGCACCCACTACCTCAGCTACCTGTCCTGATGACATCCCCTAATAACACCAAGCGGGAGACTCAAGAGTCCTGTTACTTGCAGGTGCACCACTACACACGCCTTGTAATGGGGGACTGGTTAGACTACACGGGCCAATATGAGATTGGGTGGGTCAGGCCAGAGGGAACACCCGTTACAATTGGAGGCGCTGCTGAGATACCTGTTAACAGGACAGGCTTTTGCTAGGCACACGCTAGGAAACAGGGAGAGTGTCTGCTGCCACTTTGTGCTGCGAGGGACGGAGCCAGGGGTAGTCAGGGAGCTGGAGCTGCATGCCGCAAAGACGCCTTGGGATCCGTAAGGGGTTAGTGAGTCTGGAGCCGGGGGCTATTGCTGTTCTAGTCGCCTTGAGGTAGTGCTAGCGGGGGACGCCTGAAGGGGTAAACTGGTAACTGAGAGCAGGAATTCTGGAAGGGTCCGCACTAGGCTAGCCAAAAGTAGGTCGACGCCCAAAGTACTGCATGGAAGAGCCAGAGTACTCTAGTCTCCATTCCAGACCACTTACCAAGGAGCACAGACTGGAGGAACGTGTTACAGTAGACACAGAAAGAGTGAGCCTAGCCTGAGGTAGTGCAAACACGAGTCAGATCTACATTAGGTACACAAGGTGGTGCACAAGGCATTTTATTGCATCGGTGTGGCAGCTGCCCCGCAGAGAGGAGCTCCATGTGCGATAACAGAGAAAAGAATGGCGACCGCAAGATTGGAGGCTCTCTCAAGCAGTGAGTCACACCAAAGATGGCGGCTCCCGCCAAGTCTGGAGAGCACCAGGACTGTGCAAGAAATTGTTGCAGAGTATTGTCCGGGTTGGGTGTGGGTGCCAAAACCTGAAACTCGCCCCTGCACTGTGAGTAGTTCAGCACAGAGTCAGAACCACTCCTTGGTAGAAAGTGTCCCTTCTCGAGAGAGCCCCGTCAGAATGGAGGATCTGCAGAGCGCAGAAGGTCCAGGATGGCAGGGGGCAGAGAGAACCGTCAGAATGGAGGATCTGCACAGAGTAGAAGGTCCAGGATGGCAGGGGGCAGAGAGAACCGTCAGAATGGAGGATCTGCAGAGCGCAGAAGGTCCAGGAAGGCGGGTAACCGAGGAACATGCATATGACCTGTGCGTGGAAGAAGAACAAGCTACAGAAGAGACTTCTGTGAGCCTGTTGGAGACTGGCGTGACAGCCGTGGCTGCGCCGGGGTTGTCCTGTCTATGCTCTCGGGAAAGTAACCTTGAGGCTAGGGAGGACGACAGTGTTGCTAGAGGGGAGGAACGAAATGGACTTTGTTATCATTCAATATACAAACAGCCAAACGCTACCTCAAATGTGATGAAGAAAGACAGTACTAACCAACATGGCGGTTCCCGCGTTCCCGGGATACCGCGTGGGCCAGCTGCAGAAAGTCTTGCAACTTTGCAGTTTGCTAATTGTTGACCAGGATTGGCGCCAACGAGAAAACTCCACCCCGTTGGGGAGTTTGGCGCGAAAGCTGGAGCCGCGCCCTCATGGACTATGACTGACTCCGCCCCTGTGCTGGGTCAGCCTACAAGTCTACGAGACCCTCCTCTAGAGTCCACCAGGGGGAGTGAGCACATTGAACTACCAGTAGCAACTTCTGTTCCCCCTAAGAAAGAAACAGAATGCAGCGAACCACATCCGCAGTTGTATGGTGTTTGGCCAGCAGAGGGACTGTATGTAACATTTCTTTTGTGCCCGTGCTTACAGAAAGACCTTAAACTCTCTGGTGGTATGAACTTTGATCCCTATCAGCGACCACGAGGGGTTCAGGTAGTGAAAGTCGAAGGAAAAAGTACGTCCGGTGCCTATGCCCCAAGTGTGCTTTTCCTGATGGCGAATTGAGCTGGGGACCCAAGTGTGCCTGCTGCGAGGCACAGTTCCTAAAACCAGTGCTGCTGTGTGCTACGGAACCCGTAGCGGAAGATGCGGCTAACCAGCTTACCTCAACTACGGAGGGCCCGTGCGCCCTAACCGCGGCTCCAGATCAGGGTAAGGTGACTGCCCAGGGAGAAGGGGGATCGCTACCACTGGTACCGCTGGAGCAGGACCGCTTCAGGCCGATGGCCACCAGCGACTGCGAAGCGCCCCGACGCTGTTCCCCTGCGGAGATGTCCCTATCCCCATCCTGTACTACTGAAGACAGTAGTCAACCAGCTGTGGTGATGCGCCAGCCGGCGGACCACACAAGTGAAGCTGAAGATAAAGAGACATTTATCCCATCGGCTGCGGACCATGATGTAGGCCCGTGTGCCCTACAACGGCCAGTCCGGCCTACCACAGAGGAACACATCGCAAGCCAGCGGAGTGGTGAGGAACCTCCTAACCCCCCACAGGCGCCGGTGGTGGCAATGGCGGATGTCGTTCTGGAGGAAGAGGTTCCGGTTGGGAACCCAACGCAAGATGGCGGCGAGTCCAGCGAGATGGCCGTGTCCTCTCGGCCAAGCAGCTGTATCCGGTTGCCTGGGTCCGAGAAGAGCCAGCAGGCCCTGCGGAAGCCTGGGAGTAAGGAGGAGAGTGAACCGGAGTGCCAGTCCGATGGTACTGGGCAAGGTAGCGAGAAGTTGCGGGTCGTAGCCCCGCGTATGCTGGCGGTGTTTCCCTATGCCCAACCCCCGGCCATAGTTAAAACCCCTGCCCCTGTCACTTTTTCCTATGGGTCCCAGTCTAGCCAAGGGTTGTCTGGGGAGTCCCGAGCCACTTTTGAAGAATGGACTGGGGAAAATCTGGACTGGGGTGACTGTTTTACCTCCGATGAGGGATCGGGGAGGAAGATGGCTATGCAAAGAATGTTATACAGCCCTCATGATGACAATCGTACTGTTATGGTGGGGTGTGATCCTAAGAGCCTTGGGTCAAACTTTGGGTCCCCAGGGACATTGGGAGTTTCGTCTGGGAATTTGGGTAATGTTGCTCATATGGTGCCTATTGCCCGGGGAGCCCCCTATGTGCCCTCACTGTCAGAAAGAGTTATTAGGGATCGCCAAAAGTTGGTACGTAATTTTCATCGTCCCTGGGAGAACGAACTTATGTTTGAAATGGGTTCCCTTGATTCAGAAAATTGGGATCCTGGCGGGTTAGATGAGACGTGGTGTAGTCAAGAGGGGGTAGTCTACATCTCCCAGAGAGGCCTTAGGGAGGTGTATGGGCATGATCCTCTCAGTCCACTAGCATCCAGGCCAGAGTTATGGTCTGATTGTGGGTGTACAGTATGTCCCCTAGAGTGTTACAGCATTGATGCTCTAAGCCCAGTGGACCATGCTCTGCGCAAGCCACCTTAAGAGGGTAGAGTAGTCCCAGTAATGGATACTCCAGCATGGGGTAATCCTAGTTGTTATACATCTAACGTTAGGATGTATCTGTTATTGTATGATGAAAAGATATGTACTGTAATGTGTTGTTATGTTTTGCAGTGCTACCTGAAGGAAGGTTCCGCAAATTTAGATCCCAGCCGGGTCGTTGGGGTTCCACCAGGGGGAGAATGTAGCCATGTGTAAGATTGGTGTACATATCTCTTTCTCATGCTGGCAGTAAACCTGGTAAGTATGCAGGAATGCCAGTAGTTATCATGGAGGTTTGCCCTCACACCCTGGTGAGGTGTCATATGTTCCCAAAGGAAGTGACAACATGCATTGTGCCCACACTTAGTGGTACAGAGCAGGTTTGTTCTCTGGGGGGTGATATAAGACACAGCACTGCCTAAAGTTAGAAGTCAGTTCCTGTTGTTGTGCTGCCTGTTCACTGAGAGGCACGTGAAGGTTGCAACATTGTTGCAGTGTCTCCTGCTAGCTGTGAGTCAGTAAGCATACGCAGCAGAGTATTAGAGGAGCTGGCAGAATTAGAGGAGCTGACAGACAGAGGAGCTCAAAAGAGAGACAAAGCAGCTCAGGAGAGGAGATTACAGCAGCCAGAGAAGCTGGGGAATCTCTCTCTGAGAGTAAAGGTGGAAAGCAGCTCTATTAGGGACAAGGGACCTTCCTAAGAGAGTGCTGCAAAGAGATGAGTGGCTGAGCTGTTATCTGTGAGGGGCAGCTTGCCCATACCACCATGCAAATAAAGATGCCCTTGTTAAAGATACCTCCACTGGGTGAGTGTGAAGTTACTCAGCAGTGGATGGCACCACCAAGAAGGAGTTCCTCACCAGGACCATCTCCCTGCGGAAGCACAGATCCTGATGAGGTGGAGGCGCTGCACATGAAGTAAGTTGGACTCGCACCCACTACCTCAGCTACCTGTCCTGATGACATCCCCTAATAACACCAAGCGGGAGACTCAAGAGTCCTGTTACTTGCAGGTGCACCACCACACACGCCTTGTAATGGGGGACTGGTTAGACTACACGGGCCAATATGAGATTGGGTGGGTCAGGCCAGAGGGAACACCCGTTACATATATATATATATATATATATATATATATATATATATATATATATATATATACTGAACAATATATTACTAAACTTCCAGGGCAGTATCGCGCCACAACAGCTTTTTATAGTACTATAACACTCTGACCAAAAAAAGTCACACAAGAAGCCAAAAAAAGACCCCAAATGCTTTTCTTTTTTTGCCAGAAACTGCTATTCCTTAAGCAGTGATAAGCTTATTGCAATTTAAAATTTTGCAATATTTTGGCGCCAGCTAAAGGCTGGTGCTAAAGATATTGCAAGATGAATAAAAGCATTTTCTTTTATTTTTACTGCACAAGATTGATACTGGAGGCCGTTGGGGACCCACGGAGACTCCGAGGACCCCCGTGGGGCCCCTGGATCTGTGGGGGGATGATGACACGCGGGTCCCCATGGGATCCCGGGGGCCTGCAGATTTTCGGGGGTTCCCGCTGGTCTGTTCAGAGGACCTGCATTAAATATTATATTTCTACTCACCCCCAGTGCGCTGTGTGCATATTTTTATCGATCAAAATATATTCTCCATTATATAAATATTCAAGATAACCTAAACCAACATGATATTGATGATAAGATAGTAATTAAAATACATTACAGTACATATTAACTTCTTAGTAGCCCACGGGTAAACTAGTCATGGGTTTTCATGTTTCATGGGTTTTCATGTTCATAGCTGTTCAAAAGGGGGTTAATATAAACATAAACCTTAACTACCTACCTCCCATGGCCACCTCTAAGGCCCAACCATCCTCCCCGGGGTAATTACCCTCATCTCCCATTCCCTACGGCCTAAAAACAACCCCCCACCACAGTAATGGGCAATAGCCTATTAGCCAGGTGTGGCTAATAGGGATATTACCCATAGAAAATCATTACAAAAATATATTTAACAAAATATACATTACAATAAAATAAGAACATAATTAAACTCTGGCCTTTTAGAGGCACACGCTCCCAAAGTCCGCGTTCTGCAGCTATTTCCCTGGGGGACCCTAACCACACATGGTATCCATAGATTATAAGCCTGCAGGGGACAATAAAATGGGAACATAGGTACAGGGAAACATAACAGGGTGCATTGCTAGACTCAAGAGCTTACACTCTTAGCACTTGACATACGTTTTTAGGGGCAGCCAGCCGGGCTTTACCTTTATTATGAAGGCTGGCTACCCCCTACCATAACAACCATCTTATTTAAACTCCAGAAAGATACCATCAGCACCTATGGAGGTGTGTGACTCTAGTAGCAGGAGAACTCTGGAGCTGAAATTAATAGTGTTCAGCTAAGGAGACCCCCTACTTCAAACACACGTATGTTACCCACAAATCACGTATGATTTGCGGGTACTCGCCTATAGATAAAGACGTGGTGTGTTATGGATGTCCCATGTTAAATCTGATCTATTTTGGGTTTTACATTTTCCCTGTCCCCAATAAACATGAAACTTTGTGAATTGGAATTTTATGTGGGATATTTGGGTTGAAATTTACTCCTCTTGTTTGCAGGAGTTCGGGGAACCCAGGTACCGGGGGCGTCGTAATCCTCACAGACGTGCAGTCATGTTTTGCGCGTATGTAAGGTGAATTACACCGGGGTTCCCCACTGTCCTCCAGAAACCTGATTTTTGAGCCCAAGTATCCCAGACCCATTTCCCACACAGGTATTAGTTTTCACAAAATCTATACTTAAATTAAAACAATGTTTTAATGTTTAATCCATACTGTATTAATATCTATGCAGTCAGCCCAGGCATCTACATAGGTGCCGGAGTTCAAAGGAGGGAGGATGTCCAGAGGTGTGAAAAACATTTGGTGAGCGGGGAAGGGCCATATGCCATGGCCGGAGAACAAAGGACATCCCGATGTGATACCTTTTGAACTGCCAGACCTAGTGGAGCCTGTCCAGCGGATGGTAATGGGTTGGCTGGGGGAAAATGAGGCTCGTAGGCGCATTTCCTATTGGCCGATTCATATTTCCCGCTCGCCCGGCTTTTTGAGCCGTCTTGGCACGCCCCGTCCTCTGACGACAGCAGCCGGTTGAGCCCCCATTTCGATTGGCTGCTGGGGAAAATTTCCACGCTCTGATTGGTCGCTCCTCCTACTTCCATGTTAGAGATAGCACAGCGGTAGGTATGTAAGGAGACGGCCAAGGCAGAGAACCAGACCATCCAGTGGCTTGAGTCAGTGATGTGAAGGCGGACTTTTCAAGTTGCTCTGTTGCAAATAGCAGAGCGGCCGGCATTTTGGAAATAGGAAAGTCTGCCTAGCTGAGACTGTCAGAAGCTAGGTCCAAGTTCTCAAAATAGAACACAGTGGTCGCGGTCTGGAATTCTGCCAGGAAAAGGTTACCAAAAAGCTCGGGACTACTTCCCAGTCAGGGTAAGCCTTCCGAAGCAGGCGCCCTGCACCTATTTGAGGCTAGATTTCATCCCCAGATCCCCTGTAACTGTGTATTTTATCTGTAACTTTGTATTTCATTGTGTGTACATGGGTTTACCTGAATAAACTACATTTTATTCCACTACCTTGTTTTGCCTAGTGAATGATCTCGGTTAAAAGGTGTTAAAAGTCCTGGTCTCACGTGACAACGGTAACAGCTTCCTTTTGTCCAGGTGACGAGGACATTGAAAATAAAGAGAGATACTGGCACCCCCTATGGGAGGTGTGTATCTCGGGAAGCAATGGGTCACTGAGGCAGAAATAAATAGGGTTCAAAACTATTTATTAAAAAAAATGTAAACTGAGATATTTTAAGGTGCCTTTATGAATCATTCTTTTTGTGACTAATCCATTGATATCCCCGGGCCGAGGATATCAGGCAACCTAGGGCAGATTCAAATCCGTCAAAATATTTTGCATATTTCTAATGGTCACACCAAATACATGCTGCTAAATAGGAGTGCACTTTTAAAGTGACATTTAACATAAGAATATTACATACTGTCTACATAAATGTAAAATGTCCAAAAATAAAGAAGGAACTTATTTGAGGGCAACAGTGTCCATCTGCTAATCTGTTATTTGCCAGGTATTGTAAATAACAGTAGATATTTTGCGCTGATTTTGGTATAATCTAAATCTATTATTGTCAATATTGATAAAATATCTCTATATTTGGGTGGCTCAGTGTTAATATGTGGAGAAAGCTTTGAACCTTTTGTTGGTGTGTATGCATGAGCTTCCCACTTTACAGTTGCTTTAATTTTATCCATTGTGGGTGCACTATTTTCCTGTTTTAGAACACATCAAGTACAAAGTAGCTTGGGACATCAGATACAATAATTTCATGTAGCTCAAACCCCAATATAGAATTATGGTTGAGCTATTGTAAATGGACAGCAATGCAAAGAGAAAATATTTGATGTATTTGAGCATTTGCATTGCCTGTTAATATGCCATTATGATTGATGTGAACTGAGATAACTAAGGACAGTTGTATTCTCCAAAATGCCAGCTTATTGGGTTGATGAGGTGGAAACATGTCAGTTTCTAATGCTCTTTAAAGTTGTACAGGCAATGATCTAAAGTAGAAAAGTTTGATATCCTAAGATTACTACAGCAAATGCTGTTATTGGCAACCTTATAGCATTTACAGCCTTATGCAAATCATATTATTCTTTACGTGTTATTCTTTAAGACCACAATAAAATGAAATATAACGCTGTAGTGTGTGATATGTGATTTCTCATTATATGCATTATATGCATCATATGCATTATCCTTGACTTTTACACCACCACTAAACTCCTCTCTAAGAAATCAGGGGACTCAACTGGTTCAACAAATAACTAAGGTAGTTACAATACACAACTATTAAAATAGAGCAAGTAAATGTAGGGCCTGACTTGTCTCCTGTACAGTTATGCAAATCTTTTGCCCCAGTTTGTGAACCATACAAAATTGACACTATTCTTTGCCAAAAAAGTTACCAATCCTCCAGAGTGCTGCCAAAATTCGCCAATTATTTCAATTAATGATGCTAACTCCAATTCAGAGTTTAAAATTTGGGTTTTGCTGGAGAGGAATTGGGAAAATGTTTGACAAATCCCTTGTGAATTGGCAATTAGCTGTGGTACACTGGTGAAACATCAAACTGATGGTGAAAATGTGAGATTTAAAAGTTCTGTAAGCTGATTTGCCAAAAATCAATATTGCTAAAAAAAAAAATGTTAAAAAGTTTGTGAATGCATTTTAAAAAGCTTAACACATCTATAGTCTTGTCTGTCAAGTGAGAAAGGGGGCCTCCACATGAATTTCAAGACCAAAGTGATGTTCAACAAAAGGCTAAAGTCTGCAAAGATCGACTCAAATGAAATAGAACTAGAAGAAGTCGAACACTACTTGTACCTGGGAAATTCTGGGAGATTCTGGGGCAGTCTCAGAGTAAATGCCTCAACATTGCCTCAACATTTCTGTGAGATTCTTAATGGCCCATCAGATTAACACAGCGTATTAATCAGATGGGCCATTAAGAATCTCACAGAAATGTTGAGGCAATGTTGCAGCAAAGTTGAGGCATTTACTGTGAGACTGCCCCAGAATTTCCAAGGCAAGAGTTCTAATATTCGTGGCTGCATCTGTACACTTTTGATGTCAAGTAACAAGAAATGGGATCCGTTTGAATGCAAGCGATAAGGAAACGAATATGTGATGAGCCGCTAAGGTAATGAAGCTGCTTTAATACCATTTTTAATACTAATGGGTGGGACCAGGGGGTCTTCTGACCTGAACCGCTTTGATTTCTGCCTCAGGGACCCCCTGTTTCCCGAGTTGCAGGCCTTGGTAGGTGGTATCGGTGCCATATCGCCGCCATTTTTAAATTGTCCACGTCACCTGACCAGGGGATTTAAATACTGGAGGAGATACTGGCACCCCATACCGGGGCCTGTAACTCAGGAAAACAGGGGGTCCCCGAGGCTGAAATCAATGCGGTTCCACTGAGGAGACTCCCTGCTCCTGCACACTTTTAGTAAAAATTATATTAAAGCTGCTTCATTACCATAGGGGATAGCCGCTTTGGTAACAATTTTTTTATTTAGTTTATTTGGGTTTTGATACTAGTGTGCAGGATCAGGTGTCTTCTTAGGTTAACCGCATTGATTTTAGCCTCTGGCTTATTTTCTTATATACAGTCCCCGTTATGGGGTGGCGGTATCCCAGTGCTGGATTTAAATCCCACGGTTACGTGACATGGGAGATTTAAAGGACAGGGGATATTTCAGGAAATAGGAGGTCCCCGAGGCTGATATCAATGCGGTTCAGCTCAGGAGACCCCCTGCTCCCATACACTATTATCAAAATCAATATTTTTACTGCACGATCGCCTTTAAGATTCATGCATGGAGACGCAGCGTCTCCATGCAGCTCTTCCAGGCTGAATTTTTTTCTATCAGTTGCCACTCGTTAGGATTTGTAGCATGATAGCACTGATAAAAAAAACGGGTCGGCCGATAATACATTTTTTTTTTATCAGACTTCATTCTTAGTGAATACCATTTTTCCCCCTCATTTTTTAGTGTGCGATAAACAAATGCAAAGTCATCCGACAATGCACTGATTTATCATCGCTTTTGTGAATAGGCCCCTACAGTGTGTTTTGCTGCCAGAAAAATGACCAAATTTAGTTGTTCTTTTATTTCTACATGGTAGGTTTTAATTTCTACTTTCGTTATGTGTTCTGCTGTTGTTCTCCATGTGCAGCTGTTGGAAAGCTATTATTATATTTTTCTGTGTAGTGGAGGAATAAATTCTCAGAGAAAGAAAGCCTGCAGCAAAGAGTAAATGAGATTTTCACATAAAAATGAACAAATCTGCAAAAATAGTAAAGCATATTCTTGATCTTAGATAGGAGTGGGTAAAGACAGACTACTTGCTTCTTATACCCGTTTATTCCTTCTGGCAATAAAACAAAGATGTTTTAAATTATATTAAAAGATGTCTCCATTTTAGCCACCATGCAAAGTAAGCAGTTTCTGTTAGTGTTTTCAATCTTCGCAGATAAAAACAGCATTTAAGTGATTTGGTTTCTTTTATTCTTTTTTTTTTATTCTCATCTTTTAATTCTATTCCCATGCAAACAGAAATATTACGTCTGAAAATCAAATATTAAAAAATATATAATTCTAGCACTAAACGTGCAGCAAAACTTTATTTCAATCAATTTTCCAATGTGTATATTCTTCACTGAAATAGACTTTTAAAATGTATTCCACATTATAACTCCTTTCCATCAACCTAGACCTTACTAGATAAAAACAAAATCTAAAATAAATCAACATTCTGTAGCAATAATAGTATTTCTGAATGATTCTGCTACAGTAGTAAAGTATTTACTGTAACTCAACTGCAGTAGAGTCCTGATTATCCGACCTTTAATAGCCGACCTTCTGTTTTATCCGTCATCCCCCCCACCCCCTTCCCCTTACCGGCAGCAGAAGAAGAGGACTGCAGACCACATGAGCGGCACCAGAGGAAAACAGCAGGCAGCCGGAGAAGAGGACCATACAGTATACTGTAAGCAGAGGAATTGAGTTGACAGCGGGCGGCGGTAGCAACAGGTAGGAGAAGACCATCAGACCCTGTGTGAGGAGAAGGAGCAGAGCGGCATAGGAGAACAGTTAGGGAGGAGCTCGGTGTAACACTGGAAGTCAGACACCGGTCAACTTCCGGTGTTACAATGTTCTCCTCCCACGGCCGTTCTCCTATGCCGCTCTGCTCCTGCTCCGCACACAGGGTCTGATGGTCTTCTCCTGCCTGCTTCTGATGCTGCCCACTGTCTTAATACCATTACTCCACTGACATGGTCCTCTTCTCTGGCCTCCAGCTATTTTCCTCTGGTGCCACTCCTGTGGTCTGCAGTCCTCCTCTTCTTCTGCTGCCAGTAAGCGAGAAGGGGGAGGGGATAATACTTTCCATATTATCTGTCATTTTCAGTTATCTGCCATGGTATCGGCCCTGGTTAGGTCAGATAACCGAGACTCTACTGTATACTCCATACTTATTCTAGATCAGCATAATCCTATAAACTGTTTTGCAGAATAGGGGGTAGGGAGTTTTAAAGCAGAAAACCCCCAAAAGTGCACAGAATATGAGTTTACAGTAACTCCTATAAGACTAGGATCTTCCCCGTGAGCATTTAATGCTCTATATTAAAACAATAATGTTAAAAATCATTGTTTTCTTACATCTCTAGCATCTGAGGTTACCATTGTAATCTCTAACTGCACTGGGATCTTGTAAGATATCCATTTTGAGCTCCTGAATACTTAATATTTCAACTGCTTATATTTCTAAGATAAAGCATCGTTTTTACAAATGAAAAAACAACCACTGAAAAGGATAGAAGAGATCTCTTAAAGCAGCAAAACACGACACATTTTATATTATTTTTTTTTTTAATAAATCAGTGCAGTAGTATAAGATAATACTGACTGTTAAATGTTTTAATTAATGTTATTTCAACTACTAATGCTATTTCTTAGGATTTTTTTACATTGGATTTGAAAAATGCACATCCACTTCCTGTTTTGAAGTAGGCAGGCTCTTGCAAGCCTCTTTCAGCCCTGTCCTGATTTTGAAAGGGTTCTAACAGGAGCAGCAATCCAGTGAAATCTTAGGTAAAACTGTATAATTAAACATTGTAACATGCTTTACATACGGTATTAAAAAGTACAAATACAGGGGGGGGGGGGGAATGTAGTATTGTTGCTTTAAAGTAAATATAAAGAAATATGGAAAAAACAAAACAGTAATCTGCATGGATTACTGCTTTAATGCATATTCCCCACAATAACCATTGTATCCTAAAAAATAATAATTGAAAACATGTAAATATGAAGTTAAAGGTTCTAGTACTATAGTAGATTATTCAATCCGGGGTAGTCAATATTCATTGTCGGTTGTGAGCCATTTTAATAGACTAAGATGTGGTTGTTCATACTGTAAATATACAGTAATTGTACATCAGAGCTTTGAAACACTCACACGTGTCTCTATTACATATATTTACCTACTGTACATGACATTACGGAAAATAGTAAAAGCTGCAATTTGTTTTATTTGTACAATGAAAGTGTTGAAGGATATCTAATTCGATATACTATAAAAAATGTACAACTATCCATTTAGAATAATCCCACCCTTAACCTTTTCTTATTAATGTATCTATATTATGCTGCATAAAGACTGCACATTTTTAACTCTTTCTAATATTGAATTTATATTCAGGTTTTAGTTAAATAATTTGGGCAAATTATGATAAACCTACCCATTATACCCCAACAATCCCAGATCAGGAAAATCCTAACTTTTAATTTAATTTGTTTTTAACATGTCTTTTGAGCTAAATTTCTTCGGTTTCTCACTTTAGTTTTCATGGAAACTTAATTACCTTTTATACTTTGCCATTAGCAGGTGGTGAGCTCAAACCATTAGCTGGTTACAATCTTCTAAAAAATACAAATCCTCTTTCTTATGTTATTGTAAACTTTGAAAGCTGGGAAAGTTAGACAGGGGACATCTACAGTGTATGAAAAGCTTGCCCACCACGTGTAGGTAATTCCAGATCAAGCAAGCCCTAACTACTAATTTCATTATTTTCTACCATGCCCTCTGATGGCCTTCAATATCTTGTAGCAGCTGCTTTTTGTGTTACGTTTTTATGCATTGAGTAAAACATTAGTGCTCCCTCCTTCTTCCCTTTCCTACACTATATAGTATTCCAAAATGTTATGATGTTATTAAGGTAGCGGGGCCAAAAATGAAAAAAAGGAGATAGAAATACGACAGAAAGATATAGGCAGAACTAGATGTTTCAGCTAAAAAATTAAATTAGACTGTCAAGAAACAAAAAGAATACAATTTTCACTTTAAGGTTGATTAAATATGTTTCAGAAAAGGAATTATTTTGAGAAAAGCCATTATATTGATAAGCACAATAATGGTATAGAGAGAAGAAGCTTTTTAATGGAGTTTTGAGATAGGTGGATCAACATTCCAAAATTCCAAAAATACTAACTGGCAGTTCCAGTAGTATTATATAGAAACTACCAAAAAATAGAGCGCAAAACTCCATATTGTAGTACTGTACTTATTGCAAAGGGAAATAATGAAAATGCTAAGATACACTCACAAACAACGGATGATAAAGCTTGTAAATAGTATAGTGACATACTCACACTGAATCTCTGTCCTCTGTTGTCCCTGTTTGATGACTCCTGTCTAACCTTGAAAAAAGTTTAATTTAGAGTAGAGTTCACATTTTAACTGTTTAACAAGTTTAACTATTTAACTTGGATATCGAAATGAACACCCAAATTCACTTAGTTCAGATTTAAAACCTGCAAACGTGCCCAACCTTGTTCAAAACTGCAGTAGTAATTTTTGTTGATTTGTGAGTTATATGTTATTATCATATTTGCTAAACATTTCAAGAAATGAACGAACAAATTTATCTAAGGTAAATACATCATTCACCAAATACAGGCATGGGCATCAGGCGACGCGCGTATTGATGACGTCAGCCAGTTTCGCTTTCGGAGCTGATGGAGTATGATGCAAAGACGGATACATTGTAGCTGAACGGTTGTATGAACTATTGGCCCAACCCTGATAATATGCAGACACTGTGTCTACTACTAGCTAACTAAATAGAGTAACAACATTTATTGTGGGCAGTACCTTTGTCGCCATTGATAAATCTGCATGTATTGCGGTGATACAAATGTTTCATTTGGGTTTGGAAGGCCTATTAATGTTCAATTACTGATCGCTGAACTTTAAGCTTACTAACCGTGGTTACAATATGACATACAGCATACACAATTGCACATAGATCGCTGTAATAACACACTGATCTAATGTGTATTTGCATATTATATGCAAACGTTCATATCCATTGATAAGTATTTGATATATTTGCACACTCCAGCGCTATTCATTTTTAGTTGTTTTTATATAAAACCAAAAAATATACAAAAGAAATTAGTGTCTTTATTTAGAAGTGTTAAAATAGAAGAATAAATAATTTTTTGTTTTGTGTTTTTAACCTCCTGGTTCCCTATATGGTTTGGGATTTATTCCTTTGGATGTTGATATAATTAAGCAGTGTGCAAAATATTGGGATCTCTTTTGGTGGTCATTCTGGATCACTTTTTGCAAATAGTATGTTTCTATTTCCCATGCACCGCTTTGTGTTTATCTATATGGTTTGGAATAATAAGGTTGAGCAGTGATCACCACTACCGAATATTAGAGTGATTAAGAAAGTGATTAACTGCTTTAATACCCATAGTGTGATCTATAATTGTATATAGAGTGAGGTCACATCTAATGTGACCCACATAAAAGTGTGACATCCTTAATGTCCGAGAGTAAATCAAATGAGTCTCTCAGAAATGAGGGAAGTGCTTTAACCAACGGCTGTAGAAAGAAATCCACATACCTAGATACACCATCTCCCAAAGATTATTTTCTTTTTTTCTGCCCCCTCCCCTCCCCCCTCTTCTCCTTACTTTATCTGTATCAATATATTATTGTTTTTGACAATATTATTATTGTTCTTTATTTCATTATTATGTGATATTCATACCTTATTTATTGGTTATTATATCCTATTAACTTATGGTTATTGTTATTATTTCTGTTTGTTCCCTATCAATGCATTTCTCAGACATTGTTCTAGATATATAGTTATAGGCAGTGTTCGACAATCCTATACATTTACACGCCCGGGGCGGGTGGATTTAACCCCCGGGCGAGTAACTATTGGCCCAAGCAGAACACGTGTTTTGTTTTTATAAATTTTCCCTGCTCGCGCTGAAATTTCCCTGCTCGCGCTGGCTGGAAAAAAAAAAAACTCCCCCTACCTGACTGCTGATTGGCGCGCGCTCCCAGGCTTTTGTGGGCGCGCGGCCAGGCTCTATATGAGCCAGCCCCCAACGAGCAGCCATTCTTTTCCCATGGAGGATGGAGGACACAGTAAGTATTATCTGTGCCTTCCCCCACCTCCCTCCCCTCCCTGGCGCTCCTGCTGCCCGCAGTTATGGTGATGGGAGCGGGGATGCCCCCTCATGTCCCCGCTTCCCCCCCCGCTTCCCCCCGGTCCCGTGTCAAAGAGCGGGTGGGTGATGGGAGCGGGGGATGCCCCCTCATGTCCCCGCTTCCCCCCCCGCTCCCCCCCGGTCCCGTGTCAGAGAGTGCGGTGGGTGATGGGAGCGGGGGATGCCCCCTCATGTCCCCGCTTCCCCCTCCCCCGCTTCCCCCCGGTCCCGTGTCAGAGAGCACGGCGCGTGATGGGAGCGGGGATTCCCCCTCATGTCCCTGCTTCCCCCCCGCTTCCCCCCAGTCCCGCGTCAGAGAGCACGCCGGGTGATGGTAGCGGGGATGCCCCCTCATGTCCCGCTTCCCCTCCCCCGCTTCCCCCCGGTCCTGCGTCAGAGAGCGTGCCGGGTGATGGGAGCGGGGGATGCCCCCTCATGTCCCTGCTTCCCCCGCTTCCCCCCGGTCCCGCGTCAGAGAGCGCGCCAGGTGATTGGAGCGGGGATGCCCCCTCATGTCCCCGCGGAGCAGGAGATGGGCGGGGGGGGGGCGTGGTTTGCTGGTCGCGGCCTTTCCAAAAGGTGTGTAGAGAGAGAGTGAGTGTGTGTGGGCATGGGAGAATGTGTGTGTGTATATGGGAGAGTGTGTGTGTGTATATATAGGTGTGTATATGTGTGTGTGTGTGTGTGTATATGGGTGTGTGTGTAGATATGGGTGTGTGTGTGTATATATGGGTGGGGAGGTGTATATATGCTCTCCCCTCTCTCTTTCTCTCCCCTCTCTCTTTCTCTCCCCTCTCTCTCTCTCTCTCTCTCTCTCTCTTTCTCTCCCTCTCTCTCTCCCTCTCTCTCCCTATCTCTTTCTCTCCCTCTCTCTCTTTCTTTCTCTCCCTCTCTCTCTCTCTTTCTCTCCCACTCTTTCTCTCCCTCTCTCTCTCTCTTTCTCTCCTTCTCTCTCTCCCTCTCTCTCCCTCCCTATCCCTCTCTCTCTCTCCCTTTCTCTCCCTCTCTTTTTCTCCCTCACTCTCTCTTTCTCTCCCTCTCTCTCCCTTTCTCTCCCTCTCTTTCTCTCCCTCTCTCTCTCTTTCTCTCCCTCTCTCTCTCTCTCTCTCTCACTCTCTCTCTCTTTCTCTCCCTCTCTCTCTCTCCCCCTCTCTCTCTCTCCCCCCTCTCTCTCCCTCTCTCTCTATCCCTCTCTCTCTCTCCCCCTCTCTCTCTCCCCCTCCCCCTCTCTGTATCTGGATATCTTATTTACCCTGTATATCTTAACTGTCCTATACTACACCAAAATAACTTAAACTGCTTTCTTCCAGATCTGACTCAAGCTTCACACAGAAGACATCGGAACCCCCCCTAACCCAGAAGACAGGTAGGGAACACATCCCCTCCAACTTATAACATTGCGGGAATGAGGTACCTGGACATTGAGGGACTGTGGATCAGGTAAGATCCCAGGCGGGATTACTGCTTTAGATATTGGGAAGCGGGGATGTCCAGACACTGGATAAGGGGTTAAGGAAACTAGTCATTCACCTGTGGCTTTTATTTCTAGATCCGACATTTACACACTTACACACACACACACACACACACACACACACACACACACACACACACACACACACACACACACACACACACACACACACACACACACACACACACACACACACACACACACACACACACACACACACACACACACACACACACACACGTAACAAGGACTAATTGTATTATAATGTAATAAATACATTTGTCAAAAACGAATGTTGTTCTGACTAGGAATTTATTAAATGTATTTTATTTATATATTTTATTTTAAAGCGGGGTTGGGGGCGGGACAAGGGGCGGGACAAGGGGCGGGTTAGGGGCAGGGTTAGGGGCGGGACTAGGTGGCAAGTAGATTTTTTGGTTGGGCGAGTAGATTTTTGGGTGATTTGTCGAACACTGGTTATAGGACATATTCCTTTAGAAAACTTTGTCATATGGATACTATGATGAGATATATTTTTTGTTTATATCATTCTATTAATATTGATTTGCTTCATATGTATCCTTATTCATATATCCTCACCCTCGCCAGATCATTCTATAAGACAGCTTTCTTTTAATTTATTCCAGTGCTTGTTTTAGTATTGTTTTTAATATATCGTTATGCATGATTGTCTCTTCTCTGTGTTAATCCTAGTAACACACAGTTTCTGCGCAGTTGATTTGTACCGCCCCCCGACTCGAGCATGTATTATGCTAGTTCATTCATCTCATTGGTTCTCTCCATGAGCCAATCAGATTGTAACATGGCGATTTCGCGCCACTAGACTTACACGTCACAGATCAGCTGGAAGCAGATGCAGTTTGTAAAATATTCTTTTTGACAAAGGGCGACGGCCCGAAACGCGTAAGAGTTTTTACTGATCCCACACCATGATGTCTACCATGGATTAAAGGATTTTTATTTACTATATCGGTGTCTAGCCCCCTCATTCTTCTGCTGTGCTCCGTTTTTCCTCCGCGGAATTTCTCCTATTATTATTATTATGTGACAGCTTTTCTAATGGATGAAGGCCCAAATCCTGATCCCCACAGCCATATTGCCTACCAAGGATTGCCACCTGGACCCCTTTAATGATCAGAAATGGAACAAATGGAGGAAGCACGAAAACACTATTTAAAACAGTATAATAATAGGACGAGTACAAATGCAAACCAATAAAAACAAAGTGTATAAAAATGGAATAAAAATTCACAGAGATAAAAGGACCTAATACCACCAATAAAAACAAATAAAAACCAATTCATTAAAGATCCAATGCCTCAGTCCTGCTACCACAGTCCAAATCAAGGGATTTTCCTGATCCCCTTAAACAGTCTATTGATAGAAATCTGGACAAATGGGCACAAAGGGCTTATAGGCAAGTGAATATATATGGAAGATGATATCTCTATAAACTCTATTGTAATGTGGGAATTGATCCAGTACTTAGCTCCAAGTAAGAGTCCTTTAGCGATGAGATGTTGCCTCCTCTTGTAGTTCTTAGATAATTTGGGCAACTGTACCTTAGAAAAGGAATATAAAGAACAAAATAGTGCAATAATGTTTTTAATAAAAAATGGAAAAGAAGAAATGTGATTGCACACTCACAAACAAAGGTTGTTATCAGCGCAGTCGAATATTAAGATTTCCAGCTTTGCATCACAGGTACACTACTGTCCAGACACTTCTTACTGCAGTTTGAGATGATCGCTTTGTTGGGGTGTAAGGGTTCCTCTTCCGGGGGGTCGTCCGCTCCCCACGTGGATGGATTACCTCATTCCCTCTCTGCGGGCTGCCGTCCAGGCTCCTGCTCTGGTGAGTGCTGGTGTGCTGGGTACTTGTTTTGCCGAGATACACGAGCTCCGTTGTAGCCGGTTCCTACTTCATGGTATGGGAACTCTAATGACGTCACTCATCTGCTACAGTGGCTCGTGTAGGACACCTACACGTTTCGAGAAGTTTGTTCTCTTCCTCAAGGGGTAGTCCAATGGGCTCAGTGCTATGTCTTATATACACATCGGCCCCGTAGCATTGCTTGGCATAATTTGTCATTGGCAATTGGAGTAATTGCGCAGAGCTGGTCCCTGCACTTGCTCACTACATAATAATCAAATTTGCATTCTCAACTGGATTGTAGCATCCATATTAAAACAGACATAACAAAAATAGAATACAACAGAAAAAATAAATATATAAATTGGTTAAAAGAGATGTATTTTATTAAGAATGTCAATACACTAAAAACACTTAAAATTAAGGAAAAATTTATAAGACAGGTCACTGGTGGAAGAGGGAGATCACGTGTGAACTGAAGGTGGGCGGAATGATCTAATGTTAAGTAAAACTTTGATGATGGCTCCAATATATATTAAAAAAATCAAATAATAAGCTAATTAATAGTGGATAAATATTGATTGTAGATTAAAAGTGGATATATAAATATGAGAAGGGGGAGTTCGGAGTAATAGGGTGGGGGGGGGGGGTGGTGTAGTAAAAATATGCCAGTGATTGATGTCTATGGATATGAAAAACTTATAATGATTGAAATGTACAATTTCTAAAATTTCATAGAGTGGGATTAGTTTTGGAAACCTAGGCCATGTGTGTATGTTCTAACTACTGGGTTGGACATCCAATACAGGCAGTGTCCAATTGCTCACAAGAGTGACAACCATTAGGTGATGTGTACATGTTCCTTCTATAAAATAGATATGACATAGAACATGATAACTCGTGTATTCCATGGTGTTCTAGTATGGTAGTAGTAAATGCTTATTAACAAATATTGAACTGTTTTGGCGTAGTGTGTAAATATGAGTACAAATTATATAAAATGCCCAACCATATTTTTTAATGGAAAACAAACTTTAAAAATAACTGTTGATGTAAATAAATGGACAACAAAAATGACACCATTAAAAGGCCGAAAAACAAATGATGTCTCCTTTGATGGCAACTGTTGTGGCAACTTCACCCTCCACACTGCATTGTTAGTCAAGCATAGCTATTTTGCAATAAAAAGGGGTGTCTGAGTTCCCAGACTGCACAGTGGCCACTCATTCAGATCAGGTGTTAACACATGATCAAGGCCACATGACCTTGATAGCCTACTGTATGATGCAACCCTGTTGGTTGGAAAGGCTGCTGATAGAATTGATCACCTGATGGCTAATTGCCATCATCTCCCTGTGATGGAGGCGACTGTCTTGGGTTTGGATGCACCAAGAGCAGCTTTGTTGGCATTGTTTTGAGTGATGCACAGATTTACTGCCTCGAATGTGGATGGGCCACACATGAGGATACAGCTAGTGGAGATGTGCCTCTTCTGTTTCAGCCATATCTATGGTAATGGCCTCCAAATTTAGTACCACCTCTTCTCTGGCAGCCCCAGAACCTGGTCTGTGTGATGGCCCTCTAAACAGGTAAGATTTAAGTTTAAAGTATTGCTACATATATTTAAAAATGTAAACATGCATTTAACACTAACATTATAAATATACTTAACTGTCCCTTGCAAAGTCTAACCACGTATAATTAAATAATATATGTCTCTTATTCAGTCATGTGTGCATAGCTGTAGGGTGTACAACCTGACATTATTATTTGTAATGTGACATTGATTATTAAAGAGCCTTGCACACCCTTTAGTCAATATGGGCCAAAGTTGTGTGTTGAAAGCTTCTCATTCAAACAATTTTGTGTTCCCATGTGCAAAACAATGATAATTAATACTACTCGTGTCTGTAAGCACTAACTGAATCTGATATTGTTTGTCAATAACTGATCACACTTTCCTCCAACTGTCATTTTGCATTTTCTTGCATACTGCCTTTATTACGTGATGAAAGAATTTTGAAAAGGTTAAATGTATGAAAGCTACATCACATTCAAAGGATGTTGGTCTTAATGGGAGTGTATAAGTTGGCAAGAAAAATATGGGAATGTAGATACAGTAGTGTGTAAAATGTTGCTGCAATATTTAGATCCTCTGGGAAAAAAATATGAATACATTGCTCTCTTATTATTTTGGTGATTTTGTGGGTGGTTTGGCAGTAGTGGGCATCAATCAACATACTGTTGATCTACAACTTTGATTAACTGTATTAGCCAGACCAAAATTAGTATCTTCATTAATGTCATACAGTAGTATCCTCCGGCCTTAAGTTCAGACTCACTGTCTCCAATATCCCAGTCACCTTGTACACCACATCAGGACACAGCATGGAGCGGAGCCTCTCCTCCATCACGCTAAGGTGAGGAAGACAGGGGGAATCATCTCCGGTGGCCGCTTCATGACGTTGAGCTTCTGACATTTTTTGTTTTACCTTCCTATTTATATATCTGAAAATTGTTTCTTGCAGGTTTCTGTGCACGATGTCCTCCCAGATTCTGCTTTTCTCAGAACATTTCTTCCTTGCTGTGGATAGGAGAAAGATGAGGGGTACAGTGACCTGTACTCCAAAGGAAATTCACTTACATGCACACTACCTATATTAAAATTTAACCTTTAATGTCATATACTTAAAACATATATTACCAATGAAAATGTGATAACTATTAAAAATAAATTAAATAAAGTGAATCGTGCAACCAAGACAGCCTCTAATATCTAAATACTCCAATATATCATTAAAACTGGAGAGTGAAAGGCTGCTGAAGGTGCACACAGCCAGAGTGAGCAAACAAGCCCAACACTTCACTTGTTAGCCTGATAGAGTATTGAATGTAGGCCATTAATCTCATATCATGTATCTTAATGTAGGCAATATAACACCTAGACAGGACAGACCACTCCAGGAATCATTACCCAGCCACTACACTGATTTTTATATATATGGCTAATCTAGTGACCGGCTGACAAACACTGTATTAAAATAGCCCCATGAAAGGGGCTGACATCATCAACACGCGTCCAACGCACGTTTCACTCCTATTACGGAGCTTCCTCAGGGCCAAAATGTGCAACAGGGCTGGACCGAACGCTATTTAAACCCTCCAGTCGCCATGGTAACGTAACCAGCGTTCGGCTACTGCGCATGCGCAATGGAGCGCGAGCGCAACTGCTACAGATCAAATCAAACCAATCTTACAATACAGATGGATAAGGTGCTACAGTTATACCTCCTCAATAGCAAAGGAATTTCCAAGCCTCTTTCATGTATCTTAGTCCGCTCGATGATCAGAGCGGGAATCAGGAGGCTAGTGCGCATGCGCGAAGTGCCGTGCTTCTCCAATAGCTCTATCAGGCAACACATGCGCAGAATATACAGCTAGATAGAGCTAGCGCGCATGTGTGAACTAATAGACACACAGTCACTCTCGGCGATATTACAGTATCAGACTTGGATCGGAGTGTTGAGTGCATTGGCATTGCGCATGTGTGGACAAAGTTAGAATACAAGCCCACGCATCAATGCGCATGTATAAACAAAGATGTTCTAACTTCTAAGCATCCTCCCGAATTGAATAACAGGTACAAAGAGGATAAAAGCACCATAGCACCCAGCTGTTCAATGTCAAATGTGTGCAGCAGTTAGCCCTGAATTAAAGTGCGAGGACGTCATAAACTACAGTGAGAAATAAAATAATAAATAAAGAATATACAAAATCACACAGTTTGAATAATTCAAATAATTATCACAATGGATGATGTGTGTGAGTCAATAACACATTTTAATAAACCCAATACTAAAGAAAGACTGGGTTCACAATTAGGTAATATAGTCACTAATTTGAATACATAAATAAACATTAATAATTTTTGTTTATACAAAACCATGGCAAGTTAACACAACATTGCGGCAGAGTAACTCTTTAATGCATAACAAAGATAGATGGTACAGTCATATTTAGGAACAAAGTGACAATCACAGACATGGCACAGTAAGGGAAATAGAAATATATATGTCTATCTGTGCGTAGGAAGTACCACAGGGCGGACGTATGCGAGAGATCAGATAAAAAGAGTGAAGGTAAATCCTTCATTAAGTCCATTCGGACTTCGGGTCCTTAGTTTGAAAATCCACTCTGCTTCAATTCTCAAGAGCATTTGATCCACATTTCCCCCTCGTACTGGGCACCTAAATTGATAGATGCCCATAAATTTAAGACTGTCAACATCCCCATCATGGAATTGTGCGACATGTCTCGCCACTGGTGTTTCAGAGGAGTGTTTCACAGAGTTTACATGCTCGAGTATGCGTCTGCGTAATTGTCTTGTGGTCTTGCCAACGTACCTCTTGCCACATTTGCATGTTAGAAGGTATATAACATTGGGGGTTTGACAATTAATAAAACTGTCTATGTTATACTGCTGTGTGTTGTCATCATTATCTAAGGTCTTAGCTAGAGTTACATTTTTACAAGCCTTACAGCCCTGACACCGATACATCCTTTCAGTAGGACTGAGCCACGTTGCCACCCTAGCGCGCTGATGGTGACTATGCACCAGTTTGTCGCGCAAGTTTTTAGATCTCCTGCTAGTGATTGTCGGTCTCTGGCCAATCACCTTTGCTAAATCAACATCTGATAGGAGCAGATGCCAGTGTTGGGCAAAGATTCTTTTTATCGCCCACCACCTTTTATTGTATGTGCCGATGCATCTAATGATGTTATCCTTACTCTTAGGTACATTGGAGGATAGGAGAGAGTCTCTATCACTGTGAAGTGCTCTGTGATAGGCTCTATTGAGTGTTTTAATTTTATACCCACGATTCAGGAACCGTTCCTGTAATTCCTTTGATTGTGTGATGAATTGCTGGATTGTGGAACAATTCCTACGCAAGCGAAGATATTGCCCAGTGGGGATTCCAGAGATGAGACTCGCGGATGTTGGCTCTGTGCCAATAGCAAACTATTGGTAGCCATACTGTTCCTGAAAACTTTAGTTTGAATATTTCTATCACTATCCACATAAATATTCAAATCCAGGAAGGTAATGGATGTAGTACTGAGTACGGTTGTTAGTCTCAAGTTCAGTGTGTTATTATTAAGATGTTCCACGAACCGAAGTAAAAGATTTTGAGGACCATCCCACAATAAGAGGATATCATCTATGTATCTGATCCATAATAAAATATGGTCAGTATACATAGTTAACTCCTCATTGAACACATGGACAAATTCCCACCAGCCCAGGTACAGATTAGCATATGTGGGAGCACATGCTGTTCCCATTGCTGTACCCTGGGTCTGGTGGTAGTATATCCCATCAAACACAAAATAATTGTGGGTTAGGACAAAACGTAGTAGGTCCAAAACAAAAATGTTATGTCTATTAAATCTGCAATCCCTCGATATGAGAAAATGATTTACAGCTCCCAGGCCATTCTCGTGGATAATTGAGGTGTATAAAGATTCAACATCTAAACTCACGAGGATCGTCTCTGGGGAAATATTGATACCGTTTAGTTTTTAAAGGGTGTCCTTGGTATCTTGCACATATGACGGAAGACTAATAACGAAGTCCCTAAGGACTTTGTCCAGATAGATACTGCTCCCCTCAGATAAACAATTATTCCCTGAGACAATGGGACGTCCCGGAGGGGATTGTAGTCTTTTATGTACCTTGGGCAAGGTGTAAGATGTTGCCACTGTTGGTGACTTAGGGTACATAAAGTCATATTCTTGTCTGCTTATCATATCTCGATCAAGGGCTTCTTGCAGAATAATCAAAAGATCCTTTTTATATTCTGAGGTTGGACTACTCTCTAAGATCTCATAACAGTCTTTATCACTCAATAATCTCTTATTCTCCTTAACATATGCATCTCTTGCTGTGGATATGAGCAGAAATGTACAGTTTAGATCATGTTACTATAGGTTATTCTAGGTTTAGGCTATGAATTGTGTATAAATAAAAGTTTCAATTACAAAATCAAGTGTCAGAGTGTCAGAGTGTCAGAGATTGGGGCCACCCATTAGTTATATGATTTAGGTATTTGTAAGCAGCATGTTAGTGCTATCATGTCTGAAATATTTAACAATTGTATACCTGTATATTTCAAATTTTAAGATTCTTTTGCACACTGTAATTCTTTTATTGGTATTCTTACCTGATAGCTGACTAAAGATCCTGTCATAGTGGTGCACAATGTGATCAGCCAGGAACTCATTCTCCTCTTGTGTAAACCTCAGGTTGCACATCCCTGAAGTGTAACAGATGGTGATGCAACAGCTGGAGACTGGTCTCATGCTCACTGTCACTGTCTACCTGATGTCTCCTCTCAGAACCTTCTAGTTGGCCCTAATCCCACCAGCCCCTGGTGGAATCCCTTAACCTTTGTGTGGACGGACGTTCACAGAGGTACACAATTAGGAGGCTTTATAATGTGAAATTATAATAGGCTTTATTGTGCCTGTTCCTTTTCATCAGGAAATTATTCAAACACAGGGGGGAACAAAGCTTCCTTTCACTTGGGAGTATTTCTAGTGAAATCCTATGCAATTAGTTCACATCTCCCTTAGTCAAGCAGTTATCGCAGCCCCAAAACATGTAGCATGAAAATAAGCAGATATAAGCAGTCTCTTAAGAATAAAAGTCTTATCTGTTCCTTGGAGGGAAAATCTCACTTCCTGGTTCAGCTTCAGGTGCAGTAGTTTTCCCTGTGTCTTGAATTCAGCTCTGCTGTGCAGAGCTCAAGACCGCTCAGCTCCAGAGATCTGGGTTTCTTTTGGTCAGCTCTCCTGGGACTCAAGAACCTCTGCTCTGTCTCTCCAAAGGTCAGCTCTCAGTCAGAGCTAGGGAGGAGTTACTTCCTGTCTCAAAGGCAGGCTTTTTCTACTACCTGTAATCAGGCAGGTGGTGCTAGATAATTTGCTACCAGCAGTTAACCACCACACTGCTGGATTAGAGGCACCTTTGTGAACAGGGATAAGTCCCCTGTTACACTTTGTCATACCTGACCCCCTCTAGGCCCCCAGATCTTCTCCCTACCTCATCTCTTACTCTCAGTCACGCCTTCCACTGTAGGCTGTAGCATAAAAGTCGTTAAGCAGAGAGTGAAGGAGGAGCCCTCTTAAAGGTAATAGACGATCATGTGTGCTAAGAGCTGCAGACAAGGAAGTAGACCCAATAAGTTGAGTCCTGCTGACACCCCCTCTCCCCTATATCCCAGTCACCTTGTTGACCATACACCACATCAGGACACAGCATGCAGCTGAGCCTCTCCTCCATCACGCTGTACAGGGAAAGGTATGGGAAGGCGTTTTAAGATACTTATGTGAAAAAACAGAAAATGAATCCATGCGCTTCTCTCATTGGGCTTAAAATAAATGGGGAAATAAATATACATAGTGAAACCTAAGTCTGTAAGACATAGGAGACGTTTGGTTGCATCCTTTGATCAAATAATGAAAAGCCTGCTAAACAATGTCAAGGTAAGTCTCAATAGCAGGTCCCTATGTTAAATGCATACAAATGTTTGTGAATTCTGTGAAATAGACCCTGAAGGGGTTAATAAACTAAGCATATGCTTATGTGACTTAGTGCAGTTAAAAACTGGTATATACCAGGAAAGATACTTACATGTAGGCAAGTCTTATGACACTCATTACTTGTAAAGTGGAAAGTGAATTCTGCAGTTGCAAGAAAAGTACTCCACTCTGACTGGTATGCGTTAGGCTAAGGTCCCGCTGGAGGCTGCTGCATGCGCACCTGGCATCCTGGCAGCATGAGCACAGCGCTAGACCGCAATCTGCGGTCTGCAGGCAGAGTTCTCAGGCATGGGGGGGCATGGCCAAAACAGGGTGGGTGGCCGCGGCCATGACGCCTTTTATGTTAAAAATGAGTAACTAAAGTCCCCCACTGCTCGCTTCCCCCTAACCCCCAAAATGAAAAACCTGAAAATGCTGCATGAGGTGCTGTCAAAAAGCCACTGTATCAAAGAGATCACCAGGCTCAAGAAGCTGAAGAGGAGGATTTAAAGTGGACGGTGATGGGAGGGGCAAGGGCAGGAGCAAACCACCTCTCTGATTGGCTCCCTGGCACACCATGTGATGCGTCGCCGCACAGGAACACAATACCGTTGTAGCCCCTTCTGGCTGATGCATCACAGTGTGCAGTGAGCCAGGAAGCGAGGGGGCACTGGGGACAGCTAGGGAGCAGATAAGGCTCTGGTGAGAGGTGAGCACGTCTGCACACGCCACCGGCTGCACTGGGGACCTAGCCTTAGTAACACACTGAAGATATTTCTCCAAGGATTGTTCAGATGTTCAGTTAGTCAGTTTGACTGTGAGAGATAGTCAAATGTGAATGCCTTTTGGATATGAGGTAATTTACGCATTTCAGACCAAAACAAGAAATTAATTGAGATTCTCGATCAGAAATGATCTTACTTGGAAATCCATGGAAGCAATACACTTATTTGAAGAAACCTTGGGCCAGCCCTAGAGCTGTGGGAAAACAAGTAAGAGATACAAAGTGAGCACGTTTATAAAATGAATTGATGATTGTGAGAATGACTGTAGCACCCTCTGAGGGAGGTAGTTCTAGGTAAAGTCCATAGACATACTTGTCCAATCTTGTCTAGGACAGTCCCTCGATTGTAGTAATCATGTTGGTTTTTGCATGTCTGTTGCATGCACAACCTTAACAGGAACTAATGAATTGAGCAGTATCTTAGCGAAGCCTTGGCATCCAAAAACGTCTTTGAAGCAACTTAACAGTCTGTGTTACCTCCTTGTTCCCGGCACTGAGTAGGTTGGGGTATCATTGAAGTTGTGTGACATTGCAGTCGTAAAGCGGTGGTGGGAGCATAAAGACTATTCATAAACCATAGGCACTTACTCCAAAT
Organism: Ascaphus truei; assembly: GCF_040206685.1. NCBI lineage: Eukaryota > Metazoa > Chordata > Amphibia > Anura > Ascaphidae > Ascaphus > Ascaphus truei. The sequence goes on from NC_134485.1 coordinate 90,317,267, forward strand.
ACTGAAATTATGGGGTCAAATATATATAAAGTTTTTTTTAGCAAATCTGCCTTTTCCTTTTCAGTAGCCCGTCTTACAGGGAGAAGAAAATGGTTGCATATTTGGACTGAGGCCAATATCTGCGCAGGAGGTAGAACAAATTCGGAAGAAGTTCATAGGCAGATCTTTACGTGAAAGAGCATTTGCTTTTTCTTTATTCTGGAAATAAGAAACGAGAAACGTATAAGGCCCAGCGAGTAGACGTTGATTGTTTCAGCTGGCAGTCTGTAAATGTGTTACATCTTTTGATCAGTCCATACTTCCACCTTATGTTCTTCCCCCTCCAAAATATGTCTTTATTCAAGAACAGCAACAGCATAACGTGAGTGAAGACGGAGGTGTCCTCATAGACCATAGGAGGTCATGTAAGCAGGTTAGCACAGCTGTGTGCTAAGAGCTGCAGACAAGGAAGTAGACCCAAGTACAGTAGTTGTGTCCTGACGCCTTCTTACAAATAAGTGATTCATGTTTAATGGAACAAATCTAACTTCAGAATGATCAGACACGCTGTAAAAAATCACACATTGGGCTTGATAATGGTTTTCTTATACTTATTTCATCTATCCATACAGTGATCTAATGTACCCTTCTACTTGGGTACTTGCCGACAGTTCCTGTGTCTGCAATGCTGTCCTATGGGCTTGACCACTTTGTGAACATCACCAAAATTGACAATGAGAAATGTGCCCTTTCATCCTGAGAAAAATATTTTGTTCCATATAATTTTAGTGTTCTCAAAAAAAACCCAATAACAGTAGTACTCAATAAATAGCATAATTATTGATCATGTCTTTTAAAAAGTCTTCTTTAAGGACATCAGTGTAAAAAGGTACTATATCTGTCAGTACAATTTATTTCTACTTGCAGAGAATGAGAACATTGAAGCAAAGGTTAAAAGAATGAGGCCAAAAGATTTTAAAGATGCAGTTTTTGCAGAGTTCATAATGAATATCAAAAGCAGAAGAATGATGCACTTTGTTTCTTAAGATTCTTTAGTTAGTACAGTATTCTAAAGGGCCTATTCACTAAACTTCGATAAGTTCAGTGCATTACTGTTCGGGTTTGCATGTTCTTACCGCACTATAACAAATTTGTGTTAAAACTATATTAACTATGAAAAGTTTTTAATTGTGCGCTAAAAAAATGCCAAATCGCCCTACTTTGTGTTTGCTTAATGAGCCAAATGTCACTCTAACAGTTTGTAAGAGCTGCAGAGAAAGAGAGAGAGCTGTTCAGAGAGAGGCTGGGGTAAGGTGTGTGTTGGAGTTCCCTTTAGCCTCTCATGGGGGCTGAAGTATAGGAGTAAGACAGTCATGGTAGGGACTGCTTGCAGTTATACTGAATCCTGCTGTGACTCCACATGGAAATAACCTGGATCACTGAAAGCCTGTCCAGTTACCCCACAACATCATGGACACAGCTCTCGTGGACCCTCACAGGTATGACCGCATCACAAATATCAGTAGCAGCAACATGTTTCCAGAGAGGGGGGGAACCAGGGCTACAAATAGAGGCGCTGCTGAGATGCAGCAACAGGGCAGGCTTTCAGAGACTTTGCAGCAGCAGCAGTTAAAGAGGCCAGGGCCGGGCCCCTGATGCTACCCCAGGGATTCTGGGCACCAATCCACGTTAAGGAAGGGGGTAGCTGGGGACGGGGCTGCCTAGACCCTTACCAAAGATAGTCTGAGTTGGGGCGCACTCCAACGGTAAATCCGGGGAGCGTGTACCCTTCATCAAGGATCCAAGACAGGGACAGGACAGCCTTTCAGTGTACTGAAAGAACCCTGTGCACCTGTGCATGATGTACTGTGCAAGTTGGGGTGCACCCTGAGGGTATGTTTCCAGGGAGTGTGTACCCTTCATTCAATTACCGACCAGATGTTGGGGCGTTCTCCGATGGGAAATCTGGAGAGCGTGTATCCTTCAAGCTTCTACTCCATAAGGAAAATCTGGAGCCAGAACTCTTTCAGCGTGATGAAAGACTATGGGTACCTGGACTGTGCTTTTGGGGGTGCGGGAAATGTATCCAGGGAGCGTAAACCCCACATTTCATTTCAACAAGGGACGGGCCCCTTTCAGTTGTAGGCTGGGGACCTTGTGCACCTTTATTCTGGACTTTTCTACAAGTCGAATGTGAGGAACAGGCCCCTGAGACATCACCAGGGACTCTGTGTACCTTTATGTTATGGTCTATTATTGCTTAAAATGGAGTACATGGCAAGTATTGTGCAGTCAAAATGGTGTTCCCATCAAAATCACGGGACCGCTTGGATTGCACAAGCCAGTTACCAGTTTTGCAAAAGTAGTTTCATCCTGTTAGGCGGCAAAACCTGACACCGCCCATCTCTGTGACTGGCTCAGCCATAGCCAAGTCACTCCTTTGTCCGTCCTACCCCTGCTTTGTGTTCCACCTAGGTGAGGAACCACAACCCTGAACCAATCCTGGACTATTGTCTCGGCTATGGGAGGTGCCCCACACCCAAGGAAGATGTCAGCGTTGCCAAAGACCTGACCGCTGAGTAAAAGACAAGATCTGTTGATATCTCCTATCTTCAGTTGAGTGAGGCGACATCTTCTGCCCAACAGGAGTCCGCTGCGGCCTTGCTAAATGAGAAGCTAGGTGGAGCACTGTTTGGTGTGCCACAGAGTGATGTACTTCCGGTGCAGCTGGATGTGACGTCATCGCCACCGACGAAAATGGGCCTGCCTGAGACTCTCGCGAGGCTGGCCTTACCCGATGATGTTGACAAGATGGCCACCGTATCGGATGCGGAACCTCCACTACAATCTACCGGGGTGAGTGCCGGACAGTGCTCAGCTGCTCCGGCTCCACCACAGACCCCAAGCTGGGGAAGAAATCATTGTGGATCTTTCAATAAGGCCCCTGTACCATCCCCTAGAGGTTGTTCCCGACCTACCAGTACAACCCTTGGATTGGTCATGGACAGTGATAGGCCCAGTACGCCGGCCCCAGATGCTCATGCCCCATCACCAGCCCTGTCATCTGCCCCTACGCCGGGTTCAAAACCATCCTCTGCGAGTAAGTGTAAGGTCAATCCTGTGCGGTATTTCCAGGATCACCCTAGGCATCGACCCTTGGTTCCTAACCCTAGTTCAAGGTATTAGATCCGGAGCAACCCCATTTGTGTTAACCAAGTTCCCTAGCGATACATTTTTCCTGGATATGTCAACAGACTTGAGGGATTGGGACTTTGTTGGGAAAGATAGGTGGTCCGTTGAATCTGAGGGGAAAATACCTTATTTCAGCCGAATTCCTGTGACTATGTCTCCAGGGTCATTTAGGTCCTTTAGGGATTCAGCTCTATCTCAGCAATCTGCCACGTCTGGTGTGTCCTCCCACATCAGTCCACCTGTAGAAGGTCAGTCTATGGGAACCTCTTAAGTGATGGGACCCAATATTTGAGGGCTATGTTGCTAGCCTTAATAGAACATGGCTACTGCTCGTGGATGGCTCCATCGTGGACAACTGGTGGGAAGAAGGTCAACTCTCCCAGGAAGAGATAGCTGAGGCCCATCGCAAAAGGTTGGATGAGATCAATTTAGGGGTGAGTCCCTACGGGCTCCTCCGTATTCTATCAGGAGGTAGAGCTTAGTGAGCCTAAGTTCTGGGTATTACCTGGTCAGTGAGATGACCATAAGATCATAAAGCTGATTAGAGCTGACAGAGCAAGTTTTAACAGGTACCGTCAGTCGCACGGATTTAAGTTCCCATATGTACCTGAGCCAATAATGAATTAAATAGATATAAACCATCAGGAATGGTTGCGACTAGCTGTCATAGAGAATATAAAGACCAAAACATCTGATGACAGATTTATTACTGATTCCAAAATTCGGTCTGTCATGGAAGAATGGTTGGTAGGTACCTGCATATACAAAGACCATGTAGAAGTTAGCAACATCCTGGTTATCCAAAATATATTACCTATTCGCTGGGAGAATAGTAAGGAAGCCAGATCCCAAATATTATACTGAGGATCTTGTTTGTTTTCCTGTTGGAAGAGTAGTTATGTATTCATCATCGCTGTAAATCAGTGGATGATGAGAGCAATTGTCTGTATGACTGTGATGGTTATGTTATACATCTGCAGTAACCTGTTCTGTTTTCCAGGCTTCAGGTTACTGGATGGTGCCCAAATTGGATCCCAGTGAGGCCATGGGAATTTTCACCTAGGGGAGAGTATTGCCATGGCTAATCCAGCTATCTTTCCGCACCCTGTCATGTAAGTTCTCCTAGGTACAGACAGTGATGGGCTATCCTGTGGGGTTTTCCCCCCTCATGCAGCCTCCCTGAGTGGCAGGAGAGGTGGTGACACTGGGTCTGTGTTGCAGCCTATCATTGTGCAGACCCTTTGCCCTCTCCTTTTGCATAAAGGAGGATATTCTAAATTATAGGAGTCAGTTCTCCTCTACCCCTCCTGGAGAGAGGAGTGTGTGTGTTGGAGTTCCCTTCAGCCCCTCATGGGCGGAGGAGTGAAGATCTGTGCTTAGCACAAGGCCTCATCACTTCATCTGCTGGCCAGCACCATCCAAGAGCCTGAAACCCCTACGCTACGCTGTTATACCATCCTGCGGTGGTTGTTATAAATAAAGATCCCATTTATATACTTCTGGCTGAGTTGCAGTTTATTAGCCTGAAGTATAGGAGTAAGACTGTCATTGTAGGGACTGCCTGCAGTTATACTGCATCCTGCTGTGACTGAAGGTGCTGTCACCACATGGAAAAAAACAAAGGATCACCGAAAGCCTGTCCTGTTACCTCACAACATCGCCAACATTCAGCTCTCCTGGATCCTCACAGGTATGACCGCACCACAGACATCATTGGCAGCAACATGTTTCCCGAGAGGGGAGGAAACCGGGCTACATAAGTCTGAAAGAAGAAAATTCAGATTTGTCTGACCAGGCTAGTGAAGGAAAGGAGAAGCTTCACCAAGCAGAAAAAGTGAAGGAACAATTCTCCCGGGAAAATTTAGAAGTACAGGCAGCACTGCATAGCCAGCTGCAAGAGCTGCATGCGCATCTACAGGAGGCCAATGAGATGCAGTGGGTCCTGCAGGAAGAAAGTACCATGGCTGCTAACAAAGTCAAAGTTCTGCAGGTGCCTCTGAGTACCCAGTGTGTCCCCGCAGAGCAGCATGAGGAGCTGAAGGCCACGTTGAGTGTCACAAGAGCACCGCTGGAGGCGGAGCTTAGATGCCAGGTGACTCTGTATGAGAGGGAGCACGAGAAGGTCCAGAAACTAGAGCAAGAGAATGAGAAGCAGAGAGGCTGCTCTATCCCCAAAAGTCAGTACACTCAGAGAAAGAGTTGTGCAAATCGCAAGCAGCGGTGACCATGGTGTTATCTGCAGAGATCAAAGATATGAAGGTTGCGCTGATGCAAACTCAGAGCAAGCAGAAAGAAGAGATAGAGATCATGAGAGGAGAATTGGAGGATCAAGAAACAGAGGTCTCTCACTGAGGAACTGGACCTGCAAAGAGAGAAAAGCGTTCTGACGGAGGCGCATGCGCATGCGCGACGGGCTCAGGAATGGCGGCTTAGTTTGAAAGCTCCGCTAACTCCCGGCGCAATAGTACAAAATAATCAATAAAATACCCAAAACATCACCGTGCAATACACACGCACAGAACGAAGAAGTGGCAGCGATGCCAACGACGCGAGCAGTTTCACAGAAAACGAAGAGGAAGTCTATCGATCTACGCTCGTACTTCTGGAACTCAGACCAGGCAAAAAACAGAGAGGAGGCTGCAATGTTACCGAGCGGGAGTTCCGACATGGACTCCACGCAAGACCGGGGGGAACAGACAGAGGAGGCAAAAATGCAGCCAGTATTAAGAAAAGATAAGGCAAAATTCCTCATGGACATAAAATAATTTTTTTGCAATGAGGTGGAGGGGTTGAGAAAGAACCTCCAAAACATTGGAGAATGAACACATGATCTGTAGCTAAGAATGGACACCTCAGTGGAGTGCTACAAACACACAGCGCAGGAGATTACACAATTAAAAAAAGTCTGATGGAATTGGAGGACAAACAAGAGGACCGGGAAATAACCTGTGAATAAGAGGCATACCTGAGGAGGTCCTGGATGTGGAGGAGTTCGTGGGCAGATGGATGGGGTCCCTGCTTCCTGAAAAAACCCAAACGGAGCTCCAAATGGACCGTGTCATTGAGCCCTGCGGTCCAAGTCCCTTCCAAACAACCCCTCGAGAGATGTAATCCTGCAGATGCATTATTTCAAAATCAAAGATGAACTCTGTAAAATCACGCGGGCTTCTCCCAATGTACAGTTTGATGGCATACAAATGTCCGTTTTCCAGGACATCTCCCCCACCACTCTTAATAAAAGAAGGTCCCTCCAACCCCTGACTAAAATTCTGAGAGAGAAGGGAATAAAATATTGATGGGTCTTTCCGTTTGGACTATTAGTGATAAGAGAAGGAAGGGCTCATACAGTACACTGAGGCATATAGATGAGGGAGCTGAGTTCCTGCTGAAACTAGGAGTAAAAGAAACACTGTCTCACCAGGCAGAGAAGCGACCAGCAATGGAGGCAGTCTGGAAGAAAGTGAGCAGTGCCGCTGAGAAGAAAAAACATAAAAATAAAACATGAGGGCAGAGAAGTTACATATCTGTCAATTATCATTACCCCATTAAAGGACTTACCGCAACATTAAAACGATTAATGGAGAGCACTTAAAGGGGAAGTCACAATGACTGTGCAGAGGTTCAACAGTTATAAAAGAACAAGAAGTTTTTAAAGTTACCATGGCTACAAGTTGGATTATGTTGAAATTCAACTGCTTAAGTTGACTGGGGCTGTTTCCAAAAAGGCAGAAAATACGGAACCTGTCATGATGCTGCTCAAGAAGAGGGAAGATGGCGTCCAGGTAGAAAGATCGATGAAGGATCAAGGAGTTGGTGAAGATGCGGGAGAAAAGCGCGGGCAAAAGATGGCGGCGAGGAAAAAGGTGTGAAAGATCTGCGGCCGAGCTCCGAGGGAGGAGAGGGAGTGTGGAGAGGAGGAGCTAAGTGTGGGGAGGAGGAGGGAGGAGGAACAGCTCACCCAATGAGGCGCCAAAGGGAAGTGATGTCAGTGATGGCGGCCGGAAGCCCAGTGATGAAGGCCGGAAGCCCAGTGATGACGTGGAGGGACGGAGAATCCGGAAGAGAAGAAGGGTGATGTAAGCAGGGTCTCTCGGCAGGGGTACGCGAACTCCGCTGCCTGAGGACATTAGGGGCAGTGGATGAGGCAGGTCGTAGAAAGGGGGGAACAAAGATGGTCACGAAACAAGGAGAAGGGAGGATAGGGTGGCGTATAGGGGGAACAAGCGGCAATGTTAAGAGCGGGGGGGAAAAGAAAAGAGAATTAGACAAGGGAAGTGACAGCTAAGATAGAAAGAGGCATAGTAAGGGAGAAATAAGATAACAGGATTAGAACGGAGGTTAAGGAGTGGATGAGGAGAGGGATACAGAAGAGAAAGTTTATGGAGCTTTGGGTAAGGGTGGATATAAAAATATGGGAAATTAGAGGTGTTGGAGGGCAGCAGCAACCCTCATCTTGCACATGGCAGAACACAGAAAGCGGGTAAAGAGAACAGGATATAGGTGAATAACATAGTTATATAGTTAAAAAGTTTGGATAGTTGGGTGTTACAAAGAATGGAGAATTCAAAAAGTACGTGACTTGAGACATTGTTATGAAAATGGAAGGGAGTGCCGGGAGATAGGCGGAAGCTTCGCCACCCTGGCAGTAGGCATGTGCCGTGGCCCCACTGGAGCTATACCATCAGGGCCAGTGGGGGAAGTCCCGGGGAAAGAGAGACTCCTAGAGAGTCGGCGCCTTTTGACCCTGATAGGAGGGAATAGGGAAAAGGCATGTTGCCCCTGGGCACAAGAGCTCGGATCCAGTAGGATCAGCGATAGCTCAACACAGATGTTGTTTAATTTGTCAGTTATATTCTATGTTGTCTTGTTTTCCCGGTTTGTCCCTGTGAGTGTTCCCTTCCCTTTCATCCTGAACCCCTACACATACCACACACTGGATCGGCCCGACGAAGAATGTCGGCAGCAGACCCTGGGAGTAATCCTGAAAAGACATCAGATTTTGATAAGCAAACCTGCACAAATAACACAATGGCTGTAACTTGGGTGTCACATAACGTTAAAGGCTTTAATAGCCCTCAGAAAAGGAGAATCGCATTCACAGAATATAAAAAAAAGAAAACAGACGTTTTATTTATACAGGAGACTCACTTTAGTGTCAGAAATAACCCTAGGTTTTTGGATAGCCACTTCTGCCAGTTCATCTAGCGTCCGCAACAGAGAGAAAAAAAGGAATAGCGATACTGTTCCACAACAGCTTCCCATTTAAAGTGGATAAAATTAAAAGGGATATAGAAGGAAGATACCTTATCCTGACGGGGAAGATACATAGCAGTAGCATAACGCTTGCATCGGTTTATGCCCCATGCGAAAATGACCCACGGTTCTTCCGTACATTTTTTGAACAGCTGAATTGAAAAAGTATAGTGATCGCGGGAGACTTCAATAAACGATTAGACCCGCCACTAAACAGAACACAACAGAGGAACAGAGACAGGACTGAAGGGGTGGCAGCACTTCGCCAGGGTATCAGAGACAAACAACTAGCTGACATTTGGAGGGAACAACACCCTGGAGAAAGAGGCTACACATTCTATTCGCACCCACACGACAGCTACAGTAGAATTGATTACTTCTTTGTATCAAATAGATTGGTCCCACAGATTTCCTATTCAGGAATAAATGATATTGCATGGTCGGATCATGCACCGATTGAGCTGAGGTGCTCTCAAATTAGACTGGCCAGCCCAGGAGCAAATTGGAAACTAAACGAATCATTAAGGTAACGCTTGACTGCCTGCAGACTTGGCCAGTCCCCAAAACTGAGGTGAGTAAGGGTATAACATGCACCCACAGCAGTGAGGGCGTGCCCAGAGTGTGGTATGATGCGTTGCCGGGCCTGGTGAGAAAGGATTAGCCTGATACTTGCCGCGTCCGGGTGCCAGAGGTCCGAGGGTAAATATCTGTAAGCCGTAGGTCAGGGGCAGGAGAGAGCAGCGTAGTGAGGTCCAAAGCCGAGTCCAGGGAGTAGCGAGGTACACAAAGTCTAACGAGAGCCGAGATCAAATCCAAGGGTATCAAACGAGGGCAGGGACAGGAGCGAGAGCTGTAACACAAAAGAGAGCCAGGCATAGACCTCCGTACAACAAGAGCCACAGGAAAACTATGCAGAGCGAGAAAGGAGAGGGCAAACAGGAACTATAAATGCCGGACAACCAATGGGAGCAAGAGGCGGAGCGGGGGCTTGACTGAGCGGTCCCAGTGATAGGTTAGGATGCCTGGTGTGGTGTTCCCTAGTGGGAATAGCCTCCAGCTGCTGGGAGGTGGAGCCAAGGCTGCAGGTGGAGTGTAGAAGAGGATGGGTGCGCGCGTGCCCTGTAACACTCCCGCGTGCGCTCTGCAGCGTGTGGGCGGAAGCAGCATGTGCCGCGGAGGAGCGGCGTGGCGTCCGACGGAGCGGGTGAGGAGCTTACGGGGAGGGGGCCTGGGACGAGTAGCAGTACTGGGAGCTGGGGTGACGGGGACCCGATCCCTTACAGTACCCCCCTTGAGGATCGGACTCCGGACGATCCTCCCAAGGCTTGTGAGAAAATTTCCGACGAAATTGTTTAAGTAGAGCTGGGGCGTGAATGTGATGACAAGGTACCCAAGAACGTTCCTCCGGACCATATCCCTTCCAATGAACGAGAAATTGAAGAGTGCTCCTGGAAAATCGTGAATCGAGAAGGGACCGGACTTCAAATTCTTGTTGCCCCTGTATCACGACGGGGTTGGGTCTATGAGGACGGTCTGGAAAATGTACATTCTGGAAGAAGGGCTTCAGGAGGGAAACGTGGAACACTGAGGGTATCCTCATGGTGGAAGGTAGCGAAAGCCGATATGCTACCGGGTTTATCCGTTCGAGGACCCTGAAGGGACCCAAGAATCTGGGCGCCAGCTTCTGAGAAGGAGTTTTAAGATTGATATTTTTAGAGGAAAGCCAGACTCTGTCCCCAGTTTTATACTCCGGTGCCACCTGACGTCGCCTTTTGTTTTGGACGGCTCCTTGCAAGGCTTTTTGGATCCTTTTCCAGGAGACTTGAAAATTAGAAACTTGGATATCTGCTGCCGGTACACCAGATGGAAAAGAAGAGAGGGGAAGACTGCTTGGGTAGAACCCATAATTAATGAAGAAAGGCGACTCTTGCGTGGATTCAATCCTCAGCGAATTAATTGCGAACTCCGCACAGGGTAATAGATCTACCCAGTTGTCTTGAGATTCCGAAACGAAACATCTAAGATACTGCTCCAAGGTCTGGTTCATTCTCTCTGTCTGGCCGTTGGTCTGTGGGTGATAACCCGAGGAGAAGAGGAAAGATATGCCAAGTCTCTGAGAGAAAGCTCGCCAAAACTTAGAAATGAATTGTGTGCCCCTGTCCGAGACAATGGTGAGTGGAATGCCGTGTAGCCTGAAAATCTCTTTAGAAAATATGTCGGCCAAGGTAGCTGAATAGGGAAGACCCTTCAGGGGTACAAAGTGCGTGTGCTTGGAAAATCTGTCCACTACTACAAGGATCGTATTCATCCCTTTAGAGGGTGGGAGTTCCACAATAAAGTCCATGGTTATATGTTTCCAAGGCCGTTCAGGGATAGAAAGGGGCAGGAGAATCCCAGATGGTTTGTGTCAGGCAGACTTGCTCTGGGCGCACACCGGGCAAGCTCTCGTGAAATCAAAAATGTCTTTGCTCATTCTAGGCCACCAAACGGTCTGTTTGATTAAATCTACTGTCCTTTTCAAGCCCGGATGGCCCGCTGATCTGGAAGAATGCCCCCACTCCAGGATCTTGTGGCAAAAACGTGGAGCAGCATACAGGCGTCCTTCTGGCACCTTTAATCTCCTAGGGATATGTGCCTGGGCTTTGGTGATCTCATCCAGGATATCGAAAGTATTGGCAGAAATGATGTATTTGACAGGCAGAATAGTCTCCGAAGATTCATTAGATCCTTCCTCAGTAGAGAACTGGCGAGAAAGTGCGTCGGCCTTGATATTCTTGGTACCCGGAATATACAAAATCGTGTAATTGAATTGGGGGGGAAAAAAAGTGCCCAACGTGCTTGCCGGGATCCCAGACGACAAGCCCCCTCAATGTACAATAAGTTTGTGTGATCGGTGAGAATTGCCACTGGCTCTTTGGTACCTTCGAGGAGGTGTCTCCATTCTTGCAAGGCTAATTTGATAGCCAAGCGTTCTCGGTTCCCGACATCATCATTTCTCTCGGCCGAAGAGAATTTCCTTGAAAAGAACCCACAAGGATGGAGTTTTTCTTGAGGTGAGGACCTTTGCGAGAGTACTGCCCCGGCTCCAACATCGGAAGCGACAACTTCAAGGGTGAAGGGAAGAGATGTGTCCGGGTGACTAAGGATGGGGGTGGAGACGAAGGCTCTTTTGAGGAACTCGAAGGCTTTGATGGCGTCAGGGGACCATGCTGTTGGGTCAGCCCCCTTCTTGGTAAGAGCGGTAATGGGTAGAGCAATAGTGGAAAAATTACGGATGAATTTCCGATAGTAGTTTGAGAACCCAAGGAAACGCTGGACGGCTTTTAGGGAGTTCGGTAACGGCCAATCTAGAACAGCCTTCAATTTCTCAGGATCCATGGTGAAGCCTTTGTCGGAAATTATATAGCCTAGGAAGGCTGTGGATGATCGGTGGAAGAGACATTTCTCCATTTTCGCGTAGAGGCTATTTGCGCGAAGCCGAGCGAGGACCACCCTGGTGTGATGAATGTGCTCCTCAAGGATTTTGGAGAAAATGAGGATGTCGTTTAGGTATACTATGATGAAATTACCCAAAATGTCCCGTAAGATGTCATTCATAAATTCTTGGAAGACAGCTGGGGCATTGCAGAGGCCGAACGGCATCACTAGATATTCATAATGGCCCGTGCGGGTGTTGAATGCAGTCTTCCACTTGTCACCCTTGTGTATTCGGATTAGATTGTAAGCTCTTCTCAGGTCAAAAAACAAAAGAACAAGGCGCACAACGCACATAGTGTATTAAAGTATAATATAAGTCATTTGCCTGGCGAAACATCTCTCCCCGCTGCCTTACAACTCTGGACTGACACGCACGCCGTGCGTTCCATGAGAAGCATTGCGGAAGCTGAGGTGCGACTAGTGACGTCACCGCTGAGCGCCCAACGAGGAGTGGCGGCAAATGCTGCAGTGTTCCATGAATGCTGAATCCTACGGCTTCTTTACCTACCTGTGAGCTGTATGCTGTGGGGCTCTCTCTACAAAGGACCCATCCATCTACCATCCCCTAACAGAGGACGCTGGAAGAGACTTATGAGACGACTGCAGACCCAGTGCATGCTGAGATCCATCTGAGGGTGTCGCACAGTGTCTTCTCCTGGTGTGGTAAACCTATATACCAACTGCTTGTTTATTTCCTATTTGATGTACGCAGAACTATTTATTTTTAACCATAAAGTCACATTTTATACTTTAATACACTATGTGCGTTGTGCGCCTTGTTCTTTTGTTTTTTGTCTAGTGTCTGGGGTGTCGAGCCACCCCCAAGAAAGGCTGCAGACCCACGATTAGTGCAAGATCCACATCTAAGGTCCACAATATTGTTTGTTAATCACGGTGCACTGTTCACTTGACATTTGTTGTTCACCAGTTATTAGCTGCGCACTATCACCCTTTTTTTCCACTTCTCAGGTCAAGTTTGGAGAATACAGAGGCTCCTTGGAGCCGGTCAAAGAGTTCCGAAATTAAAGGAAGGGGGTACCGTTTTTTAACTGTGATCTTGTTAAGTCCACGAAAGTCGATATAGGGTCTTAAGGAGCCATCCTTCTTCTTCACGAAGAAGAATCCTGCCCCGGCTGGGGAAGTGGAGTTCCGAATAAAACCTCTGTTGAGATTCTCCTGGATGTAAGTTGTCATAGCCTTGGTCTCGGGCACAGAGAGGGGATATGATTTAGACTTAGGGAGTGTGGCTCCAGGAATTAATTCTATGGGGCAGTCATACGAACGATGAATCGGTAAGACCTCAGCCTGTGTCTTGTTGAAGACATCCAAAAAATCTCGGTATACTTCAGGAAGGGTGGAGAGAGGTGGTAACGAAGTGTCGAGGCCAGCGAGCACGGTAACATAGGGTATGACAGCCTCCTTCATGGTAGGACCCCATTGGATCGGCAATTCGTCCGTCCAATCGACACGCGGGTTGTGAAGCTGGAGCCACGGCAATCCAAAAAGGAGCCGTGACTGTAGGTGAGAGGAAGACATCGAAGATGATGACCTCAGTGTGACCGTCCGTGGTGGTGAGTGTGAGGGGAACAGATTCCCATATAATGAACGCTGGTTGGAGAGGTCTGCCGTCAATGGCCTCAAGGTCGATGGGTGCCTTCTTATTGACTAACGGAATTTGGTTGTTGCAGGCATAGTCGTGATCCAGGAAGTTGCCACCAGACCCGGAGTCGATGCTGCACCGCTACCCGGACATTGGGACCCTCGAGGGTTATAGGCAAAAGAATTCTCTTCTGGAGCTCTTTGGGAGGAGAGGGGCAAGGAGAGATGGTACCCAGTAAAAGCCCCTCAACCTTTACTGGGCGTTCTCGTTTCCCGGTCTCAGGCGGCAGTGACGTACTTGGTGGTCCGGGGAACCACAGTAGAAGCAGAGGCCCTCATTTCGGCGGCGTGTTCTTTCAGTGGTCCGGAGCTGTTGACTACAGATCTGCATCGGTTCAGGAGCGTCCAACGCTGGAAAGGCCAAGGGAGGAGACCTAGGAGAAGCAGGCATGGGCGGCATAAATCGGGGACGCTGGCGCTCCGGACGTCTCTCTTGAATGCACTGATCCACCCGGATGCTGAGGGTACTGAGATCCTCTAAAGATGTGGGAAGAACATGAGCTGCCAGATCATCCTTGAGGGTTTCGGAAAATCCCTGCCAGTATGCCGCGGAAAGGGCTTCATCATTCCACCGAGTCCCCACAGCGATTGTGCGGAACTCAACCGCATATCTTGCAGCCGACCTGCGACCCTGGGAGAGATGAAACAAGGAAGAAGCGGCAGTTTCCCTACGCGCTGGCGTATCAAAAGCGTCGCCCATCAGCAGTGCGTAGATATAGGCCACCTTAGAGCGATCTGTGGGAAACCAAGATGGGGACATCTCGAACTGGACGTCACATTGGTTCAAGAATCCCCGGCAAGTAAGGGGATCTCCGGCATACCGGTTGGGTGGTGGGATACATGGCTCCGAGATGCCCATAGGTACTGGGGCAGGAGGGGATGATGCAACTGGCGGGCCCCGCAGGGAAAGGTTTGAAAGTTGCTGTGCCACGGCCGTTACTTGATCACTCAGGAATTGCCAGTGATCCATGGACACACCTTGGCCACCTCAGGGGGGTCTGCATTTGGTGGGCTCTGCATAATGTAATGCTTGACTGCCCGCAGACCTGGCCAGTCCCCAATACTGAGGTGGGTAAGGATATAACTCGCACCCACAGCAGTGAAGGCGTGCCCGGAGTGTGGTATGATGCGTTGCCGGGCCTGGTGAAAAAGGGTTAGCCTGACACTTGCGCGTCCGGGTGCCAGAGGTCCGAGTGTAAAGATCCATAAGCCGTAGGTCAGGGGCAGGAGAGAGCAGCGTAGTGAGGTCCAAAGCTGAGTCCAGGGAGTAGCGAGGTACACAAAGTCTAACGAGAGCCGAGATCAAATCCAAGGGTATCAAACGAGGGCAGGGACAGGAGCGGGAGCTGTAACACAAAAGAGAGCCAGGCATAGACCTCCGTACAACAAGAGCCACAGGAAAACTATGCAGAGCGAGGAAGTAGAGGGCAGACAGGAACTATAAATGTCGAAGAACCAATGGGAGCAAGAGGCGGAGCGGGGGCTTGACTGAGCAGTCCCAGGGCTGCAGGAGGAGTGTAGAAGAGGACGGGTGCACGCGTGCCTTGTAACACTCCCGCGCGCGAGCCTCTGCAGTGTGTGGGCGGAGGCAGCGTGTGCCGCGGAGGAGTGGTGTGGCGTCAGACTGGAGCGGGTAAGGAGCTTACAGGGAGGGGGCCTGGGATGAGCGGCAGTACTGGGAGCCAGGGTGACATTGACCCGCTGTAAGGCGTGTGTCCCCCGACCCCTTATAATTAATTAAGATACCCGAGTTAGCCCAAAACATAAAAGAAGAGATCTCACAATTTTTCAAGACAAACATGGGCAGTGTGGAGTCCCATGTCACCCTATGGGAGGCTCACAAGGCCACAATGAGAGTGGTCCTGATTAATATAGCAGCAGGTAGGAAAAAGGCGAGAGAGGCCAAAACGAACCAGCTAAGAGAAAAGCTCCATGAACTCTCTATACTACATAACCGAACTGGTAGAGAGGAAACACTTAAGGTGTTGAAAGATGTAAGAATAGAACTTAATCTACTCCTTTTCTCCCAGGCTGAAAAGACACTGAGTTGGACAAAGAGGAAATTATTTGAGAAAGCGAACATGGCAGATACCAGGCTAGCAAGGAAAATTCGTAATAAGCAACAAAACAACGCCATTCACTCAATTAAAGCTAGAACGGGAGAATTGACTGCAAATCCCAAACACATAGTTGAGGAGTTTAGAGCATACTACAAAAGATTATATGATGGGAAGAAGGTGAGACATAACGATAAAATGAGCAAAGCATTAGAGGAATTTCTAGCAGGCTCGGATTTGCCAAGGATAACAAGGTTGGAGCAAGAGTTCCTAGAAAAAGAGTTTACAGCAGAAGAACTACAAGGTGTAGTTGCAAATCTTAAACCTGCAAAAGCTCCGGGCCCAGACGGATTTTCAATCCTCTATTATAAAAAATACATAGGGATTTTGACCCCGCACTTATTACGATGTACAGTATAAAAACATTCAGGCAGGGGGGGTCCTTTTCGAACCAGATGTTGCAGGCGTCCATCTCGGTGATTCATAAACAGGGCAAAGACCCCACCAACTGTCCAAGTTATAGGCCGATCTCATTGATTAATTCGGATGTAAAAATGTATTCCAAATTGATGGCCAATAGATTGTGCACTATTCTACCCAGGCTGATTAATCCGGATCAAGTTGGCTTTATCAAAGGTAGGCAAGCGGCTGATAATACTAGAAGAATAGTTGATACCATAGATTATATTAATGCCAACAAGATCCCGGAAATCATATTAAGCTTAGATACTGAAAAAGCCTTCGATAGAATTGATTGGCCCTACCTGGATGCCATGCGTGCAGCATTTGGAATGGGGGATAAAGTTTCATGGGCAATCAAAGCACTATACAAAAACCCAACAGCTCGGGTAATCCATCAGGGTTGCCGTCAAATCCATTGCAAATTAAAAGTGACACAAGACAGGGCTGCCTGCTCTCGCCCCTGTTGTTCGCCCTCTGCATGGAGCAACTAGCGGCTCACATTCGATGCAATAAGGATATCACTGGAATCCAATTTTTTTCCCAGGAATATAAAATAGCGTTATATGCGGATGATGTTATTCTGACATTGTCTAGGCCCCTGGTCTCTCTACCCAACCTCTTTGACCTGCTGGAGAAATTTAACACGATTTCAGGATTTAAAATAAATCAATCAAAATCGGAAGCTTTGAATCTGAATCTCCCAAAAGATACTGAGAAATTAATAGAGATTAATTTTAATTTAAATTGGCAACCCAAAGCAATTAAGTATTTAGGAGTTAATCTGACTAGGGAGGTGAAGTTGGTGTACAAGGCAAATTATCCTAAACTCTTGTAGTCTTTGAGAAAGGAGCTGAAGGAATGGGCATCGTATGGCATCTCCTGGATTGGAATAGTTTACAGCGTTAAGATGAACCTTCTTCCCCGACTAATATATCTTTTCCAGACACTTCCCATACCCATAGATAGGGCAGACATTAGATACATACAAACACAGATCTTTAAATTCATTTGGAAAAACAAAAAAGCAAGAATAAAAGCAAAAACACTGTTGAGGCCCAAAACTGCAGGCGGACTGGCGGTACCTTGCTTGTTCTCATACTATAGAGCGGCCCAATTGAGTCAAATTATTCAATGGCATTCAGATTCGAAATTACGCAGATGGGTGGAACTGGAGAGTGGAACTGGAAACGCACAACTTAATTTGATACCCAAAATCTAGAATAAAGAAGATCTCGAGACCGCTGTCCTCAATGACCAATTCATTTGCAGTCTGGGAAGCAACTAAATTTAGATGTGCCCTGACCTCTAGGAGCTCACTGATGACCCCATTGTTTGGAAATCCTGATTTTGCTCCGGGGATGGATGAGGGACACTTTATACTCTGGAAACGGAGAGGATATGGGAGGTTGAAGGACTACTATTAAGACATTCACACAGATTCAGTCAGATAAATGCATTCCTAACACAGAATTCTTTAGATACCTCCAGATCCGGGCATTTTACACCAAACACACTAACCGTCCTAAAGTGACAAATTTTAAAACGCTCTGTGTGCGTGGTCACTACACACAGGGACTTACATCTAGATTGTACAGAGAAGTGATCGATACTGGAAACGGAGGCGGACAAAGACTTGACTACATGACACAATGGGAAAAAGATTTAGGGGAAACACTAGAGGACGAAGACTGAATGGACATACTTGAGGCAGTAGCAAGAACCTCGATCTGTACGACATTAAAGGAGAACTCATATAAGGTATTAATGAGGTGGTATCTCACCCCAGTAACTCAGGAAAGGAAGCGATCCGCACTGGAATTAGCTGGTGTGAATTTAGGATTCCCTCCCCCCCTCCCTTTCTTTCCTAATGTGTCATCCCCACACCCCCTAGAGTCTTTGTTCAGTGTGATTATTTGTGAATTTGTCTTGTCACATAAAAAGGTGCAGAAATATTACACAACAGATTGAAAGGGTTATAATGTGTATCACAATTGCTGTACCTTTGAAAAAGTGAATAAAATATAAAGTTGAAAAAAAAAAAGCGTTCTGACACTTCAGAAACACTACAGAGCGTTTTTCCAAGGAAGGATGGTGAGAGAAAGCTATTTGCTTAAACACTCTGCCACTGTCGCCACACAATCTGCCTACAGAGGGAGGAAAGCTCGCCTGCTGTTTCGCCAGAATAAAGCAGCTCTGGTTATTCAGTCATTCGGGCGAATGAGGCAGCAAAGAAAGAAGTATCAATACTTTAAGTAATGCGTGATTATACTACAGTTAAATGTTAAGAAGTATCAGCAACAAAGACGCTACCGGGACATGGGAAAAACTTCTAGAGTGGATTAGTCTGGATATCAATCCTACCTCCTAACCAAGCAAGCTGTGCGTTCCTATAAGCGTATCTGCAATGCCGTTGCAGTCACTGTATACATAAACCTTGGCCCCTTGCAGACGCACTTACCAGAATGCCCTCCTATTGTCTCTGTACGTTCTTCCTATCAGCCAATTAGATTGTAAGCTCTTCAGAGCATGGACTCCCTTTCCAACATTTTACTGCTACAGTATGTCTATGTGTATGTGTTATTTATACCAGTATTATTTGTTATCTATTCTGTATGCTTGTGTGTATTACTGCTGTGAAGTGATATGTACATTAATGGCACTATATAAATAAAGACATACATACTTTCATGCATCATACACACACATACACACACGCACATTAAATACATTATACACACACACACACATCCATCACACATACATATTCATGCATCTCACATACACAAACACATATCCATGCATCACACACACACACACAGACACACACACCATCAATGCATCATATACATACACTTACACACACACAAATACACACTTAAATACACTTTCACACTGTTACTTTCCATTAATAGCAGCATACGGCAGGCAACAAGGTGAGGAGCTGCAGGCTCGGCAGAATGTACAGTGTGGATCACACCTTCTCTCCTCTCTGCTGCCGACGGGTCCAATTTGTTCAAATCTGACAGCCCTGGGGGAAATCTCCCCCTTTCCCTCCTGGCCAGTCCATATCTGACAGTAAGGTATTAATGTATTACCATAATAAGAAGGCGATCATAACCCATATGATACTGTTCTTTATATTACACTCAGACTCCTTCGTGCTAAAGTCAAACAAATAAGAAATTACTGTACATCTGATATAGATATGTTTGCTGAGAGGGTTGCATCACCTTAGTTTAGGTGAAGATTTTGCCTAAAGCAAAAGGAAAAAAAAGTATGTGCTCTCATATTCTAATAGTTTTACAAAAATTTTTTAGAAAGCATACTGCGCATGCATGCAAACCTGTATTCTGATTTTAAAAAGTAATTTATTAGCACTTAATAAATGTAAAGTATTTCACAAAAAGTATTTCTTTGAACAAAGTAAACATAAACAAAAACATATTTTTTGCAATAAGTAAATCAACAACAGTTTGTTATGCTTAGCTAGTTTATTTAACCCCTAATAGGTACTTGAGTCCATGAGAATACCTCTGTTAGTACAGGGGTGTGCAAACTGGGGGTGCAAGATTTTCCACGGGGGGCTTAACGGTTGCAGAGGCCCGGCGCTCTTCTTCAAAGCGTTTAAATTAAATGCCGGGAGAACGCATGAGGCCTCTGCTACATCCCTTACCTTGTATTAGGTGATGCGTTGCCATGGCAATACGGCGTCAAATGAGGCCGCTGGGTCACTCACGTTGCCATGACAAAGTGACATCACGTGAACCTGCGGCAGCATTTGACACCGAAGACAAGGTAAGGAAAAGGGCGTGAGCATGGGGGGGGGGGAGGGAGGAGAGCAGGCAGGGGGGTGCAGCAGGAAACGTTTGCATACCGCTGTGTTGTCAGTGACGCTATAACATCCCTATAAAATCCTGTCCTATATAATCATTGCATTATCTGCCAAATTACTTCTTCATTAAAAATAAATAAAACAAAATCCCACTCGCAAATCAATGAGTAGCAAGAAGACACAAATGGGGTTATTAATCAAACTGTTATAGTGCCGTCCGAGCCCTGCCGCATGTAAACTATCATGTTATCATACGACTTTCCTTATGATAGTTCCCCCAATTGACACTATCACAGTTGGTACAGTAGGTGGTGGAATAGCAGCTTTAATATTATATTAATTAAGTGAACCTGGCATTTACCAAAGTATACACATTTAACAACGCCAATTTTAAATGTTTTTTGTTTTTCAAATGTCACTGGCACAAAATTGCACAGAAAGCAAACTTGTGAAAATACAATTATGAGGCGTGGCAGTTTAGCTAGTTTTGCTCTGTGCTCCTTAATGATGTTTCCTAAACATATATCAATACAGAAATATTGTAATGATGCTCAACAAAAGTGTTTAAACTGACAATCTATACAATCATGTACATTTATGTTCATCTCTCTATTTAAAATGTCGTATTTGCTACTGCTTTGTTCAAAAGCAGGTATATATCAAGCCTAACAGCCTGTGAACAGTAGTCCCAGGTTCTATTTAAGCTTCAGTAATTGAGTTTGCTTCTTACAACCAAACAGGTAGCCTCAGGGATGTAAAGCCCTGTAAATTTACACTACAATTGTTCTGGCTGTAGCCTATTGCCAACAGATATAGTTAGCTGCCCAGATCATTCTCCGTAAATAGCCTTGGGAATACGGCTCAATTTTTGTCTTCATTAATGTTGTTGGTATTGTCTTGTAACACTAATTGGAGTCAGGAAAAACAACATTTATGGCTGCCTGTGTATCCATGTGACTTCTGGTCTACTTAATGGATAGAACTGTGCAGAAGAGAGTGGGAGTTTCTGCTATATGATCAAAGAATAAAGAATGCAATCCAAAGCAATCTAGAAAGGTTTCCCAGGGCACTTCGTTTAAAATGATAATCAGCATATTTAATAGTTTGCATACTTGCAACTACTAATCAGTATGAATAGCTATACAACAAAACAAAAGAAACCATGGCTAGAACATGAAAATAAATGGAAATGATGTATCAATTGCCTGCATATCAACCAGACAAAGCATGTTTTAGTTCTGTTAAAGCTGCAGTTCATGCAATATCCTGCATGTGTGTTTTTTTTATAAATCTGTTTTAAAAAAAAACAACTTAGAAAGACCAATTTTCCTGTATTCTATCTTAACAAGCATGCTTGTTCCTATAGCAATTTTTAGATGTCGCCAAACTTTGCCAATCAATAGACGGAGAACAAATTGACCGGCAGTTATGCAGTTTTTTAGGTAAGTAGAGATTGCCCAAAAGAAACTATTGAAGTAAAAAACAAAACTAAAAAAAAAAAACGGGAGCCTGAACTGCAGCTTTAATGTTCAAACTGCCACATATAGATGCTGAGGTAAAGTGTAAACATTTATGCAAAACGAAATGTGCTCAGCTTTGTTGCTTCTTTTTCCATCTTTTGTCTTCTATAGCCATTTGTCTGCCTATTGATTTATATTCCATAGGCAAACTACCACAGAATACATGCATTTACATTTCTACTGTATGCGACACTCACTTAATAAATAATGGAGACAATCAACGGAATTGCATCATGTTCTTGTTATAAACCTCTTATATTGTCTATTCATTACCAAGTCGTATATTGTCTATTCTGGCATTAGACAATATACAGTAAGACCAGGTAATGAACAAATACAGAATTAGTCTTATTGGTCCCATACAAAATAAAGCTGATTTATTTTTCCTAGAAATACTCCCTAATGGCCCAACATTAATATAATACTATCCCTATGCACAACATTTCAAGACAGTGACATGTCTGAACAGTGATTATATCTTAGGAAGAGTCCCTTTAGAGTCTTGATGTTATGCCTTAGAAAAGCTTTATTATCTTTTCCAATAAAATAAAATGGCAACTTACTGTAATCAAATGCTAACAGTAATCATTCTATAC
Organism: Ascaphus truei; assembly: GCF_040206685.1. Taxonomy (NCBI): domain Eukaryota; kingdom Metazoa; phylum Chordata; class Amphibia; order Anura; family Ascaphidae; genus Ascaphus; species Ascaphus truei. The sequence goes on from NC_134485.1 coordinate 90,339,294, forward strand.
AGATGTAGAAAGCCTAACAGTAGAAAGCCTAACAGTCTTCTGTGACACTGCCATGTGCGCCCACACTCCAATGGTTCTAGCTGATTAACCCTAGGGCGGGTCCCATTTAGAAGCGTGCACCCCTTGCGATCTGTTGCGGCAGGCCCTGTCCAAGGAGCTGCAGACCTTTTATTGGTCATCCGTGATTTCAAGCACAGTAAGGCTTGTTATATTGTATCTGTACATTGTATGCCAAAATAGAACAAGTGCAAATAAACAGTTTTTCACAACTATTAGAACAATTGTTAATATTGATATTAAACACACTAGCGTTTGAACAAAGTGGACCCTTAATTAGTGCATGTTCAAAAGTGAGATGCCAAATAAATATATAATGGTATAATACAACCCTTGGGAAACAGCTACAGATCTTTCCAAAATAACTTTTCTAAATCCTTCACGAAGATTACAACAAACATCAAAAGTTCCTTGGGTTAAATGAAAAAGAACAGAGTGTAAAGGAGTAAAACATTAAATTAGTGAGTAATAAAGGGACTCAATCTTTGTCACTCACATGTTAAAATATGGATTCAAGCATTTTAATCTCCTCAGAGCAAGGAGTCAATATTTAATCTTTTATTTTTTTAACTGTTTATTTCTCAATTTTTATGGGGTACAAAAATTCAACATGCGTAAGTTTATGATCTACCTTGATCATAACCTTAACATTGACTATCACAAATATCAATGTAAAAATTATACAATGTAAATAATCAAAAAATATATCTAACTGAGACAAGAAAATAATAAAATACATTGGGGGGGGGGGGGTTGGTGGGCACCTGTTCTCTCTCTCTGGTCCCATCCCATCATCCTAGACCATCCATACCTCCAAAGAGGATTCTTATAACAAGGCCTGATTCAGGTCATAGCCCGCCCTGCCCTTACTTGTTAAGCATGTCTCCTAAATTTGCGACACATCTGGGGCTTTTATCACTCAGATAGAACAAATGTGACGAGGGAGAAAGGAAAAAACAAGGTGAAGGGAAAGGGTGGGGTGGGGCGGGGGTGGGTGGAGGGTGGAGGAGGTGTGTGTAAACAAGGTAATAATGCAGGGGAAGGGGGGCAACATTTTGGGGTTAGGATCCCTTGTTCAGGCCCATTCCCAAAGGGCAAAAAATAATGTCCAGTGGTACTTCCCTTGACCCTGTAAAAACTCCCTATGAAAAAATGCAAAAAAGTCAACAAAGTCTATCCTACAGGGAAAAGGTGAACAATCAGTCCAGCACCTTCCAGCAAAAAAAAGGATAGACAGCTCCTAATTGCAGGTTAGTCTAACAGACATAAGTTTAGAGATCCAAAGTTTCCTTGTTGAACACCTCAACAATGCTGAGTTAATGCTCTCTCACTGACAGCCAATGGGGAACGACAACACAGGAGAATGCTCAAAATAGCACAGAAATAATAAGAGTATTACGCTACCGACCAGTGAAAATCCTGAGTGTAGATGAAAACCCTGTTAGTGCTTGTGGATGTCCGTTTGCTGGCAATCCTGCTGCTCACTCTCACCGTGGGAAAGAAAGATGCAGCATCCCTTTTTTGCTGGAAGGTGCAGGACTGATTTTTCACCTTTTCCCTGAGGGATGGACTTTGATTAGACTCTCACTTATCTGCAATTAGGAGCTTTATATCCATTTTTTTTGCTGGAAGGTGCTGGACTGATTGTTCACCTTTTCCCTGTGGGATATACTTTGTTGACATTTTTGCATTTTTTTCATAGGGAGTTTTTTTGCCCATTGGGAACTGGCCTGAAGAAGGGGTCCTAACACTGGAATGTTGCCCCCCTTTGCCTGCATTATTACCTTGTTTGCACCCCCCTCCTTACCCCCTCCCCCACCCCACCCTTTCCCGTCACCTTGTTTTTTCCTTTCTCCCTCGTCACATTTGTTCTGGTATTGTGATTTACTTATACCCCTTATGGGTTTGTGCTTTTCTTCTCCATTAAAACATGTGACTTATACCTTTTCTATTTGTCTTTTATGAGTGCTAGGAACATTATATTTGTGTTTATAGCAGTAATCCTACTCACATTTATTGTGAGTAAATAAGAGCCTTTCGGTTATTAGAAGTAACCAACTCAGGTCATAGTTCGTCAGCAGAGAAGAAAGGAGAATCCCAAAAAATAGAGGAGGGGACACAGAGGTTAGTGCAGATTGCTTTATAGTAATATAGTATTAAAAAACAGTAACACTGGAGGCGCATGCGCGAGGACTAGGTGCATGGAAGCCTAGAGTGTGAGCTCCGCACCCCTCGACAACTATTTAAACACTCAAACGCATTAATTTCAGCTAAATCTACCCGAAACACAGAGATTATAGCAGGGGAAGCTCTCGCAATGCCAGCCAAACCAAAATCAGGCCGTACATCCAAGGTACTTACCAATTACTTTAATAAACCTGATGCGGCCCGCAAAGATGGAAAGGGATCCCTGACGCCACCCACAGGCTCAGACTCCGAGGAAGAACAAATACCGGAGGGTTGCACGGCCCCAACAGATACAGAATCAATCACCCGCAGAGTGATGCGGGAATTCTGCAACGAAATGAAGACATATATGCACAATGAACTTGCAGGGCTGCGACGCGATATAAACGAAATTGGCGCCAGAACAGACGAAATGGAGACAAAACTAGATTCCACAATAAAAGCTGTGCGCAAACAAGATAAAACCTCGGCCAATCTCCAAGCACAAATAAACGAGATTGCCAATAGGCAGGAAGACGCCGAGAACAGAGACCGTCGTAATAATATAAGGATACGAGGGGTCCCTGAGGAGATTGCAGACCACGAGGAGTTTGTCACAAAATGGCTGACCAGCCTCTTCCCGGACAAATCTGACGCAGAGTTACATTTGGACAGGTGCCATAGAGCCCTGAGGACTAAGCCGCAGCCTAATGATCCCCCACGAGACATTATCACCCGACTTCACTATTTTCGAGTAAAAGAAGCAGTTTGTCAAATCGCCAGAGCAGCAGGCACAGTGGAATTCGAGGGAATCAAAATGCTCATATTCCAAGATCTGGCCCCCGCTACCCTGGCGAAACGAAGGACCATTCTGCCTATAACTAGGATGCTGAGAGACAAAGGGGTACGTTATCGCTGGATTTTCCCCTTCGGTCTAATGGTCCTTAGGAATGGTGCTGCCATTACTCTGAGATCGATTGAAGAAAAGGGCCAATTTCTGGAAAAACTGGGCCTACGGGGTGAAAACACTGACCTGGAGGGAGCTGCTGTGTCCACGTCCTCCCCTGAGCCGAGCTGGAGCAAAGTGACGACTCCGGCGCGAAAAGCACAAGAAAAGACACACAATTGATACCAATTAAGGATCAATTAAGGCTTAAAAGGGCAATACCTGTAGACTGTCCGTTTGTTCGCAAAATGGTGGAATAAAGTTGGTCAATTCAAGCTGACATCCAGACATGGCGGCCATCTTGGTACACCCAGCCGGACTTCCTGACACCGGCTACAAACTGTTTAAACTCACCCCAGGAGGCAGGAGAACCGACGGACAGCACAACGAGGAAGAGACACAACACCACCCCCTTATCCCCCTCATCTAACAACCGAGAATCTGCTGGAAGTTCGACGAAAAGCTGCGTTGCAGACCTAGACCCAGCAGGACAGATACCTCTTCATAGAAATATAGACACTTAGAAAATAAAATATTGTAAAGGAATACAGGCCTCACAACCCAGGACTATAATGTGAATGTAGCAGTTATATATAGATCCCTATATTACCAGGGTAACAAAAAGGTAGGGGTTGAGGATAACATAGATCTATGCCCCGTAGTCAAATGTATTAATATATATAAATAATGAGGGAAGACACATGGGGAAGGGGAAAACATGTCCCAGCTTTAATGTCAATTCTAAGTCTTAGTATAAAGCTATGGGGTAATAATGGTATGTAATAACCAAACAGATGCCAGGACACATAGCTCTAATCATGTAACCTGGATGATCAAAGCTGACCAAGACAGTCTACAAAAAGAGATATACCTGTTATAGGGACACAATTTGCCATGTATATAGCCTTAGTTATGTTATGTTAGTAAAGTTAACCACGTTAGTTCCAAAATAGTCTTACCCAGCTAGCGAGTTATTAACAGTGATGTTGCTATTTCTCTGTGTATGTTCTACGAGTGTTATTTGACGTTTTTAAAATATGCAAAGTCGAGGGAGGCCGGCTCCCGTCCCCGGCCCTCGCTATGTTGCCGAAAGAGAATGTCCTGGATAGAAACAGGACACTCAACAAAGTCCTTTGTGGTGAAAAAGACTGGACCTGTCCGGTCACCATTACGCCAGTGCTAAGCAGCTGGGCTGCACACTTTCACCCAAAGGCAAGAGATCCGACGGGGACTTTTATCCCAAAAGGATCTCCCAAATTTCTGTATTTTTTGTCTTACCTTGTGTTTTCTTTCCCTACCCCTCCCTATCCCAGTTGGCCACGTGACTCACAATACTACAAAGGACACCCCAGTCGTACATCTCCAAATCGGTGGGTCATCGAGAAGGTAATACATAAACACCCACTCATCACACTCCAAGATATGGTTAGGATAGTTCAGAAAGGGACACTACAATGGGCCTGATAATCTTATCACATAACGTAAAGGGACTAAATAGCCCCGGAAAACGTCGCATTGCCTTTGCCGACTATCAACGTAAACAAGCAGATATCGTACTCCTCCAGGAGACTCATTTTAGCTCAACTAGCGCCCCAAAATTTATAGATAAAAGATTCCATCAATTCTATCTCTCATCATCCACAAAAAAGACAAAGGGCGTAGCAATTATGTTCCACAATAAATGTCCATTTAAAGCAGATAAAATAGTCAGAGACACAGAAGGCAGATACATAATCTTAATCGGTTCAATAAATGGACAGATGCTTACAATAGCATCCATATATGCACCAGGAGATACTGAACCTAAATTCTTCTCTCTAGTATTCAAAAAATTGAGCAAAGTCGCTAAAGGTCCACTGATAGTTGCAGGAGACTTTAATACAACCCTCAATCCCAAGCTAGACAGATCGGGCTCACAGCTTCGCAACACAAAAACCGCCTCCCGCACACTTCGCTCGGGCCTAAAAGAGAACAGTCTCATAGATATATGGCGGGAACAACATCCCTATGAAAGAGATTATACCTTTTATTCGCACCCTCATTCTTCCTATAGCAGAATCGACTACTTCTTTGTTTCTAGTAGACTGGTCCCGAAGATCTCCCATACTGGGATCCATGATATTTCATGGTCAGATCACGCGCCTATAGAGCTAAGGTGCACCCAACTAACCCTGGACAGACCTAGAGCAAATTGGAAACTAAATGAATCCCTAATAAAAAACCCTGAGACAGCCCAAGTAGTAGCCGAGGAAATTGATCAGTTTTTCAGCTTAAATAAGGGTTCTGTAAACTCCAGCCTCTCATTGTGGGAAGCCCATAAGGCAACGCTAAGGGGCGTTTTCATTAGTATCGCCTCAAGACGAAAAAAGGAACGAGAGGCAAAGATCAAGCTCCTACAATCTAAGCTAAAAAACCTCTCGGACTCCCACAAACAATCTAACGACCCGGGCTTACTCAAACCAATTAAAGACGCCAAAATTGAACTGAATTTATTGTTGACTTCACAGGCAGATATTTCAATGAGTTGGTCAAAGAGGAAATTTTTTGATAAAGCAAACAAGCCAGATACTATGCTCGCAAACAAATTAAGAAATAGACCCCCTAATTATAGTATACAAGCCATCAGAAGATCATCTGGAGTCATCTCCGGGAATCCTTCCGTGATTGTCGAGGAATTTAAGGCATATTACGAGAAGTTATATAATGGAGATAAAACATTACAAAATAAGGCTACGGAGCAAGCACGGGCCTCCTTTCTCGAGAGCTCAAATTTACCAAGGTTGACGAGGGAAGAGAGAGAGGGACTGAGCTACGATTTCTCCATGGAGGAACTTACTAGCGTTATCAATAATCTAAAACCCTCAAAGGCCCCAGGTCCAGACGGCTTTACAGGCCTTTACTATAAGAAATTTAGCGAATCCTTGGCCCCACACCTACTTACCATGTTTAACGCGGTATTGGCAGGAGATCCATTCCCAGAAAACATGCTCCAAGCGTCGATCTCTATAATTCACAAACCTGGCAAAGATCCATTAGACTGTAAAAGTTACAGACCCATCTCGCTTATTAACACAGACATAAAGATCTACGCTAAATTGATTGCCAATAGATTAAGTCAGATCCTACCTAGACTGATACACCCAGATCAAGTCGGTTTTATTAAAGATAGACAAGCGGGAGACAACATCCGATGAATCATTGATCTGTTAGAAATAGCCAATTCACAAAAAGTACAAATTATGGTGTTAAGTCTAGATGCAGAAAAAGCTTTCGATAGGATCGACTGGGCATACCTACGGGCCACACTTGGAGCATTTGGTTTCGAGAATAAACTAATACACGCTATCATGGCGCTGTACGCAGGGCCGACAGCTAAAGTTATACACCAAGGCTTTCCATCAGAGCTATTTAAGATTAAGAGTGGGACGAGACAGGGCTGCCCCCTCTCGCCCCTACTCTTTGCCATGTGCATGGAGCCGTTAGCAACCAAAGTTAGGGACAATCCTGATATTTCAGGACTCCAAATTGATAACCAATCACAGAAAATAGCATTATACGCAGACGACGTCCTGTTGGTTTTGTCGAGACCACTCACCTCTCTCCCTAACCTCTTTAGCCTTTTAGACCAATTTAATAAAATATCCGGGTTTAAAATAAACCAGACAAAGTCCGAAGCCCTAAATGTAACTATTCCAAAAACAGACGAAAAATTAATCACCCTAAATTTTAACTTTCGCTGGCAACGCACAGCAATCAAATATCTAGGAGTATTAATCACAGATAACTATAGATCTCTATATAAAGCAAACTACCCTAAACTAATCAAAATATTGAAGGAGGATGTGAGGCGCTGGACGAGATTCAAGATCTCATGGATCGGCAAAATATTTAGCGTAAAAATGAACCTCCTCCCGCGCATTTTATACTTGTTCCAAACCCTCCCGATACCACTGAATCAGAAGGATATTAGCGAGTTACAGGCCTCCATCTTTAACTTCATTTGGGGGGGCAAAAAAGCCCGAGTTAAAAAACAGACCCTACTGAGACAACCTTCAGAGGGAGGCCTAGCAGTACCTTGCTTGTTATCATACTATCAAGCGGCCCAATTATGCCAACTTTCCCAATGGCAGACACACCCAGAATTGAAAAGATGGGTTGCATTGGAGAATACAGCTTGCTCCCCACTGGAGCTAAGCAACTTATTATGGACCCCAAAAATAGCAAGGAAAAATGCTATACAACAACCGCTATCCTCAATGACCAATTCTTTGGCAATATGGGATGCCACTAAATTCAAATGCGGACTTACAACCAAAATACCTTAATGACCCCACTATGGGAAAACCCCCATTTTGCTCCAGGGATGCTTAGCTCAAATTTTCAAATTTGGAAACACAATAATATAACAAGATTAAAGGATCTGGAGGACAAAAACAAAATTATAACATTTGAACAAATTAAAGAGACTAAAAATATCCCACATTCAGAATTTTATAGATACCTCCAGGTCAGAGCCTTTTTCAACAACTCTAAACCACATTCACCGTTGACAAAATTCGAAAAGCTCTGTCTCAGAAAGACAAATACAAAAGGACTTACATCGCAGTTGTACAGAGAAGTGGTCGGTTCTAGCGTTAAAGTAACACACAAATTAGGATATATGTTACAATGGGAGGCACACTTAGGAGAGAACATAGATATGGAAGACTGGACCCAAATCGCAACCTCTGCGGCAAAAAGTTCGATCTGCACAACATTAAAGGAGAACGCATATAAAGTCCTTATGAGGTGGTATCTCACCCCGCTTAGATTATCTAAATTTGTAAAAGGAAGCTCCCCATTGTGTCCTAGACAATGTGGAGAACCCGCAGATCTGTTACATATGCTGTGGTCTTGCCCCCGCTTAACCCCATTGTGGGAAAAGATTAAAGATTGGCTACAAAGGTTGTTGGACATAGAAATTCCATTTGATCCTGGGCTCTTCTTGTTAGGCAGAGCAATACGGAGTATCACAAAAACAGAACTCAAATTAATAGCTCATTTTGCTACAGCCGTGAGGTGCGAGATTGCAGCACTATGGAAACAGAATCAAATTCCTATAATCCCCAAGATTCGGAACAGAATTTGGTTCGTATGCCAGATGGAAAAATTAACGAGTTTAGTTAATGACACTGGCGAAAATTTCCTAAAAGTCTGGACTCCTTGGCTGGAACAGACAGACATCCCAGGGGTGGATAGATCCACAATATTGCATTAATAATCAGTAGATGCGTTCTCCTATAATAGGGTTTGATAACGAAGGTCCACAGTCTGGAGGGCTACTAGAGATTACGGAGCAATATATTAGCATTACAATACTCTCGATCGCCACCAACGCAGATTGATAAACTCAAGAACCACAGATTTAGTAGGAGCCCACGGCCCCCTCTTCCCTCCCCCACCCCTCCCTGTCTCCCCCTACCCCCTCTCCATTGTCTTATATTATTTAATATATATTATATTATGTAATACTTGTCGTAAATGTTCATTGTTTATACCACCCTGTTAAAATTTCGCTTAATGTTTGCACCCTGCTAAGATGCACATATGTTATTGATACTGCATGACGCAGTAATGTCCGTAAGCTGTATCTTGGCTGTGCCTTCAAAAATAATAAAAATTACAAGTTGAAAAAAAAAAAAACAGTAACACTCACAAGCAGAGTTAAAATGTAAGTAGTGGGACCACCCTCGGTAAAGGAGTGATGGAAAGTCCAATGGAACCTCTTCTCTCAGGGAGACACCATGGCGGCCGTCCACAGCAATTCACCAGATCAGGGGAATCAAACTCAGGCGGGAAATCCCTCACGATACTACTGCTCAGCACACTTTCTTCCGCTTGCAGTACCACCCTACGTGTTTCGTCCGTTAAAACTTCTTCAAGGGGCATGTCAGTCTAGTCCTCCGTTGTCCTCTTTATTTATGTCCTGAAAGCTGCGACCATCCAGGACTTGGAATGACGTCACTGCAACATGTTGTGCTGCGGGTCAGTGAAGAAGAATCCCCTTGAAGAAGTCTTACGGGACAAAACGCGTTGGGACATACCTGAGCCATAGCTTGCATGCCTGCTGGATAAGATAGACCATGAGAGCTGTCTGAAGCTCTGTACCCCCTCTGTGTGGTATTCCCTAGTGTATGGCCATCACTGGAGTATACTGAGAGTGGGGACACAGTTGTGTTTTGACTACCTTTATGGTTATTTATGTATGCAGCTATGTATGCAGCTTTGTAAGTCCTTTTAATATATTTTATTCATTATAAAGTTTCTACACCTTTTCCTGCGTCCTTTTCCTTTACTGCTGGGAGTATCCTGTGACTAAACAAGTCTTCATAAGTTGGTTACTTTAACAACTGAAAAGCGTATTACCAGACAATAAAATGTGAGTGTATACACTATATATTATAAGATCTGTATTAGTATGTACAGCAGGCCTGCACAACTTGTAAAGCGAGAAGGGCCGAACTGCTCCAAGAAAAACAGATTCGGGCCGCACGGGTAAAATCATCATCGTCGTCGTCGTCGTCGTCATCATCATCATCATCATCATCATATCTCCCCCAGCACCTCTCATCATCCTCATATCTCCTCCAGTACCCCTCATCAATCTCTCCCAGCACCCCTCATCATCCTAATATATCTGCCCCAGCACCCCATCAGCCTATCTCTCCCAGCATCCCTCATCATCCTCATATCTCCCCCAGCACTCATCATCTTCATATATCTCCCCCTGCACCCCTCATCATCAACCTTTGCAAGACTCACCCTCTATCTCACACCCCCATCTCTCCCCCTCACCCATACACAATACTCCCCCTCCACATAACACACAATACCCCCCTGCAGACCACACACATCCCACCCCCCTGCACCTCACCCCCTCAGCACCTCCCCCCCCTGCACCTCACCTCACATCACTCTCCCCCCTGCATCTCACATCACATCACTCCCCTGCACCTCACATCACTCCCCTGCACCTCACATCACCCCCTGCATCTCACATCACCCCACTACACCTCTCCCCATGCAACTCACCTCCCCCCCTGCACCTCACCTCACATCACCCCACTAGGCCTCCCCCTGCACATCACCTCACTCACTCCCCTGCACCTCACCTCCCCCCTTGCACCTCACCTCCCCCCCCCAAACCTCACCTCACATCACTCTCCCCCCTGCACTTCACTTCACATCACCCCACTACACCTCCCCCCCTGCACCTCACCTCCCCCCAAACCTCACCTCACTCCCCTGCACCTCACCTCACATCACCCAACTGACACTGACACTGACACTGACACACTGACACTGCCACTGGCACACTGCCACTGACACACTGCCACTGCCACACTGCCACTAACACACTGCCACTGACACACTGCCACACTGCCTCTGCCACACTGCCACACTGACACAGCCTCACTGCCACACTGCCACAGCCACACTGACACTGACACTGACACACTGACACTGACACACTGACACTGACACACTGACACACTGCCACTGATATATTGCCACTGCCACACTGCCACTCTAACACACTGCCACTGCCACTGACACACTACCACTGGCACACTGCCACAGCCACCCTGACACACTGACACGCTGCCACTGACACACTGACACACTGACACACTACCACTGACACACTGACACTGCCACACTGCCACTGACACACTGACACACTGATACACTGCCACACTGCCACACTGCCACACTGCCACTGACACACTGATACACTGCCACAGCCACACTGCCACACTGCCACTGACACACTGACACTAGCTCTGAGGAGCAGCTGCAGGGGGGTGTCCTACCTTTCACTGTGGAGCATGGCTGGGGGGAGGGGAGAGCCATCTTGGGCCCTGGCAGCAGGCACCTCACTTCCTGCTCACACTGAGGCTCGGCTGTCACTAACCCCGCCCCCACCCTCTGCAGTCAGACCGGCCTCAGCTTTGTTCCTTCTCTCCTCTCTGCCTACAGGGGATCGCATCAAACTGCTGCCGATCATTCCCTAATAGGCAGAGCGGGCTCAGGGGTTGGAGGGGGGAGGGAGGGAATCACAATGCTAGTGCTCCTTCAATGTTTGTGTCGGCAGAGCGGGATCAGGAGGGGGTGGGGAGCGTGTCAAAATGCTGGTGCTCCTTCCCTCCTGTGTCTGCAGAGCGAGCAAGTGGGCAGGCTGGGGGGGGGAGGAAGGAGGGCATCGCGGGCTGCATAGGTCTCGTGGGCCATATGTTGTGCAGGCCTGATGTTCAGTATTACACTATTTGTGTGTCTCTTTCTGCTTTCTATATCGGGAGTATCCTGCCACCTTGGAGCCCATACAACATCGGTAGTATGCTGACATCTGGGAGTCCACATACCATCGGAAATATCCCGCCATTGGAGAGCTTATACCACAAGATTGGTTAAACCTGATAACCGAAGTGCCTGTTTGATCTAACAAAAATGTGAGTGCAATACCACTCTTATTCGCATCTGGTTTCTATACAGTATCACACTATTGTGTTTTCCTTTTTTTTCCCCCTTCATATATTCCCACCTGGATATGAGTGCGCATTGGACCCCTCTTCTCCACACACACAAAGAACCAACCCAGCAAAAACTCATCATAGATAAACATAGCTAAAAATCGAATCACACTTTAAAAAATATATTACACCAACTTGAAAAACACATAAAGTGAATGAGCAGTAGAATAAAAACAGCAGAATACAAAGGTAAAAAGGAATACTATATAATTACAGTGACGATGGATGATGATCTCTACAACAAAAAAAGGATGATATTAGCACCAATAGACTTAAGTAATTTAAGAATAATATTAGCATATGATAAACTTAATAAAAAGGATAATAATTGTATAAAAACGCGTTGGGACATACCTGAGCCATATCTTGCATACCTGCTGGTGTAGATAGACCATGAGAGCTGTCTGAAGCTCTGTACCCCCTCTGTGTGGTATCCCCTAGTGTATGGCCATCACTGGAGTATACTGAGAGTGGGGACACAGTTGTGTTTTGACTACTTTATGGTTATCTATGTATGCAGCTTTATAAGTCCTTTTAATATATTTTATTCATTATAAAGTTTCTACACCTTTTCCTGCGTCCTTTTCCTTTACTGCTGGGAGTATCCTGTGACTAAACAAGTCTTCATAAGTTGGTTACTTTAACAACCGAAAAGCGTATTACCACACAATAAAATGTGAGTGTATACACTATATATTATAAGATCTGTATTAGTATGTACAGCAGGCCTGCACAACTTGTAAAGCGAGAAGGGCCGAACTGCTCCAAGAAAAACAGATTCGGGCCGCACGGTTAAAATCATCATCATCATCATCATCATCATCATCATCATCATCATCATCATCATCATCATCATCATCATCATCATCATCATCATCATCATCATCATCATCATCATCATCATCATCATATCTCCCCCAGCACCTCTCATCATCATCATCATCCTCATATCTCCTCCAGCACCCCTCATCAATCTCTCCTAGCATCCCTCATCATCCTCATATCTCCCCCGGCACTCATCATCTTCATATATCTCCCCCTGCACCCCTCATCATCAACCTTTGCAAGACTCACCCTCTATCTCACACCCCCATCTCTCCCCCTCACCCATACACAATACTCCCCCTCCACATAACACACAATACCCCCCTGCAGACCACACACATCCCACCCCCCTGCACCTCACCCCCTCTGACCCTCCACCCCCTGCACCTCACCTCACATCACTCTCCCCCCTGCATCTCAAATCACATCACTCCCCTGCACCTCACATCACTCCCCTGCACCTCACATCACCCCCCTGCACCTCACATCACCCCACTACACCTCCCCCCTGCACCTCACCTCCCCCCCTGCACCTCACATCACCCCACTGGACCTCCCCCCTGCACCTCACCTCACTCACTCCCCTGCACCTCACTTCCCCCCCTGCACCTCACCTTCCCCCCCCGAACCTCACCTCACATCACTCTCCCCCCTGCACCTCACTTCACATCACCCCACTACACCTCCCCCTCCTGCACCTCACCCCCCTGCACCTCACCTCACTCCCCTGCACCTCACCTCCCTCCCGGCACCTCACCTCACTCCCCTGCACCTCACCTCCCCCCCTGCACCTCACATCACATCACTCTCCCCCTGCACGTCACCTCACATCACCCCACTGACACTAACACACTGCCACTGCCACACTGACACTGACGCACTGCCACTGACACACTGCCACTCTGCCACTCTGCCACACTGCCACTAACACACTGCCACTGACACACTGCCACACTGACACACTGCCACTGACACAGCCACACTGCCACACTGCAACAGCCACACTGCCACTGACACTCTGACACACTACCACTGCCACTGACACACTGACACTGCCACTGCCACACTGACACACTGCCACTGATATATTGCCACTGCCACACTGCCACTCTGACACACTGCCACTGGCACACTGCCACACTACCACAGCCACCCTGACACACTGCCACAGCCACACTGACTCTCTGCCACTGACACACTGACACACTGCCACTGACACACTGATACACTGCCCAGCCACACTGCCACTGACACACTGCCACTATGACACACTGACACACTACCACTGCCACTGACACACTGACACACTGACACACTGCCACTGACACACTGATACACTGCCACAGCCACACTAACACACTGCCACTGACACACTGACACACTGCCACTGACACACTGATACACTGCCACAGCCACACTGCCACACTGCCACTGACACACTGACACTAGCTCTGAAAAGCAGCTGCAGGGGGGTGTCCTACCTTTCACTGTGGAGCATGGCTGGGGGGAGGGGGGAGCCATCTTGGGCCCTGGCAGCAGGCACCTCACCGAGACTCGGCTGTCACTAACCCCGCCCCCACCCTCTGCAGTCAGACCGGCCTCCGCTCGGTTCCTTCTCTCCTCTCTGCCTGCAGGGAATCGCATCAAACTGCTGCCGATCCTTCCCTAATAGGCAGAGCGGGCTCAGGGGTTGGAGGGGGGAGGGCATCACAATGCTAGTGCTCCTTCAATGTGTGTGTCGGCAGAGCGGGCTCAGGAGGGGGTGGGGAGCATGTCAAAATGCTGGCGCTCCTTCCCTCCTAAGTCTGCAGAGCGAGCGGGCAGGCTGGGGGGGGGGGGGGGGAGGGAGAAGGAGGGCATCGCGGGCTGCACAGGGCCCGCGGGCCATATGTTGTGCAGGCCTGATGTTCAGTATTACTGTTCAGTATTACACTATTTGTGTGTCTCTTTCTGCTTTCTATATCGGGAGTATCCTGCCACCTGAGAGCCCATACAACATCGGGAGTATCCTGACATCTGAGAGTCCACATACCATCGAAAGTATCCCGCCATTGGAGAGCTTATACCACAAGATTGGTTAAACCTGATAACCGAAATGCCTGTTTGATCTAAAAAAAAAGCTGTGTGTGCTGTGCACACGCATATTAAGTGAAACTTCTTTGTATGTTGTCAGCAACATATAAAGTAACAATAATATTATTACTGCTTAGAGTATGAGTAAATTTGATTGGCGGGGTCATGTTTATTGGCAGCAGTGCCGGCATCATGAATGTTGAGCGGGTGGGGGAGCTCACAGGGGGGGGGAGGAATAGGCACATCATTCGGGGCGGTGTTCGGTACATCACTGGGGTGTGCGTGCATGTGTCAGTGTGCGTGCGTCAGAGTGTGTGCGTGCATCAGATTGTGTGCGTGCGTCAGAGTGTGTGCGTGCGTCAGAGTGTGCATGCGTGCGTCAGTGAGCATGCACATGCGGCAGTGTGCGTGCGCATGCGGCAGTGTGCGTGCGCGTCAGAGTGTGCATATGCGTCAGTGTACGCGCAAGTCAGAGTGTGCGTGCGCCAGAGTGTGCGTGAGCATGCGCCAAAGTGTGCGTGCACGTGCGAAAAAGTGTGCGTGCGTCAGTGTGTGTGTGTATGTGTTTATTGGCAGCAGTACCAGCATCATGAATGTTGAGCGGGTGGGGGAGCTCACAGGGGGGGAAGGAATAGGCACATCATTCAGGGGCGGTGTTCGGTACATCACTGGGGTGTGCGTGCGTGCGTCAGTGTGTGTCAGAGTGTGTGCGTGTCAGACTGTGCGTGTGCGTGCGTCAGAGTGTGTGTGCGTCAGAGTGTGTGCGTGCGTCAGTGTGTGTGTGTGCGTCAAAGTAAGTGTGTGTGTGTGTGTCAGTCAGTGTGTGTGTGTCAGTCAGTTTGTGTGCGTGCGTGTGTCAGTCAGTGTGTGTGCGTGTGTGTGTCAGTCAGTGTGTGTGCGTGTGTGTCAATCAGTGTGTGTATGTGTCAGTCAATGTGTGTATGTGTCAGTCAATGTGTGTATGTCAGTGTGTGTGTCTGTCAGAGTGTGTGTGTCTGTCAGTGTATGTGTATCTCTCTGTGTGTACACACCGTATGTCTCTCTGTCTGTGTCTTGCCCCCTCTCTCCTGACTCCCCCCACCCCCGGCGGAGCTGCGGACCCGGGGGCTTAGTCTGAGTCTTCTGAGCAGACCCCTCCCCACCCCCCGGCGGCGCGCTCAAGCTCCCTCCCTCCCCACCCCCCGGCAGTGCGCTCAAGCTCCCCCCTCCCCACCCCCGGCGGCGCGCTCAAACCCCCACCGGCGGCACGCTCCAACCCCCCCCGGCGGCGCGCTCCAACCCCCCCACTCCCAGTTACCGGAGGTGGCGACAGGGCACAGTGTGGGGGGAATGGCGGCGCTGGACTATAGCCGCACAGAGCTTTGCACCCCTTGCTGCCTGTCGTGAGCCCAACGGCGCATACGGAGGCCGCAGCCAATCATTGCTCAGCCTGTGGAGTGGGCGGAAGAAAAGCTGGCATGACGCGGCGGCATGGCAGCAGACAGGGAACGGCGGCTGTTAGGAGCGGCGCCGGTGCCAGCCTCCCTCCTCCTGTCCATCAGCATGGCAGCGGGCGGGGAACAGTGCCGCTGCCAGCCGCTTCTGCGCATGCGTGGCTTTCCTCTGCGTCCCCATGACTACTGCGCATGCGCGGCATGGCAGCAAATGTGTGGGGGGAATGGCGGCCGTTAGGAGCGGCGGAAGCGGCGATAGCATATGTCATCAACTGTGTGGGGGGAGCAGCGGCCATTAGGAGCGGCGCCAGCGGCATCTGATTTTTTGAGCGGTTGGGATGTCAGTGTTGGGGTCGGGCTGAGCCAGAACACTGCCCGGCCTCAACTGCCAGCACTGATGTCACATCCGTTTAATTTCTGTCTCCACAATCCATTTTTTCCCCAGTTCGAATGAGGTGCCACCAAAGAAGTTTCACTTCAAAAATGTGAGTGCAATACCACTCTTATACAGTACGCATCTGGTATCACACTATTGTGTTTTCCCTTTTTTTCCCCCTTCATATATTCCCACCTGGATGTGAGTGCGCATTGGACCCCTCTTCTCCACACACACAAAGAACCAACCCAGCAAAAACTCATCATACATAAACATGTAGAAAAAATAAGGCAGTGCACTGCCCAAAGTAACAGAAGGAGGCTCACGGTTTTAAGCAAAAAAAAAATAGATTTATTACATAAAAAGTGGACAAAAGGGTCCCCCCTAGGCCACAGCAGGGGTCCACCAACTAGTTTCAGGCAAAAATGCCCTTTATCAAGGTGTACAGAACAACCCAAAAAGCCCCAATTTATAATACTGATCGTGCTATCACGTGACGTCATGACCAATCAGAAAGCAGCACCTATTAGATGTGTCACATCAATACACTAAACTTTATTAGACCTCACATGTCTGCAAATACAAGGCAATGAGTATGGGCAAACAGGTAGTGCGCTCTGATTGGTGCACTGACTTCTGGAACAATTGTAACTTAATTAAACTGACATTTAAAAACATCCATGACAACAAAAAAGGGCTTCTTAAACCTTAGTGCAAAGATAAAAAACAACAAAAATAAAGAACAGACATTCTGCATAAGGACTAACATTAATAATAAACTTAAAAAAAGAATATTAATAACAATTACAACTTAAAATTAAAAACATAAACATATGTATAAAGTGCTATTAATCAAAATGGTAAGAGAGATAATAATACATTAACTCCCATGAGGAATTTTAACTATGTCCTAGATGGCATGAATATTAAAAATTGACAAAAATAGCACAGTTGCACACATAACATTTGCAAGACTAGGAGGGCACAAAATAGATTCATACATAATTGTTAAATGTTACTTAATCATTTATCCCCTCTTTCCTTTAAGATTACTAAGCACATAGACCAGAAATTAACCCTAAAATAAAAAAAGAGAAGGGGAGAATCCCCTAAGTATGGAATCAATAATGGTCATATGTGATCTTAGGTTTATCCAAAGGGAAGGTGGAAAGGTCAACATTTGAATACTCCAAAGAACAATAAATACTTGAATGTGAAAAGATTAGGTATATGTTAATTTCACAAAGCAGGAACATGATGATTTCAAAAGACCAATATTCTATTACAGAATATTATTTACTTGAGGAAAATCAATCACCTCAGACAATGTCTATAACAGAAGATAACATATTTTTATCATATTTTTAGGGATTTTCTAGGAAGGTTCCCTAGTAGACATTTGGCAGATATTTCAACACTTAATTAGCAAGATTTTTTAGAAAAAGCATATAGTTAGCAAGATTTTTTGCAAATTTTATAACCAATCTCTCAAATATTTTTGGCAAATTTTTGGTCAATTTTGTAACCATTTATTTAACAAATTCTGTAACAGATTTTACAGTGAATCTCTAGCAGGATTAATAACAGAATTTTTAGCAAAAAAAATTAGCAACATTTTTAGCAGAAATTTTGTTTAGCAAAGATTTTTAACAAGGTTTTTGCAAGATTTTTAGCAAGATTTTTAGCAAAAATTAGAGGAAATGTCCCAGGTCCCAATCTGTATTAAGTCCAAATGGAACCTGGGTTTTCAAAGTAAATATCCAAAAGGCCTCTCTCTGATCAAGCCTCTTGGTACGATTACCACCTCTCTCATGACACAAAACTGACTCAATCCCACAAACTTTGAGTAATCTACTATCTCCCTGTGGGCAGTGGGTACAGTGTAGTGGAACTGGATGATTGAGATCTTTTTTCTTAATGAGCCTTACATGCTCCATAATGCGTATTTTGAGGCTCTGTGTCGTCCGGCCCACGTACTGTTCCCCACACCCACAGGTGAGAAGGTAGATCACAAATGTAGTGTTACAATTGATAAAACTGCGTATATTGAAAATTTCCTTAGTACTGTACATGTACTCTGAAAAGTTTTGGTTGGGGATAACTGAGCGCAAATTTTACATGAACCACATCTATATGAGCCTATGGTTGTAGGGTTCCTATTGTATGAGTGACCTGAGAACAAACTGGGGGAGAGTGAATTAGATATAGTTTTGGCCTTTTTGAAAACCAGTTTGGGTTTATGTGGCAGACTATGTCCCAAGACAGGATCAAGGAGCAAAATGCTCCAATGTTTTTCCAGTATTTGTCTAACTTCTTGTGCCTGTCGACTGAACTGAGTAATAAATAAAGGGCTGTCTAGTTGTGATGTCTTTTTTAGTTTTCTTTTTAATAATTCGCTCCTTTCCATAATTTTAAATTCTCCCCTTGCTTTATTTAGATCAAGGGGGTCATGACCCCTGACCAGGTATCTATTATATAAGTCATCTGATTGCCCATGGAAGTCAACATCTTTTGAGCAGTTTCTTTTAAGTCTCATAAACTGCCCTTTTGGTATTCCTTTTATTAGTGACCTGGGGTGGCAGCTATCTGCTCTTAGATAAGTGTTTCATGAATTTTCCTTTCGAAAAATATCTGTGTAGATAGTCAAGGAGTGATCAATATATAATAATAAATCTAAATATTTAAAGTGATGTGATCAAAAGAAAATGTGAACTTTAAACCATACTCATTATTATAAAGTGAATCTATAAATAATAACATAGTGTTGGTATCACCTTCCCAAATAAAAAGAAGGTTGTCTATGAAACGAAGATAAAAAATAATGTGATCCGTAAACGGGTTCCTATCTACAAACACGTGGAACAACTCCCACCATCCCATGAATAAGTTTGCATATGATGGGGCAAAGCTGGTACCCATAGCAGTTCCATGTGTTTGGAGATAGTAAACACCGTCAAATAAAAAATAATTGTGTGTTAATAAAAAGTGAATAGAATCCAAAATAAAACTCCCCTGAGCTGGTGATAAATCTGAAGTGTCCAAAAAATAACTTGAAGCTGCCATCCCCAGGTCATGTTTAATGATAGTATAAAGTGATGTGACATCCATAGACAACCAGATGAAATTGGGCTTCCAAGAGAAACCTTCTAACTGATTAATCAAATCAACACTGTCCAAAATATTGGACGGAAGAGCTAATGCCAGGGGTTGTAAATAGTGATCCACGTACCGTGAGAGACCATCTCCCAAAGACCCAATGCTAGAGACTATTGGCCTCCCTGGAGGAGAGACCAACGTCTTATGGATCTTTGGGAGATGGTGAAACACGGCCGTGGTGGGAAATGGATTATATAAGAACTCAATCTCATTAGTATCTAATACACCCAAAATGTTTCCTTTCTCTAAGTGTTCCTTTAGATCAGACATGAATGAACATGTGGAGTCGGCAGGAAGTACAGCATAGGAGAGAGTATCATCAAGTTGGCGTTTAGTTTCCTTGTGGTAGTCGCTCCTATGCTGCACCCCTACCGCTCCACCCTTGTCCGCATTCTTAATAATTACTTGTTTATTTAATTTTAAGACTTTTAAAGCTTTGGCCTCACCTAAGTTATTGGTCAAGGGTTTATTAGATTTTACAGAGAACGTGTAATCTGAGGCCAGGATAGACAGATCTCTTTCTACCATTTTCTCGAAAGTTGTTATTGCATTACCCTTGACATAAGTTGGGTAAAAACTGGATTTGATTTTAAACCCTGAGGCTTTCCTCCCCAAGAAATCTTGGTAGTCATATTAAGAATCCTGATCTAGGAGCAACTTATTCAAATCCTGCAAATGGCAGAACTCTTTAAAGGAAAAAACATTTTCACATATATCAATAACTTCAGGAACATAGGAACTGATTGATAAGCTCAGGGAGCGCCGTCTCATGTGTTTTTGAATCCCACAGGGAAACATACCTTACGTTAATATGGGTCAAAAGAATTATGTTGAGGGACAGAAGGGTCCCGCTGCATTAATTTTTACCATTGCCAGGACAGAAGTTAATATAATAACAAGTGAAAAAGAAAGTGAATAGGAAAGAAATAGCAAGTGAATTTGGCGATAGATAATCGAGGCATACAATGGTGTTGAGGAAGTAGGTATTGAGGGTTATTTTTATGAAAGGTTTATATGCAGAAATTGGTATACAATTAGAGACTGTATATTGTTTGGAAGGGACAGAAAGTGTTTGGAAGGGACAGAAAGTGTTATAAGTGTAAAAATGTAGGACATGTTGCCAGTAATTGCAGAGCAGCCCTAAGAGAGAGAGTAGAAGAAAAATAATGGAATTTAAAAGGTTTGTTCGTACTGGCCACACGAATGGGTCTTTTTAAACCAGAAAATATTCTTTTTCCTTCTGTTCTAATGGCAACTGGAAAGAGAATCAGAATAACAGCAGCACAGACCGCGCCAAAAAAACCCTTTTTCTCCAAAGGAATGTGCAAAAGATACGAAAAGTTAACTCAAAACTCAAAAGCTCCAGAGCATTAAAAAAAAAAAAAAAAATTAGTTTTAAAAGCAGGTTATTTATATGAGAAGCTGATTCGCTGTGTAGGAGAAAAGTTTGTGTCTATGTTCTTTGTTTGTCTGTATTGTGGTTTCTGTATTGTGTGTAAACCAGTAAAAACATGTCAATTGCATTTCTATAGGATTAGGATATGTTGGAGAGATTTTAAACTCGCACGTATTGTTTAAATTATATAGGGTGTGTTCATAAGTTGATCTAACCTCAGTTTAGTTAATTGTCCCATTTTTATTTTTGAGAGGCCATATTTTTATTTTTGAAAGGTCATATTTTTATTTTTGAGGCCATACATTTTTTCGGTTTTATTGCTGTGGAGAGAGCTCCATTTTTAACTTTGAGCTGAAGTTTCAATCCAGTAATTAATATTTAGAAGACAGAGAAACTGTTTTGTTATCTGCTTTGCACTCAAGGTCTTTTTTTTGGCGAAACGCCCGGGCTGGCAAATTGCCCAAGATAAACAAGCTCTGAAATTTTTCTCTGAGTGTCTTTTAAAAAATAACGCTGTCAGTGTGTTCCGTCACTGTGCAAAGAGATTATATTACAAGAAATTTAATGTGAAGTCCTATACAAAAGCATTTGACTATTATATGAATATGTGATGTATTTTATAACTTCTAACCATTTATTTTTTCCATAGATGTTCTATTTTATTATAAGCAGTAGTTATTGTTAAAATATTTGTAGAATGTTTTGCCAAAGTGGTGCATTGGGAGTCACCTCTCGTTTTTGGATATGTTCTCGGTATAGAGTTAAAGGACAGGTGATACCTAGTTGCAAATACAGTTACATAAGTGAGCAGGGTATACATTATATGCAAGGCATTTCATATTTTTAGCAGAATAGTTACAATGGAGTGTTTGGGGTGGAGGCCTGACTGGAATTGGCTAGGGCATTTGTCTTAGTATAGTAATTGTTTAATTGGAAGTGAACACATTTTTGTCCATGACTTTGGATAGTAGTGTATTGCAGTGTATGACTTTATATATAGCGTCAAAAATGTTCTCAGCACTTCATAAAGAATACAGTAGAGGGAATTATAATAGAATATTTAAGTGCAGCAAAATCAGACAATAGGAAAGGAAATCCCTGCCCTTAAGAGCTTACAATCTAAGGTGTAAGGGAAATTTTCAGAGATAGCAGGTGAGGGAATAAGTGCTGTAGATGGCAGTGCTTGGCCACAATGGGTGTGGTAGGAGTGACTGTGTGTGAAATAATAGCCATGAGTGCAGGCTATTGGGATGTTTAATTTGTGAGGCAAGTTTTAAGGTTAGTTAGTATTTTATGAAAAGGTTGATACCATTTGCATCGGAGGAGATGATAGTGAGGCATGAATGAGAGCAAGTGTGTATTGGGAGAAGAGATATTGGTCTGTAGTTTGAGACAGTGTTTTTGTCCCCACTTTTGAAGATTGGGACAGCTCTGGTAGTTTTCCAGGTCTTAGGGATATGGCCTGTAGACAGGATAGAGTTGATTATGGAAGCAATTGGTTTGACAATGGATGAGGCCCAAAGTCTTAGGAACTTAGATTGTAGTACAGTCAAGTCCACATTAGCTGCTTAATTTTAAATATGAGGAGCATTAATAGGAGATACCTCTGTCTATATGCGGATGTTAAGACAGTAGTAAACACATTGATACAAGAATTTGTTCCTAGGTATAAATTATCTCCCTATGAGACACTTATGGGATGACTTATGACTTTCAGTAGTTCAAAGGAACAAATTAAGGACCATCTATTGGTAATAAAACAATTAATAAGTATTGTATGCCACTAATACATTTTTTGAGTCTCTCTAGGCATAAGGTATGATAAAAGTGCACCTACACGAGACGGAGTTAAAGGTCAAGTAGTTCCTAAACAAGCATGCTCTTCATCCCAGATGAAAAGGACCATACTAACCACCAATACAGCAAAAGTCAGAGATTCCTGGATCCACGTGGCTCACATAAAACTCATTCCAGCTCCACCAAAGACCAAAGTCACCTAAAGCACAGGCGCATCAAGTTAACGTTTTGACGAGACATAAACTTTGACCGTTAACCAACGAGGAAAATAAGATACCAGGCAGAGGCCTGATCTTATCAGGAACATTTCATTTTTTCAAAGACTCAAAACATTCTATTTTTTCAGAGACTCAATATTCCTGATTTCTATCAGAACATTTCATTTTTCAGAGACTCAATATTTTTATTCTTTTATAGTGTGTACTGTATAAGTTAGATTTTTAAGATGTATGGACCATTGGGTCTGTGAAGGTATAACCCACAGAGAGATAACAGGATTGTCATGATGATGCTCTGAGGAGCTTTGTCAACAATACTCATCTGTCTGTGTTCCTTATACATCGCAAATATCTATCACCATGGTCAAGGTAACACTACACAAAGCATCTCACCCACAAACATCACAAAGTCCACTGGTACATCCAGAAACAAACGAGACTTACATTTAACCCCTTGGGAAAGAGATAATACATTTATGGACACATGCAGAACAATATACCAGAAATCTGGTATTAACGAATCTTGCTGGGTATGTGGATATGTGCCTCATAATCAGGAGTCACCCTGGATTTGCATTCCTTATACCCAGGAAGAATTAACTCCTGCAGCAAATGACACACCAAGATTACCAGATATGTTGAGTGGACAATTCTCCAAAGAATTTAACAGGGTGCCGTTGATGAATAATATTCCAGTGGGAGGTTGTCATATAAGCAGTACAATTGGAAATGTTTCCATAGGTAAAGTCCTCCCTCCCACAAATGACACTTGTTTTGAACTAGACATATATGTAAACAAAGACTGAAGATCAATTTCCTATTGGTACAAATGCATAGATAACAGTACACTGAATCAGACACAGTATAGAGCAAAACAAATAGCAGCAACAAAATACATAGCTGCAAACACATCTTTATCAGTAGATGCAATTTTTCGAGGATGCAGAAACTTTACTCTACCACGTGGAATTTATTGGCTCTGTGGAAAGTGGGCATATAGAATCTTACCTTGCAATTGGATAGGATCTTGCTATTTAGGGAAAGTGGTCCCCGCATTTACAATCACCAAAGAATTACCTGCAGGGCGTCTCAGAAACAAGAGAAAAACACCAAACACTGCAGGACTGAAAAGTAGTTTATGTAGAGAACAATTTTGGGCTAGTTTATTTCCAAATGTAGGAGGTGGGTTACTATATGACAGGCTTAATACATTAACAGATGTGTTAGATGAAGTCCTCAATCACACCACTACAGCCATAGCATCACTGAACCAAGAACAGGTTCAGATCAGGCTTATGGCCTTACAAAATAGAATGGCTTTAGATTACATTTTAGCATCAACTGGAGGTGTATGTGTCGTAATTAAAGAACAATGCTGTGTTTTCATCCAAGATCAGAGTGGCAAGGTACAACATGAGTTAGATAAGATAGAAGAAATTCAAGAAAGACTTAGGAAAGAAGGTGACACAGACTGGGACCCTTTGGGGCTGACTGGATTGGTAGGATCACTAGGAGCGAAATTTTTGAATGCGGTAATGTGTGTGATTGTGATACTCGTTGTCATCTATGTTTGTGTTACGTTTGTTAAAGGCATGATCCACAAATATGCCACCCCCTCTGCAGACATAATGCCATTGTTTGCAGAACCAATCTACAGCAGTCCCTTGAAGAAAGAAGATGCCAAGTACAATGTTCTAACTCTGGACAAGAATTTGGCTGCAACGCCATACGAGACTATGACTACATTTGGCAGGCACCCTCGTGCACTGTCCTATACCCTCAAGCAGCATTATGAGATGATGGAGCACCCTTGTGCCTCCCAACGTGTTTCTGGACTAACATCATACCAATAATTCTAAAAAAACAATGTTTTAAAGAATCAGAGGAGGGACTGACAAAGATGAGATATTAGGGGGTCTGGCATAACAACATAACAGCATTTAGGATGAAGCCATTTTGTGTGAATATTTCAATCCGCCATCTTGTCTTGTCTCTGTGAGTCTTAATTTCTGTGTTACATTTCTGTATAAACAAATGTGTGAAGCAGAAAATGGAATGTTATCGCTCTTAGCTGACTTTATTGACCCTTCCTCATCCAATCAGCTTCAAATTGAAAGTGTAAACAGGCTAAAGGTTATGAGAACCCATGAGATAAACTAGTTCTCACACAAATACCAGGTGGCAGAATAGGCACATCCCATTTAACCCCAGAATGGTTTCTAGCTGACAGGCAGTTATACAATATTATTATGTATTACAAAATGACATCAGCTTTAGTATTGTTATGTATTACAAAATGAGGTAATGTTCAGTGACGTGCAAGCCCCGCATAAAGGGGTGGAGCTTTAGGATTTAGGGTATAAATATATGGCATACCATGTTTATTGTTTAGAGAGCTTTTGTTTTGAAGCTGTCTCCGTTGTGCACTTGACTTGAATAAATTCACGTGTTATTCTGTTTCAAAATAACCTCAGACTGTGTGTTTTATTTACGCTTTTTCTCAACATTTTAAAGAGAGACAAGAAGACAAAAAATATAGTACAATACTGTTTTATGATTAAACAAGATGAAGTGGTGGAAATACACTCACACATTTTCAGAATTAAAAGCACATGTAGACCACAATCATGGTTCAAAAGCATAGGCTGCTGCACTGTTTCCCCATTCTCTGGTTCCAGGTTCTCTCACCAGTGCTGGTTGCATCATTTCCGGAATCTGATGACACTTTGGGTATCGTTAAAGATATCCTCTGGTGCTTGGAAGATATCCTGTGGTGAAGGAAGCCTGGAGAAACTAGTAGCCCATCGCATTTCACTCAATGAGCTTCGTCAGGGTTTGTATCATGTCCATGGAAAAACCTCAAATAGAGTACAAATAGGAGCTTACTGTACATTTACAAAACCATATCTAAAAAACACTGGGATTATGTTGAACCCCTATAAATAAAGAGATATTTGAATTAAAAATCATAGCACAAACAAGAATGTAAAAATATCACTTATTTTAAAGGGACCTAGTAAAAAATATGGACCTTCCAAATTCACAGACATATAATAAATGTATAAATGTTAGAGAAAATGTTTTTTTTAATAATTAAAATTATTTTATCCATAAAAATGAAAACATTCAAGAAGAGCACGATTTATAAAAAACATATAAAAAATATCAAAAATGTTTGAAGTTTTAGGTGTCAAATAAAGTCATTATTGAAAGTATTCAATAATAAAAAACATTAAAAAATGTTCATCAAATATTGGAAGTCTAACATAGTGCAAAATAGACTAGAAATATTCATGTGAAACAGGAGACAAAGGGAAAACAACCAAGAGTTACCCCAGGGATGATGCAGAAAAAAGATACAGAAAAAGATAACGTGTTACAGATTACACCACCACCACCACCACCATGTACAGTCAAAGAGGTTGCTCAAGATAAAGGCAATCAGATCTATGTCAATGTTCCGTCTTGTTTGCTGGAGGGTGCCCAATTTGTGAATCCAAAATGAATCACGCTGTGTGAGAGCTCTAATTCTGTTTCCTCCTCTCTGACCAGACTCTAAATGATCAATAGCAAAAAATAATAAGCCTTCTGTGTTTGAACTATGGTGTGAGAATTTTAGTGCACATTAGAAATATTACATTTGGTATGTAATCTCACAGTGTGCCTTAACATTAAAAACAAATCATAGTTCAAACACTGAAGGCTTACTATTTTGAGGTATTGGTTATGTACAGTCTGGTCAGAGAGGAGTTAACAGAATTAGAGCTTTCTCACAGCGTGAATAATTTGGGATTCACAAATGGGGCACCTTTCAGGATTGAACATTGACATAGATCTGAATGCCTTTTTATCTTGAGCAATCCCTTTGACTGTACATGGTGGTGTGTAATCTGTTACACTTTATCTTTTTTCTGTATCTATTTTATGAATCATCCGTGGTGCCATTCTTGGTTGTTTCCCTTTGTTTTCAGTTCCAACTGAGTGTGTTTAGTCTTTTTTTTTTTTTTACCATGCTGTGCTTCTAATATTTGATTAATATGTTTTAATAATTTTTAATTAAAGAATCCCATTCAATAACTATTGATATGTTGTATATGGTTTCAATACATCATGTTCTCAATTAATGTTTTAATTTTTCTAAATAAAATATTTTAATTAATAAATAAATCATTTTTCTATAACATTTATAAGCTTATTTTATGTTTGTCAATTTGGAAGATCCATATGTTTACTATGTTCACTTTAACATAAGTTGGGAGGTTTTAATTTCTTGTTTGTGCCATGATTTTTAATTTGAATGTCAGTTCATTCATAGGGGTTCAGCACAGTTTCTGTGTTTTTTTTTATGTTGTTTAGTAAAGATTTGTTCCTATTGGGACACTATTTGGATTTTTAATTGTGCTGTGACGTCATTATCTTTGAATGGTGTATCAGGAGGATCTTTCTATGGACATTATACAGCCCCTGACGAAGCTTGATGAGTGCAACGCTTAGGCAGTGGTCGGTTTCAGAAATTTTAGCAACCGGTTCTACTGTATCTCACCGCCCCAAACACAGAGAACCTGAACGGAATCCAGGGACCCAAACCCAGGGCACCGGAACCTAACCCGGTCCAAGCTCAGAGAACCTAAACCAAACCGAGGACCCGCACAAACTATGGGGAACCTGGAAACCCCAGAAAATGTGAATAAAATTCATCTTGTTTCACCCTTTAACCCCTGCTCCCCCTGGTTATAGGACCCGGTAGTTTAACAGAGCTGCACTCACCATCATTTCCGCGACTCTTCGGGTTACCAGGGGCAACTACAGTATGTCACCAAGCCACTAGGAACGCGTGACGTGCTCAGGCAGCCACAGCACGTTTGCGTAACTGGACTATTCAGCATTTCATCACCTGACGCTGTGCCGTGAAGCCAAAAGTTGCCCTTACCACAGACTGGCAAGAACAGCGCATGCGCACAGCTAGGCTTTAACCCCATCAGTTCCTTGCATAACTGACAGTCTTGCAAATACTGCTGACGTGCTGGCTTCTGATTGGCTGGCGTGTTCCACGCTGCGTGTGCAGATTTAATGCACTGAATCGGCAACTGGAGAGTGTGAGGTTTATGTGCAGGTACAAAATAAAGGGGACACACGTGGTGTATGTGCAGGTACATTATAGATAGAGTTGCCAGGTGGCTTCTCCAAAAATACTGGACAAATTGGTGAAAGATGCGACATGAGCGAGAATCGTTGGTGGGGAAGAATGTTATTAATAAATGACCAGCAGCAAAGTTTTGGTCCGAGCTCATGCTTAATTTAGGTAAAATAGGCTAATAGAGCTCTATGGATGTGCCCCACTGGTTGCTATACAGATAATATTTTTTATTTATTTAAAATTTTATATTTATATATTATTTTGTTTTCTAATTGTTTTTATGATCTTACACTGCCTATGCAGTTTTACATACTTTATGATATTATTTAATAATAAGCCATTGATAATACTCTTTGTAATTCCTAAATTGTCCTCCAAATTCATTGTGTGGATATATCCACTGGAGTATTGATATCTAATAGCAGTTATATTATAGGCTCATTCTAATTCTGTACTTACTGTTTCGTTATATGTAATTTAATCTATTTGAATTCAAATAATGATTTGGTTATTACAGTATTGATTTTCATTCTTTGTTGTGTTCACTATAGAATATGATTTGTTGTTCACATATTAGTAATTTTATCTTAATGTAGGTTTGTTTTCTAAAAATCTTTTGGTATACCAGTATGACTATATTGTCTGTTATTCAACTGAGCAATCTTCCTAGAAGCAGCAATTTGCAGCCCCTCACAGCTGATTGAATTAATCTGTGTTGTGGGTTGCCTGGCTACTCAAGCTATTTAAATCAGGATTCTCAGCACTCCAATCTACCCTTGATGAAGTAAATCACGTGACGAAACATGTTGGAACGAGTCTGATGCTTCACCAATCACGAATGAAGGCTGACATGGGAGGCTATTCCAATACTACTCGGGAGATATTCCAGCTACCAGCTTCTGGCTATAACAGTCGGAGGTGTGCAGTCTGCAGTGTTATCTGTGTGGACTCTGCTTCACTTACTACAACCAATCTGATGGTTATACCTTATGCTGCACTGCATTGTTAGTAGTAGGACACCTTCCAATTGTGAATCTGGGACTCTATCTATTCACATTGTGATGCTGTTCAGAGATTTGTTCTCTCAAATCCGAGTGACTACTCTCTCCTTGTGAGTGCAAGTCTTGGAAACTTTGTTATTATTTTTATTAAATTGTTTTAACCTTTTTACGCTATGGGGTTTGCGCTTCTCTTTTCTTTTTAGATGCATTTATGATTTTGGAAAAATCATTGTAGAAGCAGCAATTAGCTCTAGATAGATTATCTACCTGTTCTGGACTTTCCCCCCTTTTTTTTACCACTATACTGTATGTTCACCTATGGACTGGTTTGGACTATTTATTTTTACTTTATCGATTTATATGATTATAGAATAGTAAGCATATTACTTGATATATGTATTATTAGGTTTATTATTATTTTTAATTATAATATTACCATTGTCACAGCACAAGTATAATTGTTGACACACTTTAGTGGCACACCTGTTTAGCACTACTGTTCCCCTTTTCCTTATTTAATGATTATCCTACTTGTGTTCAGTTTTTACCATATATTTTTTTTAATCTAAAACTAAACAACAGTTTTTGCAGAAACAAATCCAAAACAGAAAATATGTTTAGAAACCAAACCCCTTCCAAATATATCTTGGCACTTTAAGATTAACATCAAAGGCTTTGTGTATTGTCCTACCCCCAATAGCATTTTAGGTAAAGGAGAGGTTAGCTTATATACAGTTTGGACCCTTGTAAATAATTAGGAACCAATATGGGGTAAACTAGGAAAAAGGCAACCAGAGTAGTGCTTATGTAGAATTGTAACCTCTGCAGGGCAAATAACTAGTTGGCTGGGATAAGACATGGAATCTGGGGTAAGAGATCCCTCTCTTGACTTAAGCTAAAGGATTGCTTTAGTCCAGCCCTGGTATCAGTCTCTAGAGGGGTTGCTGCCCTAACACTATAAACCGTACTGTAATAAAGTGCTGCTTAAACAGTGGCGCTATATAAAAACAATTATACATAGAATAGACTAATGAGGGAGAAAAGGAAGAGACTGCAATCCACCCCTGCTGATGACACCAAGGGTGGAGCATGGCATGTACAGAGATGCACATGTACCGATATTGCCACATAGATGTAGCAATCATTAGTAGGTATGTATGTCTTTATTTATATAGTGCCACTAATCTACATACTGTAGCACTTCACAGCAGTAATACACGTGACAATCATATATAACAAATAATATAAATAACACATAAAGGGGAGAAGTGCTTCAGACATAAAAGTAACATTTAGGAAAAGGATTCCCTGCTCCGAAGAGCTTAAAATCTAATTGGTTGGTAGTAAGAACTTACAGAGAGAGTAGGAGGGTGTTCTGTTAAGTGTATCTGCAAGGGGACAAGGTTTATATATGAGGTGTAAAAAGTCAGCCATGGAGCAAATCATATGCTTCCTTAAGCAGGTTTGTCTTGAGGTGGGTCTTAAAGGTGGATAGAGAGGGTGCTGGTAGGATTTTGAGGGGAAGCGCATTCCAGAGGTGTGGGGCAGTCAGTGAGAAAGGTTTAAGGCGGGAGAGGGCTTTAGATACTAAAGGGGTAAAGAGCAGACATTCTTGAGCAGAATGCAAGAGTGGGGATGGTGTATAGCGAGAAATTAGGGCTGAGCTGTAAGGAGGAGAAGAAGAGTGTAAAGCTTTAAAAGTGAGGAGGAGAATTGAGTACCCCTGTTAATGTTGGTTGATGCAATAAAAAACACTATGCATATTGTAAGTATTAAGGAGTTAATGCACGTGTTACCAATGTTTTCAATAGTGTTTGTGGTAAATCATGTGGTAATAACGCCCCCTCCATCCATAACGATGGAGGGGGCAGGGACAAAAAACAGATAATTAATTATAGTGTAGATGGGGATGGACATATAGCAAGGGGTCATGGAGGTAGAATGGGGGCAAGTGGGAGTTTGGTACTGTATGCAGGCAGACATCCATATTAAATACAGATAATATTAGAAAACTTCTAAAGACTAAATCCAATTGGCACAGAAAGGCAGCAGTAGATAATATAATAGTACAGACTGAAAAAAATACTAAAATGCATGCTTGCTAATGCAAGAAGCCTGACAGATAAATGTGTGAGCTGGAATTAATAGCTACAAGGAGCAGGATGATATCATTCGCATTACTGAAACATTGTGTCATGAAACTCATGATTGGGCAGTTAATTTAGAGGGTTATTCCCTATTTTGGAAGGATCCAGCAAATAGAAAAGGAGGTGGAGTATGTTCATACAGTGTGTTAAACCGGATCTAAAAACTAATATAAGGGTAGATGTTTATGAAGGGAATGATGAAAATGTAGAGACCTTGTTGAAAGAAATTAGCATTGGAGGTAAAAGTATAAAGAAAATGTTTGTAGGGATATGCTATAAACCATGGGTACGCCAATGGGGAGGGGGGGCACAACATTTTCTGGGGGGCATAGCACTTACAGAGGTCCAGCACTCTTCCCCACAACATTGTACTTTATTGCACGATACATTTCTTATTAGATTGGTGAGGGGGTCAAGGACTGTGGAAAAATTTGGTACAAATTTTCAATAATATCCTGCTAAGCCAAGAAAGCTCTCACTTGATTTTTTTGTTAGTACTAGATAATCCATCAATGCCTGCACTTTGCTGCAGACAGACTTTATTTGTCCATTACC
The DNA here is from genome assembly GCF_040206685.1 of Ascaphus truei. Classification (NCBI taxonomy): domain Eukaryota; kingdom Metazoa; phylum Chordata; class Amphibia; order Anura; family Ascaphidae; genus Ascaphus; species Ascaphus truei. The sequence continues at coordinate 90,371,147 of NC_134485.1, forward strand.
AAGTATGTAGCCTAAGTATTTTGTTTCACTTCTCCCTAATGAGCATTTTGCTGGATTGGCAGTCAGGCCTGCCGACACTTTAGCTAAATGTGTTTCCCAATCTGTGGAATAAATGACTACGTCATCAAGATAGGCTGCTACATATTTGTTATGGGGTAACAATATCTGATCCATTAACCTCTGGAAGGTAGCAGGAGCACCATGCTATCCAAATGGCATGGTCCGAAAGTGAAACAGACCAAATGGAGTGACAAAAGCAGTCTGTTCCAGTGACTTTTCTGTTAAAGGGATCTGTCAATATCCTTTGGTCAGATCCAACGTTGTGATATACTTGGCTTTCCCTAGTCTGTCCAACGATTCAGCCACTCTGGGCATGGGGTACGCGTCGAATTTAGAAACAGCATTTACTTTTCTATAATCTATACAAAACCGTGTAGACCCATCATTCTTTGGAACTAACACGATGGGGCTACCCCACCCACTCCATGACCTTTCTATCACACCCAATTTGAGCTTGTTTTCTAGTTCAGTTTCTACAACTCTCCTTAATTTTTCCGGAATTCAGTACAGTCTCTGTTTCACTTTCTTTCCTGGTTCCATTTTGACATGGTGTGCAATCAAACATTTTTTCCCTGGTAATGGAGAGAACATATCAACAAATTGTACCACCGTATATTGTGCCTGTGTTTTCTGTTCCAAGGACATATTCTTCCCCAGTTGGACACTCTCCTTTTTCCTACCAGGGTCTACTTGTGGTCCCAAATCTAACTCCTTCACTCCTATTGACACAAACAAACTTTCTTGCGCTTTGCAGGACTTCAAAAGATTTAAATGATAAATTTGTTTTTCTTTTCCCTGTCTGTAATATTTTGTAGTCTATGGGTCCAACTTTTCATGCTATCTCAAAGGGTCCTTGCCATTTTGTCAACAACTTAGACTCTGTAGTTGGAAGAAGAAGCAAAACTGGCTGAAATTCTATTGTGCGAGCCCCTCTATTATAATTCCTTGTTTGTGCTAGTTGTGCCTCTCGCAAATTTTCCTGTGCAAGCACCCCTAGACTGTCCAACCTTTCTCTTAGTTTCAATACATACTGTACTACATTATTTACCCTTGGTATTTGTTCTTCCCACATTTATTTTACCAAATACAGGATTCCTCTTAGTTGTCTTCCATAAAGTAACTCAAAATGAGAAAACCCTGTGGAAGACTGGGAAACTTCCTGAATGGCAAAGACAAGAGGTGGAAGTAGTTCATCCCAATGCCGTGTCTCAGTGGATATAAATTTCCATAACATATTTTTAAGCATCTTATTAAACCGTACGACTAGTCCATCTGTTTGCGGATGATAAACCGAGGTCCATACCGACTTCAATTTTAACAGACCGCAGACCTCCTTCATGAGCATGGACATAACATTCTTTCCCTGGTCTGCTTAAATTTCAGTAGGAAACCCCACTCGGGAGAATACCTTAATTAGTTCAGTGGCGAACACCTTAGCAGATGTTCTAAATGGAATAGCTTCTGGGTACCTTGTAGCATAGTGTACTATGACGAGTATATACTGGTACCCTGCAGCACGTTTTTCCAGTGGACCCACAATATCCCCACCTATCCTTTCGAAATGGGTCTCTGCCAATGGGATAGGCACCAAAGGGACTTTGGTGTTCCTTTGGGGGCAACAATCTGGCACTAAGGGCACGAATTACAGAAGTCCCGCTCTATAAATTCCTGGCCAATATAACCATGCCGTTAGGCGAATATGGGTTTTCTCCCTTCCCAGATGATCTGAACAAGGAAGAGTATGAGCTAACCGCAATACCTTTTTTCTATAGGGTCTTGGCACTAGCAGTTGCATTTGTGTCTTTTGAGTTTGTTTGTCTTTCTCCACTCGATATAAGAGGTCATTATGTAACTCAAAAGGTGGAAAAATATTGACCCCCTGGGCGTCTATTACTTCTGTGTCTATCATTACCACCTGGTCATACACATGGCTTACTGAATCGTCATTTTTTTGCTTAAGCAGAAAATTTGAAACCCCGGTCAATATCTCAGCCTCCAGTACAGGAGGGTTATCTATTCCCTGCCCCATCACCCATTGGGGAACACATTTCTGACTAGTTTGGAGTGTCTCTAACTCTTGGCCAGTACCAACTTTTACTACCTGGGGAACTCTTCTTTTTCTATCCTGCACTGCTTTTGTTTTTTCGGTGGCAGAACTTGGAAGGAAACAGTGCTGGGTCCGTAAAAGGGAATAATTCCCCCAGCATTATCTCTGTATTTCTCATCCCCTGGGTCCTAAGGGACAAAACAAAATAGTCTTTACAGTAACTTAAATAGCATACGTCTGCAAAACAACCGGACAGTACTTAATCGCTGGTATCAAAAAGGCAGTTCAGGCTCTCCCCTGACAGGATCTCTGCAGCCTGTTCACTCACAGGTTAAGAGAAAAATGAGAGAGAGTGTAGGAAGTTTGCTGCCTGCCTTTTAAACCTCCCCATTCCAATCAGCTTGCAGACCTACAAGCCAGGGTGTAGATTTTCCTGGTTTGTCAGGTGAGAGAGTTTTAACCCTATAACTCCCTCACAGGGGAGCAGAGCAAAAGGTTTGTGCACCCCAGCTATAAACCACCAATTACCTGCAAGATTGATTAAAGCAAAAAAACTTTTGAGAATGGAGAAGGCCTCAAACAACATAGAAGTAATACAAAATATTCAAGTCAGGAAACATTTGGGTAACAGTGATCATAACATGATCTCATTTGAAATAAACTATCAAAATCCATATACTTGGGCTCAACAAATACTTTAATCTTTAGAATAGCAGACTTTAATAAACTGAGGACTAATCTACAAGTAATAAATTGGCATGCTTTTGCTGGCAAAAATGTGGACGATAAATGGCAGTCTTTAAAACATTGTTAGTGTATACCAATGGGTAATAAATATAAAAGATACAAGTCTAACCCAATGTGGCTAAATAAAATGGTATGGGAGGAAATGGAAAAGAGGCAGGCATTTAGATTCTTAAAGTCAAATGGGACGGAGGCATTATATCAGAATTATAAAGAATGCTACACACGTTGTAAAAGGGCAATCAAATTAGCAAAAATGGATAACGAAAAAAGGATTGTACTAGAAAGTACGATCAACCCTAAAAAAAAAACTAAGTATTTAATAACAAAAAAATGACAAAAGAAAATATAGAACCCCTTCAGAGTGAGATAGGCAGGCAAATATTGGAGATAAGGAAAAATCAGATGTATTTAACAAATTATTTGCCACTGTATTTAACAGGGAGAAATCAATTGCAATAGTTGTGCTGCAGATGGAAGCCACAATCTCTATATTAACAAACACTTGGTTAACTGTGGAAGAATTTCATAGGCCGCTTTATAAAATTTAAGTAAATAAGGCACCTTTCCTCGATGGCATACGGTACATACAAGAGTTCTTAAGGAGTTACCAACTACAAAGAACAGACTGCTCAGGAAAATAGTGAAGTAGTATAGATGGTGCTCCGCTACTAAGATACAGTATATAATAAAAATAGTACATCAAGAAAGGGAACAAGAAAAATGCTGTTAACATGTCTGATGTCTGGTTAACGGATCCAAGGTAAGCTGAAATAGCTGGACTGATGGTAATTACTAGCCAAATGATGACAGTTCTAAAGACAGAGATATATTCTATCCAGATACCTCAGCAGCAAGCATCTCAGAATCTACAGGTGCAAATAAGCATTGATATGATCTAAGTGCTATGTGTTACCTTTTAGAGATGCAGCTCATTAGCTACAACATGGGGGCAAAAACCTAAGTGCTATACATCTGTGGAAAACCATAGTGCTGCAGTATGTGCATTGCATACAGCCACAACAAACAAAAAAAGCCCCACAGTCTCTGGAATCTTTTATTAAAATACAAATCACTGTCCAGCGATTTAAGCTTATCTTGAATCTGATTACCTATCAGACATGTTAACTGCATTTTTACTCTCCCCTCTCCCCCCACTCTCCTAGTTTTAAACCATTATTTTCATTGTTGTCTTATTTTTAATGTTATTAATTAAATATTAAGTATTAAGCCCCTTCATTCATCATAACACATATTTACCTTTGGTTTGCATGCTATTAGAGATTTGCTTGGGTTCTTGTTCCCCTCTCTTGATGTGCTTTCTTAAGGAGTTAAGTTCAGTAATTGCCAAACCATTATATTTAATTTTCAAGGACTCCATTTACACAGGCTCAGTACCACAAGATTGGCATAAAGCATATGCAGTGCTGAAAGATAGGTTGTGCCAAACTACCCTTATTAGTTTATTTGAGCAGGTACAGTAAGTAGGAATTTAGACCAGAGTAATGCAGTGTATGGGGTCTACTTAGATTTTGCAAAGGCTTTTGATACTGTTCCACACCAGAGGTTAGTGTACAAAATAAAGCAAGTTGCACTCGGTAAAAATATTTGCACCTGGATAGAAAACTGATTGAAGGATAGACAACAGAGAGTAATATATGGAACATTTTCAGGCTGGGCTAAAGTTGAGAGTGGAGTACCACAAGGATCGATACTGGCACCCCTGCTTTTAATTTGTTTCTTAATTACCTTAAGGTTGGCATACAGAGCGAAGTTTTTATCTTTGCTGATGAAACAAAATTGTGTAAGGTAGTAAAATCAGAGCAGGATGTAGTTTCTCTCCAGAAGGACTTCGATAGACTGGAATCTTGGGCAGGTAAATGGCAGATGTATGTATGTCTTTATTTATATAGCGTCATTAATGTGCATAGCACTTATGAGGTTTAATACAGATAGATGTAAGGTTATACATTTGGAAAACAAGAATAAACAGGAAATTTAAAAATGAAATGGGTATAAATTAGGAAAATCTTTAAAGGAGAAGGACTTAGGAGTGCTTGTAGACAGCAGGCTTAGCAATAGTGCCCAAAGCCATGCAGCAGCTGCAAAGGCAAACAAGATCTTATCCTGAATTAAACGGACAATTGATGGAAGGGAAGTAAACGTGTATGCCCCTTTATAAAGCATTAATAAGAACACACCTTGAATATGGAGTACAATTTTAAGCACCGTTCCTTGGAAAATACATTATGGAACTAGAGAAAGTGCAGAGAAGAGCCAACAAATTAATAAAGAGGATGGATAATCGGATTTATGAGGAGAGGCTAGATTTGTTTACATTTGAAAAGAGACGTCTAAGAGTGGATATGATAACTATATACAAATATATTCGGGGGACAATAAAAAGAGCTTTCATAATAACTATTTATCCCAAAGACAGTACTGTGACGGGCAAGGTAACCAGGCTTCATAATAAATGTTAAGCCCTCTGGTTGCCCTTTGATCCCGTGGGTCCCTGGCAGCTACCCAGCACAATAAGCCAGGGGCCAGATATAAATATACATGTAAAGTTAAAATGACCCCTGCTTTGCCACTTTCCATGTTCCCTTTACCCCAGACTCATGAAGCTTGCTGTGTGTAAGTTTTAGGTGGGATATTTTGGCAAGAATGCAATTCTTTTGTTTGTAGGAGTTTGGGGTCCGGAGCTACCAGCGGTACCTTCATTCTACCTGTCTTGCAGGCACTATTTGCTGGTATGCGAGTAGAATTACAGTACACCAGGGCGGTCCAGCGTCCCCCAGACTCCTGAGTTTCAAGTCCCGATATCCCAGTCCTAAGTCCCTTACCGTCATGAGTCTCCCCAATGTCCTCCATGTATTAAAGTATATTTTATTAGATTGATACATTTCTTATAAGGCTCTATGTAGCTTGCCCGGTCAACCAGTTAAGGTGCCAGCAAGTCTGCATAGGGTCCATAGTTCAAATGGGAGAGGATATCCAGAAGTGTGAAAACGTTTGGTGAGTGAGGAAAAGGGGAATGACCAGGTCCAGACTGCAAATGGCACCCTGTGGGGACACCTTTTGCAGTTTCCAGACTTGGTGGAGCTGGCCCTACCGGTGGTAATGAGTTAGCCAAGGAGATGCAGCCATAGAGTTTGCTCTCTTTTTGGCTAAAATCATATTTCTCGTGCACCAGGCTTTTCGAGCCTGCTGGGCACGCCTACTCCTCTAACGTAAGCCAGGGTCGAAACCCTCTTTCTATTGGCTGACGGGGAAGAATTCCCATGCTCTGATTGGCTTCTCCTTCCCCCTCTGTTCTGGGATAGCCGAGGTGGGGTATGTAGGTGCTGACTAAGAGAGGGAGCAAGTCCATCCCAAAGTTGCTCTGTTCGAAATAACAGAGCGACCGGCTCCGTTTGGATGCCTGAAAAGTTTGCCTCGCAAAGACTAAGTCCCATCTTTTGTGCCCAAGTTCTCAAAATTGAACGGAGCAGTCACGGCTAGGAATTGAAGCCGAAAAGAGGACCAGGAGAACCGGGGGTACATCCCAGTCAGGGTGAGCTCATCCAAGCAGACGCCCTGCACCTAGGAAAGCCTAGATTTCCCCCCCAGGCCCCCAGTAAGTGTATTTTTAACTGTTCCTTGTGTATTTCTTCTTTTTGTATGTGGGTTTACCAAAATAAACACAAATTGTTTTTACTATCTTGTTCTGCCTAATGAATGATCCCGGTAATATATAAATGGTGTAAAAATACCTGGTCTCCCGTGACAAACTTTATACAAATATATTCGGGGACAATAAAACGAGCTTTCATAATAACTATTCATCCCAAAGACAGTACAACTTACACAGAGTCATCCCTTAAGGTTGGGGGAAAGGAGATTTCACCAGCAACAAAGGAAATGGTTCTTTATGGTAAGATCATTTAAAATGTGGAATTCATTACCCATGGAGACTGTGATGGTAGATACAATAGATATATTCAAAAAGGTTGGACATTTTTAGAAAGGAAAGTTATACATGGATATATAGTACCAAATAAGTAATCATTGGCAGGATGTTGATCCATGGAGTAATCTGATTGCTAATATTTGGAGTCAGGAAGGAATTTATTTTTATTAGATGATATTTCACTGGGGTTTTTTGTTTGCCTTCCTATGGATTAATATACTGTAAGTACAAATATAGGATAATTTATCTGTAGTCTAAATTTAGAATAGATTGAACTTGATGGACATATGTCTTTTTTCAACCTCATAAACTATGTAACTCATTGCATTAATGGGAGTAAATACAGCCTGCTACATCTGTACCTCAGCTCATAATAGCAGCAACAAGATATGAAGGGCGTATGCCAAATGCAATGGCTAGGCATTATGATGTGTCCGGGGGAGTACTTCTTGTTTAAACATGTACCAACACTAGAGAAGATGTAGATGCACCAGGGGCCCCAATAAAAGTGGAACACTACTCCTGAGGTTCCCAAGATGTCGGAGCCAGCCCCGTGCCTTGCTGACAGGAAAGATAAGTAGAGAAGGAGATGGTGAGTACATTTAATACAAAAAAGCATATAGCCACTTACTGTACATAACAGTACAAGAAGATCTGCAGAGTGACTGAACAACGGTATGTCAGAATTTTTACCTGCAAAGTTTACTGCTCAGTGAGCGTATTTTCTCTTACTATTATGTGTTGCTATTTGCTGTTCTCAAAACAACTTACCTTCTACTGGTCCAAGCTTGTTGGTGCACTGTTCTCTTTTATTTTAATATTATCTTTTTGTGCATCAAAAGAGATGAGACCATAGTTTGGAGCATGGTTATCCAGCCTGGCCTTTAAATTATAACCTGACAGATGAAATTCACATATTATTATTTTTATATTTTGTTATTTTGTTATTTTATTATTTCTATATATTTTGTTTATTTGTGAAAATTCAGCTGTATTTATGTTATATTTCATAAGGCATATCAAAACATAATGTAAACATTCATTTACGGTATAGAGAAATATTTTACAATTGTATTTATCTTTAAGGAACATTATTTAAAAACAAAAAGGCAGTTTTACCAGTGTATTGAAAATGTATATTTTGTTTGACTTAAAGTCGTTAAGAAAATCTTTCTTTCCTATTATAGAGGCATATTATTCAGCAGATAACTATTCAGAAACTGGTAATGTATTTCCTTTAAAGTGCTCTGCTTTTCACAGAATGTTCAATTGCTTTTTCTGGTAGAAACAATAGCCCCACAGAATTGAAAGAGCCTCTTTGTGGTAATGTAAAACCTATTTAAACAGAATAAACAGATACAATGATTGATAAGAAATAGTTCCAGCTATGAGTTTATCTTTTCTGTAGTCAATCTTATGAAAAATCTCGAGCTAAAAATGTATCTTGTTCAGAATATATATTTTGTTTGATTTACTCATTCAATTGTCAGTGTTTATAAGAGATAGAATTGTGCAATGATTTAGATCTTTAGTCCTGATTTCATTTGTAATGCCTTTTATCTTACCTGTAAACGATACAAGTTGACTCCCCAATAGATAAGCTATTTCTCATGGTAAAAATAAATTGATTTGTGTAACTGAATGCAAAGCAGCAATTTCCCCTAATTTACCACCCTTTCTTTATAGAATTAGGCATATCCTGTAAAAAAAAAAGTGTAGCCCCCTGTAAACAGCACAGGCTATACCTATCTTCCTTCTACTGTGGTAAGTCCTGTTAAGATCAGGCACCAGTAATCATCATGGGGTTTCCCCCTTCATAGCCCTGTCCTGAGTGGTAGATGCAGGCCTGGACTCTGCTGAAGGCGTGAGCAAGAGGGGAGGTTCTGCTGACATCACGAGAGGCGGGGCTAGCTCTATATTTAGCAGCCAACTCCTGTGAGTAGAGTTAGTTTTATGCTGGAGTTATACCGAGAGTCTGGAACTACGGTTAGTTATGCCGTGAGTATGCAGTTCAGTTAGTATTCCGTGAGTCGAAGAGTCGTGCGGATCGGTCCGAGGAGTTGGAGGAGACCGCGGTCTCCCCGGCACAGAGTGCAGGAGCAAAGAGAGAGGAGTGGAGAGATTCAGCTTCCTTTAGTAGAGCTGATAGAGTTATAGACTTGGTGGACCAATGCGCTCACCCCACTGCCAGGGATGATGGGGAGAATCCAAGCCCCACCGTGAGGATAACCTCGGGGGTGGGCCACGGGGTATTGAAGCCCTAGCCCAGACCATCCTGTCGGAGGAGAGACTTGGAGGGAAGGAGAGGAGGAATTATCTGTGTGGGATCAGAGCGGAGTAATAAGTGCAACTTGGCTGTTGTTGTTGCGGCTACTGGACGCCACTACTGTGGGGAGTTGCTGATCTGCTAATAAAAGAGACTATCCTTTGTTACCAAAGACTGTGTGTGAATTGGAAGCTATTACCCTGGGACCCAAGGGGTTCTTCTATACAGGTCCTGTCCCATATTCCTGGGAGTATAGAAGATGGAGGCGCTGCACCACTAAGAGATCATGGAGGCTACCACCCCAGAAGCCCGGTCCTGGCTCCCCAATAACATCGCAGGAAGCTCAGGCGCTCCTGTTCCTCACAGGTATGCAACACACCGCATGTAATCTGCCCTCATGCACCCTAGACACCACCATAGAGTCTGGGGGAAGGGGGGGAAGCAGGGTTACAAAAGAAAAAGAAAAAAAAGGGTAAAGAAAATGAGTAGGGGATACTGTTGCTCTAAATTCCTAAAAATAAAAAATAGAAGACCAAAATGATCCTGTTGACACACCTACATTTTCATATGTGCATTGATTTTAATGTATCTATTTTAAAAGTGTGTGTGTGTGTGTGTGTGTGTGTGTGTGTGTGTGTGTGTGTGTGTGTGTGTGTGTGTGTGTGTGTGTGTGTGTGTGTGTGTGTGTGTGTGTGTGTGTGTGTGTGTGTGTATGAGTGTGTGCGTGTATGTGTGAGTGTGAATGTATGTATGAGAGTGAGTGTGTGTGTGAGTGAGTGAGAGTGTGTGTGTGTGTGTGTGTGTGTGTGTGTGTGTGTGTGTGTGTGTGTGTGTGTGTGTGTGTGTGTGTGTGTGTGTGTGTGTGTGTGTGTGTGTGTGTGTGTGTGTGTGTGTGTGTGTGTGTGTGTGTGAGTGTGTGTGTATGTGAGAGTGTGTGTGTGTGTAGACACTGTGTTCGATCAGTCTTCTGACTGCAATTGTGGTGCAAAAAAATAGCACCAGATTTTGCTTTTAATCAGGTTTGTTTGATAAATATGCTGCTTCCCCTATTTATCCAGCTAGGAGACTTGAAAAGTAACCCTTCAGAATTTCAGCAGAAGCCACCTGATGGTTCTTTGTTGCTGGATTGTATTTGTTAGCATGCTGATCCAAACAGCTCTCCCATGACAAAAGTGGACTGTGAAATATCCAATTAATTAAACTCAATGGTTGTAGCTGCCTTACAAAAATCAATAACATTATTTAGAATTTTTTTTTTACTTTTAATGTTCTTGTAGTGACGAAGTGCTTTGAATAGTGTTTACAATTTTTGTAAAGGATTGTCTTTATCTAATCTCTTTTGTGATAAGGCTGTTGGAGGAACCATTTTTTTTCAGAACATGTTGATATTTTTTTGTAACTTTAGGGATGAATGTATCTTTGTATTATACTGCCTACAGCTACAGAATTTCTGCAAGGCTTTACATGAGCCAGCACTACATAATTGCTTTATTTAACATTAACAGAAAACAATTTGTGTTTTTAAGAAACCTGTCATGCAAATTGTTATTACCGTTGTCTTTCTACTTATCTACAATCTTTGATTGTAAGCTGTTTATGTTTTGTGTCCTGTACCTATTAAAACCAGCTGTACCTATTGTATCTATTTCTGTTCATGTGTGAAAGCCCAGGAATACTGCACTACTTGTCCCAATTAGTTGAGGCTCAATACCTTCTGCTATTGCAAACAGGTTGATCTGATAAATAATCAGTGTGTTACAAAAAATGAATCACCATGTCTAATTTGTGTATATATTAGTATATACAAATACATCCAAAAATACAAGTGTTTTAATAGTAGCACTATATTTGCAAGTAATAAATTATATTGTGGGGTCTTCATAAGAGGTGCTTACTTTCTTGTAAGCTTTGGTGTCCCACAAGGAAAAGACAAATTAAAGTGTACTTTTTTCCCCCATGTGTCTAACGTTGAAGGATCTGTTATACAGATCATTAGCCAAAGACCACATGTAGCTAGCCGGAAAGGTGTGTTATCTAATTCTGTACCATCGCTTAGTAAATATGAACCTATGTATACTAGGCTTTGTATATTATATCAAGCACAAAAGGCTAGACTTTATGCCTTTAATATATTTTTTCATTATGTCTGTGATTTGACCAATGTTCCCTATAAAAAAAATGTTACCTTAGAAAACCATTGTTTGTTGACCAACCTAAAATTTCAGCTGATAATTGATAAATATATACATGCTTGGAAATTATTTGTTTTACTCATATCCCTTTGGTGAAGTGCAAAAAAAGAAAAATTAAATAGTGTTCCACATATACTGTACGCTTTTCTAAAGTCTAAAGTGTTTTTGTGATATTTAATTTTAAAGTTAGTCAAATGAAATTTACTCAAATTAATGACTTCCAACTGACAGTAAATTATACTTTATACAAAAAAAAATCATAATTGTCAAGTATAAATAATGTGTCTGATACAGGTACATTATTACAAAACTAAAATATTTTAGCTGTTTCCAATGATGCAGAAAAAAATAAATATTAACTGTCAAACATTATTCATACAGCTTATTTTAGCACAACATATCAAATTTGTTTCAAATGCAAAATAAAATGCGTTGTCAAATAAGATAAAGTGTGTAGAGGCATGAAAAAAAGAAAATGTGTATGAGGGATGGTTTTAATAGTGTTTGCAAAGGCGATAGAAAGGAGGCTTCAGAGAAGATTTATAATACAGTAAATATGGCAGTTATAAACAGACAGACCCAGTACTGTACTGTATATCTGAGTGAAAGGAAACATATTATCTCTTATGATTAACATAATTACATTTAATTCAGAGAGGTCTTTTTTTACAGCATAATGAACTTTGGTATATGAATGACAATTAATATAAGGTAAAATTAAGTGCAAGTATGTATTACATAATGTTATCAATAACAAAAGACAGGGGTGCCCAATGCTACATCCAATTGACAAAACATATATGGTAATAAGTATAAAGTTAAATACTTCAATAATAATATTTTCTTGGCTATTTAGTTACTGTAGATCCTTTGGCCAAAGCATCAAATTTGCAAGTCCTAACACTACACTGTGAACTCTTCCTTTTACCTCTGTATGAGGGGAAAGAACCATAGTAGATCCTGTTCTTGCAGCAAAATGAAAAGACTTCCCAAGTCAAAAAGTTGAGGAGGGGTGAGCTCTGGGTGGAGGTGCCATCTAGTACCTCCAAATAACTGTTGCCAGTTAGAAATTGATTAACACACACATATTCCCAGTAAGCTCAAATAATTTTATATGTGTATGTATAGAATGAAAACGATGAGAGATGTATTAAAACATTACACTAAGCTTTTCTTTAAAAGAGCCTGCCTTTAAAAGATCCTCTTTCAATTTTTTGGCTCTTCTACCGTATCAGTCCGCACAGCATTAACTGTAGGTTGACAAGTACCTATTCCACTTTAGCCAGGTCATTTGTTTAAACTTTCATAGTTTGGTTAAATCTACCAGAACATGTTTCCATTATTGAACACCCGTTGCCAGCTTCCTGCTGCTTTAAGGCAGATGGATAAAGATTTAGGATTACAAGAATTTCACATCATAGCAAAATCAGGAAAGGAAGTGAGTTAGAGAGGGGGACACCATGTCACCAAAGATTTCACAGAAAAACTTGAGGAATTGTTCAAGACATTAAACTGGAGGCGGGGGGGGGGGGGGGGTAAGGAATCAACATCAACAGTGAATACTTTAGTCACCTGAAATTTACAGACATCTATTGACAGACACTATCAACAGACATCAATTTACAGACACTAACAACAGACATCAATTTACAGACACTAATATGTTTGCCAGTCCAAAAGACCTCCAGAAACTAATCAGAAAACTTGCTGAAGCATGAAGGAAAGTGGGCCTACACATGAATCTCGGCAGGCCAGAATTAATGTTTAACAAATGTGTAAACTTTACAAAAATTTAAAAAATTAGAAGAAGGTGGAAACTATACCTAGCTTTGCCAGCAAGTATCAATGAATGGAAGCATTTCAAATGAAATCACAAGGAGAATGAATATGCGATGGAGCACATTTGGAAGAAACAAGGCTGTCTTCTAAGGGAACCTTCCACTGTGCCATAAGAGGAAAGTGTTTCAACAGTGTTTTCTGTCTGTGCTCACGTATGCATGTAAAACTCTGACTATAAATGCGAAGATAATTCTGAAGCTTCAGACAATGCAAAGAAATATGTAGAGATGTATGCTTGGTATTACCAGAACAGTATATTTTGCTGAGCGGTGGGCTCCTCTAAGTTTATATAGAGTATTGCTTACACAGACACAGGAAGAATGAATGGGTTTTTAAGCAAACAAAGTCTGTGAAATCATCACAAGGGTAAATAAATAGAAGTGGCCGTAGGAAGGACATACTGTATTACATGATATGTGCAAGGCATATCAAAAGACCAAGGCAATTACCAAAGTAAGATGGGACTCAGGAGGATAAATTTAGGAAAGGTATTGGAGCAAAGTGGAGAAGTGTGGTTTGCAACCGGAGTAAATGGAAATGGAAAAGAAAAGTTAGACATTTAGGAGGCTATGCACTAAGCTCCATAAAGTGGCTTTAAGAGCGGAAAGTGCTTAGCGAACGTGATATTCCGCTCAGCGCGATTCACAGAGCAGCGCTAACAGGCACTTTCCGTTCTTAAACTGCCTTTTTCCCTGAAATTTTTCTAAGGCCCAACAAACCCGTACAATCAGCTAAATAAGCAGATTTCTGCCCTTCTGCGGGATTCACTAAGCTACGCTAAGAGACCGTTCTTTAAAAACCCGCCAAACAAAACGACTTTCGCCAGAAGCAAAGGGAAGACCCAGTCCTTGCTAGACAGTATGACAAGGTGGTGAAAATTGATGAACAGATTTTAGATGCACAGGGGGTGATAGTATTCCCCCATTTTGAGCTATCAAAGGATATCTTATATAGGGGGAATAGGCAGACACAAACAGGGGAGGTCACCAGACAGATATTGGTTCCCAAGGCGTTTGTTAAATCTGTGTTCACTCTAGCCCATACTGTCCCTTGAGGTGGTCACCTGGGCAGGGATAAAACATTGGACCATATTTCATCCCGATTCTATTGGCCAGGGATGCATAGTGATATTGCTAAGCGATGTGCAGCATGTCCGGAGTGCCAGCTAACTAGTCCAAAAGGACAAAAACCAGCCCCTTTGGTTCCTCTACCCTTAGTGTCAGATCCCTTTGAGAGGATTGGGGTAGACTTGGTAGGACCTCTAGAACCTTCTGCGAAAGGACACAGGTTTATCCTTGTAATAGTGGACTATGCAACAAGGTATCCTGAGGCGTTCCCCCTGAGAACAGCAACGGCGAAGCAAGTAGCCAACAAGTTGTTGGAACTGTTCTCACCGGTTGACTTCCCCAGGTTATGTTGACAGACCAAGGTACAAATTTCATGGCTAAACTGATGCAGGATGTCTTAAAGTTACTAGAGGTCAAGTCTGTTCGGACATCGGTCTACCATCCACAGACTGACGGATTGGTGGAAAGATTTAACCGAACTCTAAAAGGGATGCTGAGGAAATTTGTAGATTCAGAGGAGAGAGCCTGGGATGAACTTCTCCCTTTTCTGCTGTTTGCAGTGTGGGAAGTTCCCCAGGCCTCCACGGGATTCTCTCCATTTGAATTGCTCTATGGCCGCCAACCCTGGGGTATCCTAGACTTCCTAAAGGAGTCCTGGGAGGAACAGCAGTCCCCTTCTAAGAATACCCTGCAATATGTATTAGACCTTAGGAAGCGCCTAGATGTGGTCGGCCATTTCGCCAGGGAGAATCTTAGATCAGCCCAGGACAGTCAGGAGAGACATTACAATCAGAATGCTCGCATGAGAGTGTTTCATCCAGGAGACCAGGTGATGTTATTGTTACCCAGTAGCGAGAGTAAACTCCTGGCCAAATGGCAGGGCCCATTCGAAGTACTCCGCCGTACGGGTGATGTGGATTACGAGATCGCTCAACCAGGGTCCAGGAAGGGTAAACAAATTTACCATGTGAACTTGCTGAAACCCTGGAAGATGCAGCGGTCTCTATTCATCCACCCGGTAGAGGAGGAAACGGACTTGGGTCCTCAGCCTCCATGGAAGAACATCGTGAGTGACGATAAAATCCTAATGGGTAAACAGTTGTCCTCTGAACAAAAAGGGGACTTATTAGCAATAATTACACAATTCCAGGATGTTTTTTCTGACTTACCAGGACAAACTAACTTAATTTCCCATGCAATCGAGACAGCACCTGGGGTAAAAGTACGTTCCCGTCCTTATAGGTTGCCTGAAAGTCGTAGGGCTCTGGTAGAGAAGGAGGTACAAGAAATGTTACACTTAGGAGTGATTGAGGAATCATGCAGTGAGTGGTGTAGTCCACTAATTATGGTCCCTAAACCCGATGGGAAGGTAAGATTTTGTGTGGACCTCCGAAAGGTCAATGCGGTATCCAAGTTTAACGCATATCCGATGCCAAGGGTGGACGAATTAATTGACGCCCTTGGTAACGCGGAATATATATCCACGTTGGACTTGACAAAAGGATACTGGCAAATACCCTTAGAGGAAAAGTCCAAATGCAAAACAGCCTTTGCCACTCCCATGGGTTTATACCAGTTTGTGACAATGCCATTTGGACTGCATGGAGCCCCAGCCACATTTCAGAGACTCATGGATAAGGTACTGAGGCCCCATAGGACTTATGCCCCAGCCTACCTAGATGACATTGTCATTTATAGTAAACACTGACGGGCCCATCTAAATAGGCTGAATGCGGTCCTCAAATCTCTAAGAGAGGTAGGGCTCACAGCCAACCCTAAGAAATGGCCTTGGGTAAAGCGGAAACCAAATATTTAGGGTATGCAGTGGGAGGTGGAAAAGTAAGGCCACTAGCCGACAAGGTAGCTGCCCTGAAAGAAGTTCCGACCCCCCAAACAAAAATGCAGGTACGCTCTCTACTGGGTTTAGCAGGGTACTACCGGCGGTTCATCCCCAACTATTCGGAAGTGGCAGCCCCTTTAACGGACCTCACAAAAAAGTGTGCCCTACACAAGTGGTGTGGTCAAGGGATTCTCAGAAAGCCTTTGAGGACATAAAAAGGTGTCTATCAGAGGGTCCCATCCTTAGAAGCCCAGACTTCAACAACCCTTTTATAGTGCAAACAGATGCATCAGAGATAGGGCTAGGGGCAGTGTTGTCACAACAGTTTGAGGGAGTTGAACATCCTATCCTTTTCCTGAGTAGGAAATTGTTCCCAAGGGAAAAAAACTACTCAGTGATTGAGAAAGAGTGCCTCGCAGTAAAGTGGGCAATCGAGGCTTTGAGGCATTACCTGGCAAGAGTCCATTTTACTTTGGTGATGGATCATGCTCCACTGAAGTGGTTAAATAGCATGAAGGATTCCAATGCTAGATTGACTAGGTGGTATATGGCCCTCCAACCCTTCTCATTTGAGATTCAGCATAGGCCGAGAAAAGAGAACGCAAATGCTGACTTCTTTTCTAGAGAAGGGGTGGATTGTTGGGCTTCAGCCATGCGTAGCCCCAGCCACACACAAACAGGGGAGGAATGTGACAGGGTAAATGGAAGCCACCAGTTATATGCCTGGAAAACCTATGTCTAGTCTGCAGTGCAGCACTGACTAGGTTACCTTCAGCTGGGAACCTCAGGACAATTAGTTGAATCCCAGCTGCCTAATCAAGGTGTGTTAAAACCCAGGCTGTAGACACATGGAGCCTGGCTGTTGATGAGAGAGGAGTAAGAAGTAAAGAGATTCCTGAAAACAAGGTTTGAGTAGCAAAGTAGTTGTATTGTGAACTGTCTGTCCCCTGCATAGAAAAAGGGTTGCTGCCTTATATATAAACTGTCTGCTAAAGAGAAACTGTTTTGGTTGGTTTGCTGAAGAAAAAGCCATTTTCGTTTTTGCTGATGGAAAGCTATTTTTGTTTTGTGTGCTGTATATCTTTTAAGGCTAAATAAAACAGCCTTGTCAAGAAACCCACGCGTGTAGTTGCATGTACTCTGCAACAGGGTTGAACAGCCCTATAGTTTTAGTCCCAAAGCCAGAAGGTACAACCAGGTTTTGCAATGACTACCGTAAACTAAATTCTGTGTCAAAATGTGATACTTATCCTATGCCCAGGGTTGATGAACTGGTAGAGAGACTGGGCAAAGCCCGATATCTCACGACCCTAGACCTAACAAAAGGGTACTGGCAGGTTCTCCTCACAGAAAGGGCAAAAGAAAAGACAGCCTTCTCAACCCCAGACGGCCTCTTTCAGTATAGGGTGCTGCCTTTTGGCTTACATGGAGCTCCCGCCAAAGAATGATGGATAACATTTTAAAACCACATGCTCGGTATGCTGCCGCCTACCTAGATGATGTGGTAATCCATAGTGAAGATTGGCAATCCCACCTTCCAGAGGTCCAAGCTGTGCTTGATGCAGTTGGTCTGCTAGACTAACTGCTAACCCCGCTAAAAGCACTATTGGTCAGGAGGAGGCCAAGTATCGGGGGTATTCTATTGGCAGAGGTTTACTCAAACCCCAAACACTTAAAGTAGAGGCGATACAAAATTGGCCAAGGTCAGTTACAAAAAAACAAGTAAGGACCTTTTTGGGATTAATTGGTTACTATAGAAGGTTTATTCCCAATTTTGCAACTAAGGCAACCCCACTAACCGACCTCACAAAAGCAAGAGGGCCGCTAATGGTAAAGTGGTCCCCCGAAACAGAACAGGCCTTTAGAAGCCTGAAATAAGCTCTCTGTGCCCAACCAATGTTGATCATACCTGACTTCTCTAAAGAGTTCTTAGTCCAAACCGACGCATCTGAGGTAGGGATGGGGGCTGTACTCTCCCAGGAGTCTCAAGGTGAGGAGCACCCCATCCTTTATTTAAGTAGGAAACTAAATCCCCAGGAGAAAAATTACTCCATAGTCGAGAAAGAGTGGCTCGCAATAAAGTGGGCTGTAGAGACGCTCAAATACTATCTGTTGGGGAGAAAATTCCGGTTGGTCACAGATCATGCACCTCTCACCTGGATGTGTCAAAACAGAGAGAAGAATGCTAGAGTGACCAGGTGGTTCCTAAGTCTACAACCCTTTAAATTTTCTGTGGAACACAGGTCAGGGCACAAACATGGCAATGCTGACGGGTTGTCAAGGATGCACTCCCTAATATCCATGGTTGCTCATCCCTCGAGGTCTGAGCTGGGGGGGAGGATATGTGACAGAAACCAGGGGATGGTAATAAATTCCATATATAGGTCTCCCAGGATACTGAACAGTTTCTATCCTGTTTAGGCTGGAAAGTTCAGCCTCATAATACATGCACTCCATCCCACAGTTTGGCAAGTGCTGAAACTGAGGGATGAGGGATCCAGACCAGAGTTTGTCTGCTGCCTGATTTCTGTCACCTGTCCTGTTAGTTAGAAATCAGGTATTTAAGACTGATTTCCTGGTTCCTCTTCCCTCTCCCCAAGAGCCTGGAGGCAGGAAGGCTGCTGGAAGCAGAGAGGGGGAAAGCCTCTCCCCAAACAGGTTAAACCATTCTGTTCCTTTTTTCTAAAACTGCAAAGTTCCTTATTTTTTTGTTGGAAGTGGAAAAGCCACTCCAACCCTGAGTCAGGGAAAACCTTAGTTAAGTTATTGCTCAGGTGAGCAGGCTTTTGTTTTGCTTGTGTTTCTTTTGTATGCAGTGTGGCATACCGGGAATGAATAAACCAGGTATAGCCTGTTTTAAGGAACAGCACGTTATGCCTCGTCATTTAACCTACCCTAAAAGACCGTGTTCTAACAGTCCTGGACAGACGGCGGAGCCCCGGAGTAAGCCGTTTGTCACAATATATATATATATATTTATATATGTAGAGGTATCAGTACGTGTTAGCCGAGCTTCAATAATCAAATAATAAATAGACGATACCGTTCTGTGGCTAACGAAATGCTTTTATTTGTGCGAGCTTTCGAGATACACTTATCTCTTCTTCCGGCGATGTTACAATGAATGAAGCAAGCAAAGGGTATACTTAAAAACAGTGTCTCTTGGAATGTTATCTGTGCTCGTCCCTTCCCCGTGTGTGGATGTGATTTATGGCTAGAGGTGTTAAAAGGTTCCTGAAAGGTAATGATGTAAGAGTGTGTGTGTTCGCCAGGGAACTACAACCCATCCTCCAGGAAGATACAAGACTGCAACAGGTCTTCCCTGAAGCACCCTTATTATTATACAGACAACCTCATAATCTCAAGAATATTATGGTGAGGAGTAAAGTATTCAGCAGCACAACTAATTGCGGGATGAAACAATGCCAAGATGCAAATCCTGCTCAATGCTCTGCACAGCGGACACAATACAAATACCACATAGGAATCGGGAATACAAAATCAGAGGAAGGTTCACCTGTTCCTCCAGCAATGTCGTGTACCTCATCATGTGCATGAAATGCCCAGGGGGCTGCTACTACATAGGTGAGATGGGCAGGGGCTAAACAAGAGAATGAACCTGCATCGCCACAGCATCACACGTGGAACAAGATACAGTCCTGTCGGCGAACATTTCTCTGACTCAGGCCATAAAATGAACGATCTGAGGGTTGCCATACTCAAAGGTAATCTTAAAACACCGAAAGAGAGACGGTTGCATGAATACAAATTTATGCAACTGTTCGGGACACTTAGCGATGGCCTAAACAGAGATCAAAATTTTATGAGTCATTACTGGCACAAGTGAACTCTCTTCCCATGTCTGTACATACTGTGCTATATGTATGCACACACAGCTGTCTCTTACACATACAAATACTCCTTGTTTTTCCATCCCTATACACCAATAGGGACCACATAGTATCTACACACACTTTTAGGTTTGCTACAATCTCTCACATTTCCACACCTACCCACATCATTTATATTAACTCCCACTCCACATACACCTTTTGTAAAGCACTGTATACACTGTGGGCTCTCCATTCATTTTTATTCACACAGATACACACACACACACTCTTACATCACTACCTTTCAGGAACCTTTTAACATCTCTAGCCATGAATCACATCCACACACGGGGGAGGGACAAGCACAGATAACATTCTAAGAGACACTGTTTTTAAGTATACCCTTTGCTTGCTTCATTCATTGTAACATCGCCGGAAGAAGAGTTCAGTGTATCTCGAAAGCTCGCACAAATAAAATCACTTCGTTAGCCACAGAACGGTATCGTCTATTTATTTTTTGATTTTATATATATATATATATCTCACTGTACAAATGAATGGGGGCAGGGTGGGTGACCGGATGACCATCATTGCCAGGGGGTAAGTAGAACACCATTTATTTATGCTGATTTATATGTTTAATAATGGGCAATTAATCTATTATCCATATGTGGATAATAGTTATTTTGCCCATTACTGTATTGTATGTGTTAGGGGGTGGGGGGATGTGTGTTGTATATTGCTATGTTTATTGGGGGCAATTGTCCCCAATAAACATGCTATTGTGTCTTAACCCCTTCATTGCCTTAGCGGTTAGCCGCAAAGGTCATGAAGCTGCTTTAATGTATTATTATTAATAGTGTGCGGGAGCAGGGGGTCCCCTGAGCTGAACCGCATTGATTTCTGCCTCAGAGACCCCCTGCTTCCCAAGTAACAGGCCCCGGTTTGGGGCATCGGTGCCAGTGTTGCCGCCATCTTTATAGCGTCCCCGTCGCGTCTTGGACGGTATAAAGATCTCGGCGACACTGGCCTCCGATGCCCCATACCTGGCCCTGTAACTCGGGAAGCAGGGGGTCTCTGAGGAAGAAATCAATGCGGTTCAGCTCAGGGGACCCCCTGCTCTGGCACACTACTGCTGCGGCCGAGTTTATTCGAGCATTTGCCCGATCTCGGCCGCAGCAGTAACCTGGCGCGCGCCGGAGGGTGCCGGGCGTGCGCCGAAGCCTCGGAGGAGAGGCCCGCCGATCCGGGCTTCCCCCTCTCCTTACCGGGTCCGGCGGGTCCCCCGGAACGTCCCGCCGCCGTAAGTAGATCCACGCGACACCAGGGCTCCCTCTGGGAGCCCTGGGCACGCGTACAGGCGGCACAGGCACCCGATGATGCGTGACCGTGCATCGGTGATGCGCGGCACGCTGAGGGAGTGCGGCTCGCAAGCCGGGACATTTCCCGGCTTGCGGAATGAGCCGCACTCGAATAAAGTGTGCCGCCTGTGTATTTTTAAAATGTACATTAATGCAGCTTCATTACCATTGCAGATAGCCGCTACGGTAAGGAATTATTATTTATTGATATGTGTGTTTTGACAGTAGTGTAG
Organism: Ascaphus truei; assembly: GCF_040206685.1. Lineage (NCBI taxonomy): Eukaryota > Metazoa > Chordata > Amphibia > Anura > Ascaphidae > Ascaphus > Ascaphus truei. Next base: position 90,392,581 of record NC_134485.1, read on the forward strand.
ATGTGTAGGGGGTCTCCCGAGCGGAACTGTATTGGTTTCAGCCTCGGGGACCCCCTACTTCAGGAGATACAGGCCCCGTAATGGGGTGCCGGTATCCCCTGCAGAATTTAAATGCCCTGGTCACGTGACGAGGAAGCTTTCAAAGTGCAGGGGATACTGGCACCCCATAACGGGGCCTGTATCACCTGAAGTAGGGATCCCCAGACCTGAAACCAATGCGGTTCAGCTCCGGAGACCCCCTGCTCATGTACACTATTATTAAAATTTATTTATTTAGTGTACGATCGCCTGTAACAGGTTTGCATGGAGATGTCAAATCTCCATGCAAATGTTACAAGCGGCTTTTTTTTCTATCAGCTATCGTACGTGAAGTTTCAGTGCGCTAGCTGAGGGAAAACAATAAAACGCATGATATGGCTGTTTTGAGCCCGTCCGATATAAAATGGGCTGAAGGGCTTAGTGAATCGCGCCTCCGTCTTCACTTTTTATCGGGCGGGTTATTTTTTTTTAGCCTGGCGGATAATCACAGAGCTTAGTGCTTAGCCCCCTTAGATTCTTAGTGACCTATTCTACCAGGTTTGATAACTAACTCAATGATAATTTTGAGCGCTTCTTGAATGAGTTGGCATAGGTAGCAATTCAGAAAGCTTCGATAACATTCCAAACTCGCTCGAAAAGTGCTTTTCTCCCCGATCGTTAGCACTCTCCCAATCTCAAACCAAGAGGTAGCTCAAAAAAATGCTCAAACGCACTTTTTCTGAGATATCATGATGTTCATGTAACTTCGATAAACACATCATGGCTACAACTCACAAGCAACTTGAAGGTTCTTGAGGTGGCTAGATGGGATCCGCAATGTGACTTAGAATTTTTATTTTATTTTTACTGCGTCAGATTGAAGTTGGGAGTCTCCGGAGCTCCCCACATTAATACCAGCTCCGGAGACCCCCTCTTCCATCCATGCAATACCAATTCAGGTACACACAGCTTTATTACCTTAGCAGCTAACCACAAAGGTAATGAAGGGGTTACATACCAGTGCCCGGCTTATTGGGGGTAGGGGGGTAGGTGAAGGTGGTATTTGGTATGTGGTGGGTGTTTATGCCTACAGGGAGGGTTGCAGGAGGAGTTAATCCTTCATTACCTTAGCTGTCATACACCAATTTGATTGATTGGTAACCATGTGATGGCTGTCATTTTGTTGTTTTGCTAAAGTGACGTCATCTTAAAGGGAGCAAAGCATATTCTACCTGATTGTCTGGATTCCCTCCTTTTTTGATGATGTCTCATCCTTAAAATAAAGGGAACATACTGTATCACATGGTACACCAGCTAATCTGTGTTTTTTATGTTAAAAGTATATTCCCTGGTGAAGGAAATAAAGGACGTTGGTGGTGTGTGAGCTCCATTCAGAAAATACTTACGTTTAAGGATCCATTATCGGCACCCCTCTCGGCGCGCTCTCTACTCACCTACAATCGGCTGCCCTGCATCTCCCGCCTACTGCAGCACATCTCACATATCAACCATTGCCAGAGTACCTCCTAGGGGCACGCACAGACCTCACTAGGCTTCAAATGCCACCTCCGCTGGCCCCACCTCTAGGCTTCGCTCGCGCAGTGACGTCCCATCACACAGCACGCACCTGCTATGCGCAGCACCCTCGCATGCGCGCAAAGTAAATCTCGTTCCGCTGCACATAGGATTCACATGTGTTTTCCAACAGCTACCCACAGCCCAGCTTACTAGGGAGTATGCTCCCTCCTCATTGGGCTGGTCTCCCTATATATGCTCAGCCTGCCCTCTGGCACACCGGCTGAGCATAACCTTGTTTATGTACGCTGTGTTCACTGTAGTTCTGCCTCCTGTCTGAGCCTTGCCTGTCTTGTTCCGTGTTGCCTGACCTTGTTTGCTTTCTGGATTCCGCACTTCTCCGCTCCTGTCCCGGCTTACCAACGATGATCCAAATCTCTCCGTTCCTGACCCTGGCTTACCCACGATGATCAACACCTCTCCAATCCTGACCTTGGAAAAAGTACCTGCAATGATCCGTACCTCTCCAATCCAGACCTCGGCAAGTATCACTAACCATCCTGACCTCTCCTACCCTGACCTGGCTACCTCGACCTGGCTACACTCCAGACACGCCCTCTTGGCTGTGTGTTGGCGTTTATCTCATCCCCACCTCGGCCTCGTTGTCACGCCTTGTTTGTGGTGAGCGCATCGTTACAGTATGCTCAGCCCAACAAACATGGACCCCACTGAGGTGAAGCGAGTTTTGAGCATGCACTCCAGCATATTCTCGAGGGTTGAGAGATATTTTGAGCAGAACGACTGACGCATGGACCTATTACAGGAGAATCTCCAGTATCTATTCGTTCTAGTGCAACCTCCTCCTCCTGCTCCCATCCCTCCGGCTCCTTACAAATCAGTCCTTTTCACCTTCTTACTGGTAAGGATCATTCTGAAGAGATCGAGTTGCATACTATCCACACTCCTTCGTTGGACGGGATTCTTGGTCTTCCATGACTGCAATGTCACAATCCACACATCGATTGGTTTGGCAAGGAATCTGTCCTGTGGAGTCCCCTCTGCTCTAAGAACTGTGCGGTCTCCTTCAAGAGTATCTGCGGGGTAACTGCTCCCAAGAAAGAGAAGGTAAAGCTACCCGAGATCTTCGCTGAATTTCACGACGTGTTTCATAAAGCCAGATCTGAGGTCTTACCCCCATCATCCTTTTGACTGTCCTATTGATTTGCTTCTTGGCTCAGTACCTCCCAGGGGAACTTCTTACCCACTTTCTCTTCCTGAGACTAAGGGGGCTATGTACTAAGCAGTGATAAGTCGTTTCAAGAGCTCAAAGTGCTCTTAGAACATGAAGTTCCACCGAGCGCTATTCACTAAGCTGCGCAAACAGGCACTTTGCGCTCTAAAACTGACTTTTTCCTGGAAATTTTTCAAAGTTCAACTTTGCTCATACGATGAGCTGTTTGCACTGAATCCTGCCCTTCTGCGGGATTCACTAAGCAACGCAAACTTATCGTATGTGAAAGTTGCACTGAATAAAGCTCACCAGCTAAAGGCAGGTGATAAAAAAAGCAGGACTTTAGCTTTTTCCAGGCGCAAAACCCATACAACAGGCCGGCGGTTTCCCCGGCTGACCCCGCGGGGGTCCCTTAGGGAGGCCGGGAGTCACGCGGGTGCCCTGGCTGACCCCACGGCTGTCCCGGGGTCCCAGAGGGAGTCCCGGGGTACCCGCGGGCCTGCGGTACCAATGTTGTGCCTACAAAAATACTAAACATTGTTTCTAACTAAATACACCCCCCTAACACATACAGTACAATAATGTGCAAAATAACTATTATCCAGATATGGATAATAGATTATTTACCCATTATTAAACACTGCATTAGCATACCTAAATAAAGTAAATAAAAACCGTAGCAAGCTAATCCAATGAATACAAGCAGTAACAACATCAACAATGAATTAATTAAACCATTAACCAATGAAACCAATTAATTCCTAAACCAACTCAAAATGAATAGTAACCCTAGCCAATCAAACCAATGAATTACTACAACATTAATGAATGTAAACATTAAAAGACAAAGAAATAAATTGAAACAATATCTGAAATAACCATAAAACGCATTAGCTAACATAATACAACATTAACTACAAACGAACACCAATCGCACACATTTTATTACCATTAAGCAGGAAAAAAAAAAACAACGACATCCACATAAGAAACTGAAATTAAAAAAATCAACTGCAATACCAAACCAGAAATGCCCCCCAAATATTGTCATAATAATGTATTAATCTGTACCCTAAAGTGGTACAGATTAATATATTATCAGTCAATGTGCCTCCCCCAAAAAAAACAAAAAACACATCCAATGAAAAAACCTGTAAAAAGAAACATTTACAAACATTCAATATATTACTTACCATTAGAAGCGGTGGCCCTTCGACTCCTGGGGTAACAGGAAGCTCACGTACCTTGAAGCCTCCAACAGCATCTGATGACACCCGCCATGAAGATCCGGATCAGGTACCCAAATCTTCTTTTTTCTTTCTTTAATCACCTTCTTCTATCTTCATCTGTCACCATTTCTTGATCTTCTTTATCTTCTATCTTCATCTGTCAATCCAAAAAAACCATGGTATATCCCAACCGATGTTGTCTCGTCATCTTCTTGGGCTCAAATGAGGCCTCACGACCTTAAATAGGGCTTGTGACATCACATTTAGCCTCAAAATGGTTAACAGCCACCTGATTGGCTGTTCAAACCATGTTCCGACTTTAATTTTTTTTTTACATGACGTCACTTAAAGGGAATGATGGCAGCCAATCAGAATGGCTGTGCTTCATTTTTACTACTGTTTTTATTTACTTTATTTAGGTATGCTAATGCAGTGTATAATAATGGGCAAATAATCTATTATCCATATCTGGATAATAGTAATTTTGCACATTATTGTACTTTATGTGTTAGGGTGGAGGGGGGTAGAGGGGTTGTGTTTCATAGTGTAGATGTGCAGGGGGTCTCCGGAGCTGAACCGCATTGGTTTCAGGTCTGAGGACCCCCTACTTCAGGAGATACAGGCCCCGTTATGGGGTGCCGGTATCCCCTTTACTTTCAAGCGTCCGCGTCAGGTGACCGGGACATTGAAATTCTGCAGGGGATACCGGCACCCCATAAAGGGGCCTGTATCTCCTGAAGTAGGGGTCCTTGGACCTGAAACCAATGCTATTCAGCTCCGGAGCCCCCTGCTCATGTATACTATTATTCAAATGTATTTATTTAGTGTACGATCGTCTGTAACAGCCTTGCATGGAGATGGCAAATCTCCATGCAAATGTTACATGCTGCTTATTTTTCTATCAGCTAGCGTACGGGAAGTTTCAGTGCGCTAGCAGAGGGAAAAAACATTGCACGCATGATAAGCCAGTTTTGGGTACGTCCGATGTAAAATGGGCTGAGGGCCTTAGTGAATCGCGCCCGCTTCATTATTTATCGGACGTGATAATTGTTTTCAGGCCGGCGCGGAGCTTAGTGCATAGCACACTAAGGCTTTGAGGGAGTATATCCATGAAAACTTACAGAAGGGTTTCATTCGAAAATCTTCATCTCCAGCCGGTGCTGGATTTTTTTTGTGAAGAAAAAGGACGGATCTCTACGACCCTGTATTGACTACAGAGAGCTTATCAAAATCACCATTAAATCCGCTACACCTCACCATTGATTCCTGAACTCTTTGATCGCCTCCAAGGAGCCAAAGTTGGATCTTCGCGGGGCCAACAATTTGGTAAGGATTCCCCAGGGCGATGAATGGAAAACGGCGTTCAATACCTGCGATGGCCGCTATGAATTTCCTCGGCATGCCCTTCAGTCTCTGTAATGCTCCTGCTGTTTTTCAAGATTTTGTTAATGAAATTTTCAGAGATCTGCTCAATCAATTTGTGGTCATTTATCTGGACTGCATTTTGATCTTTTCCAAATCTTCTCAGGAACATGTGAGTCATGTTAAATAGATACTTCTATGCCTACAGGAAAACCTTTTGTTCGCCAAGCTGGAAAAGTGGCACTTTCACCAAACATCCACAGCCTTCCTGTGATATATCATTTCTAACACAGGCCTCACTATGCATCCAGCTAAGGTAAAGGCGTTTCTAGAGTGGCCTCGTCCTATTACCCTCAAAGCCGTTCAGCGCTTCCTGGGGTTTGTGAACTATTACTGCAGGTTTATTTAAAAAAATTCCTCTGCAGTAGCACCCATCACTGCTTTAAACAAGAAAGGTGCGGATCCCGCCTCATGGTCGCCAACAGCTATTCAAGCTTTTGGACACCTGAAGAACGCCTTTGTTTCTGCACCCATTTTTATCCATCTGGACCCTAAGCTACCATTCACCTTGGAAGTACTGTAGATGCATAGGATCTCGGATCTGGTGCTTTTCTCTCTCAGAGAAAGAACCCTCAAGCCAGACTATATCCCTGTGCATTTTTTTTTTAAATTCTTCTGCCGAACAGAATTATGACATTGGCTACCGTGAACTTCTAGCAATCAAATTAGCTCTGGAAGAGTGGAGACATTTGTTGGAAGGTACGGAGAACCCCATCACTATTCTCATTGACCACAAGAATTTGCTTTATATCGAGGGCGCTCGTCGCTTAGGATCTCATCAAGTCAGGTGGTCACTTTTCTTCTCATGATTCAATTTCATTATTTATTTTCTTCCGGGTTCTAAAAATGCCAAATCCAATGCCCTATCCCGCCAGTTAATGTTAGATGATAAAACCGAGGACCAGCAGAAACCCTATGCTTCCTTCCAAATACATTCTTTTTGCCAATATGTTTGATGCTTTAAAAGACATTGTACAAAAGGGATCTCGTAGTACCTGATGGTCGATTGTTTACCCCACCTGCTCATCGGAATAAGGTTCTGGAATGGGGTCACTCTTCTAAATTTTCTGGACATCCAGGTACTAGAAGGTCCATGGACCTCGTAGAGTGGACATTTTGGTGGCCCGGGATGCAAAAGGGCAACAAGGAATTTGTTGCTGCGTGCCCGACATGTGCTTGGAATAAGACTCCCCGGAATAAACCACCAGGACACCTTCGACTACTTCCCATTCCAGATCACTAATGGACACACTTGTCCATGTTTAATATCTTTAGGACTATATATATTGAACTCTTTACTGTTTTGGTATACCAGTCACTTGAAAAAGACCTCTTAGCAGGTCGAAACGTCGTACTTTTCTGACATAATAAATTCATTGAAAATCCGCAGTGCCATTGAACATCTACTTTCATTTATTTTAGGATCTCTTTAGACAGGTTTTCCTTGAACCAGGAGCACCAGTAAATCGTAAGTATTTTGATCATTTTATTGGTGTGCAGCATTACGTCCTATTGTATCTTTTAAAGGAAACTGCCAGGAGCAAAAATGGAGGATCTTGCCACAGAGGGCAAGCTAGAGAAAAATCCCGGCCCAGATTCAGAAAACCCAGGATGGATTTTGCAAAACCTCATAGTATAATTGCCATACTCACTGATCTTAATCAGAACTCTTGTACTTTAATGATGGATCAATACAGCATTTACGGACGCAAGAACCTTCTTACTGCTGTACCCGTGTTAACTAAGAAAATAGAGGATACCTGGGGATACTAAATGACCTGTGACCCCAAAAAACACTTTTACAAAACTTATGTGGGAAAAGAAAACAAGGCAGCACCAAAAACTCCAAAGTGGAAGACTCAGGGACCAATGTGAAAAAAAAGAAGATGGCCAAAACCTCTGACATTCATCTATCCAGAAAATCTTATTCAGTATCAGGTACATGTACCCCAATCACCGTCGCGCCCAACTCATCTCACCTCAAACCCAGCACATCCCACTGCAGACCCTGCTCACCTCACCTCATACCCTGCTCACCTCATTACGGACCAAGCACAACCAAACTCAGACAATTGCACAATTGCGATGCCATTGACACATGTCAACCTCGGGCCAGACCTGCCCTTGATTGTGCCCTACCACCACATCTGGAGCAGAGACTGAACATAATGGAATGAAATGTACTTTATTTTGGAGAGGATAGACCAAATGCTGAGGGACATTATGGGTCTCTATTTGATTATAGGTACAAAGTAGTAGGAGAGAGCAAGACATCTGGAGGAAACCTCTCCTCCTCTCCCCCCATTTGGTCCAAGCAATACCCAGATAGTAGGAAGCATACTGTACATACCAATCCAGACAGCGATGATAACTTTGTAGCCATGAGCCACTGTTCTACGGGGCCAACCTGCAGGAAAGAGGCATCCCAGAGCAGTTGCCTGTGCAAACCTGTGGCACCACGGAGGCAAGGATGCATCAATATCAAGGTCCATGAGGATTCAATAGATGACTTCCCCCTTTCAATAACACCAGTTAAAACTTTGCAAAGCTATGTTTCACAAAGCAAGGGACAGCCAAGTCAAATCAAATTCCCAGCTAATTTTCCGACACTGTGTGTCTTTTAAACATTATGTCAATTGGGCTAGAGGTGAACTTTGACAGCTCCAGGTGTAAGAAAGCTAGTCCTAAGAATTTGAGGTGAGATATTATAGACTAACTTGGGAACAGGGAAAAGGTCAGAGATCGATGCAGCAGCCGCTCCAAGATACTGGGACTCACTAGGTAAAAGTTAAAAACTGTGCTTTATTGAGTTACATTAAAAAGATAGGACACTCAGGACAAACAAAAATAGGGGAACCTCCTCCCACGTGTTTCAGGTATAGGTCTATGCCCGAAATGCGTGGGAGGAGATTCCCCTATTTTTGTTTGTCCTGAGTGTCCTATCTTTATAATGTAACTCAATAAAGCACAGTTTTTAACTTTTACCTAGTGAGTCCCAGTATCTTGGAGCGGCTGCTGCATCGATCTCTGATCTTTTCCCTGCTACTTTGGATCGTGCCCACGCCGGGGAGTAACGTCACTTTCCCTCCGACACGTGACACGGGGAGAGAGAGTGAGAGCAACGAAGGACGGCTTCATTGTGAGTACCTGCACACTCCATGCCGATTCTCACAACACTGCACAATATGCAGCTGACATTGGTTTTGTCACAGACTTGCTAGCAGTTACCTCTCCAACACCCTCTCCCCTCCTTTATGCTCCTTCATTCTCCATTTATGTCTACAACAGGCATGTGCCATTAGGTAGACAGCCTTTGAGCTTCTCAGATGGCTTTTTCTACTTATAACTTGGGAACAGAATGGAACATTTGGCCATGGCCAAACCACCGCTGGCACTCTAACTCATATCACCTCTGTTTGCTGCTCCTAATGTCAACGCAACCATTGTGAATGCACCCACCATGACACATTTTTTATTTTTTATAAATGATCAAGTGGGCATGCTGAGAGGTTCTGGTGGTGGATCTGTCCTGCTTGGCATGTGCGTTCACAATTGGCGCTGTGACAGAGTCATAGACTCTGTATATATTAGTAGGAGGTGGCAGTATGCCTGCTTTCCAGTACACGAGGAGTTAACCAAGCTGATTAAGCAGTCCACAGGTGATCCTAATTGAGTAAGCTCACCTGCTTTAAAAAGAGCAAGAGGAAATGCCTTTGGGGCAGCAGTCTTTCTCAGACACTGAGAGAGGACAGAGGGGAGCTGACAGACAGACAGACCCAGGCTCCACAGACTTATACTGTTCCAATGGCATGAAGCTCCCAGGTAAGGAGCCAACTGGTATTACCAAATATTGTTGGTCTGGTCTAGCTTAGATAACCAGCCGGGTAGATAGGCTTTAAAATAGTTTAGTTAGCTTCCCTAACGGGGATAGGCTTTTGTTTACGTTTTGTTTTACTTACATTGTTTTTGTTATATTTTTAGACAAATAAATCCACCAGCATATTATTTCACCAGAAGAATTGTGTTGTCTCCTCAATAACCATGGTCATCCTGCCACAGCGCATTCACATTAGGAATGGTGGCCAGGACATTTAAAAGATGCCGGAGACAAACATATATGAACAAGCGACGACATGTCTCGTAGTGAGTTTTCATGGTGGAGAATCACCACCGGTGGTTTGGTCACAACCAAAAGGCTATTGCCAAATGTCCTAGACCACTTGGAAAGTAGTATAAATGCACTATTGCATAATTGAAGACTGAAAGATACAATCAATGGACTTTTACGGCATCAGAGAACTTTAGGCTGGAGTAATAAGTGGTAACCCCTTACGAAGTCAATCAACGGGTGAAACATGTAGAATGAGAGCATTCAAACTACCTATACACGTGAAGACCCGTAACCTATTGGACCGGAGTTTTTTTGGCGCCAAATCAGAAACCGGGTAGTGAGAGTGAGACAAGCATTTCCCCGAGGCTGCCAACTAGGAAGTCCAGCGACAGCATTGTGGATGAAAGCACAAGCCACGGGGCGGCAGTGAGCTTGGAGCGAGATAATACACGCCAGAGTTAAATCCTGCAAGACAGCTAATTGGATAGCGGTGTTCATTTAACTGGAGAATGGGAACTGTGCTGTTCCAACGACCAGAGCAGGTAGCGGCAGCTCTCTACGGCAGTATTGGAATTGTGCCTCTCTGACGACCAGACAGCTGTGGAGGTGAGATAATAACCTACACCACAGCAGTTTAACAAACAGGAGGTTCAGAACAAGCAATTTAAGGGTCAAGCACGGTGAGTATACACAGATGACATCACAGCACCTAGCAGATGTGGAAATCGTGGATGTGAGAGATCCGGAAAACCATATCAAAAGAGTAAGACTGTCGCAAATATTCTGTTGATATACACTCACAAAGACACAAGAAAAACAATACAGACCGGCGCCTCAAAGTCCAAATGAAAAAAACAAGGATGAGTCCAAAGATTAGCTGCAGTGTCCAATGGAGGATGATCCAATCTTTAGACAGCAGACTCCACAGCAACAACCATGATATATAGTGCAGGGGAGACAAGAGGGAAAATCATAGCGTAACAAGGTATGAACTGAACATATAATATATCTGTGCACAAGTCTAACCCACGCCGACTGTTCTCTGTCTTTGATACTCTACTCAAACCACCCTGCTGCCTCTCCTTCCTCCATCTCCGCTCAGGACTTTGCTGACTATTTTAAGGAAAAGGTGGAATCCATACGTCAGAACATCCCCTCTGTTTCTTCTTCCCATCCTACACCTCTTCCTAACTCTCCTCCTGCCTTCCTTGACTCTTTTTCCACTGTCTCAGAGGAGGATGTGTCGCTGTTGATCGCCACTTCTCCCTCTACCACTTGCCCTCTTGACCCCATTCCCTCCCATCTCCTAAAACCTCTTGCTCCTACTATAAACCCTACGCTCACACACATTTTTAACTCCTCACTCTGCTCTGGAACCTTTCCATCCTCCTTCAAACATGCAACAGTCATACCATTACTCAAAAACAGCAAGCTTGACCCTACCTGTCTTTCTAACTATCGACCTGTCTCCCTCCTGCCTTTTGCCTCTAAACTCCTTGAACGTCTTGTATTCTCTCGCTTGCTCCATTTTCTCAACACCTAATCTCTCGTAGACCCTCTACAATCTGGCTTCCGCACTGCTCACTCCACGGAAAAAGCCCTCACTAAAATAACTGATGACCTCCATGCTGCCAAAGACAGAGGTCATTACACTCTGCTCATATTACTTGACCTCTCTGCAGCATTTGACACCGTGGACCACCCTCTTCTCCTTCACATTCTCCATACTCTTGGTATTCAGAACAAAGCTCTATCCTGGATCTCATCCTACCTCTCCCATCGTACTTTCAGTGTCTCTTCTGCTAACACCTCCTCCTCCTCTATTGATCTCTCTGTGGGGGTACCCCAGGGCTCTGTCCTGGGACCTCTTCTCTTTTCTCTGTACACACTCTCTCTAGGTGACCTAATAACATCATTTGGGTTTAAATATCACCTCTATGCTGACGACACACAAATATACTTTTCAACACCTGACCTTACACCTGCTATACAGACCAAAGTTTCTGAATGTCTCTCTGCTATATCATCCTGTATGGCCCTCCGTCGCCTTAAACTCAACATGGCTAAAACAGAGCTCCTCATACTTCCTCCCAAACCTGGCCCTACTACCTCCTTCCACATTACTGTTGGAACTACGATCATCCACCCAGTAGCCCAAGCACGCTGCCTAGGGGTCACACTCGACTCCTCTCTCACATTCGCCCCTCACATTCAAAACATTTCTATAACTTGTCGCTTTTTCCTCCGCAATATAACAAAGATACGCCCTTTCCTCTGTTGCTCGACTGCTAAAACTCTGACTCAGGCCCTCATTCTCTCCCGTCTTGATTACTGTAACCTCCTGCTGTCCGGCCTTCCTGCCTCTCACCTGTCTCCCCTACAATCTATCCTAAATGCTACTGCCAGAATCACTCTACTCTTTCCTAGATCTGTCTCAGCATCTCCCCTCCTGAAATCCCTCTCCTGGCTTCCAATCAAATCCCGCATCTCACACTCCATTCTTCTCCTCACTTTTAAAGCTTTACACTCTTCTGCCCCTCCTTACATCTCAGCCCTAATTTCTCGCTATGCACCACCCCGACTCTTGCGTTCTGCTCAAGGATGTCTTCTTTCTACCCCCTTTTTATCTAAAGCCCTCTCCAGCCTTAAACCTTTTTCACTGACTGCCCCACACCTCTGGAATGCCCTTCCCCTCAGTACCCGACTAGCACCCTCTCTATCCACCTTTAAGACCCACCTTAAGACACACTTGCTTAAAGAAGCATACGAATAGCACTGTGAACATTCTGAACACATGATATCAAAAGCTTGGCCCCCTGCAGACGCACTTACCAGAACTCCCTCCTCCTGTCTCTGTACGTTCTCCCTACCTACCAATTAGATTGTAAGCTCCTCGGGGCAGGGACTCCTCTTCCATAATGTTATGTTTGTCTAAAGCACTTATTCCCATGATCTGTTTTTTATATTATCTGTTATTTATTCGATTACCACATGTATTACTACTGTGAAGCGCTATGTACATTAATGGCGCTATATAAATAAAGACATACATACAATATAACATATAGACATAGACAAACAAGCACATACAACAATAACAGATAGGCTGACTAATAAAAAAGAGATTTTTTAACACAATAAAATGCAATGAACCAGTGAAGAGCAGGTCTGGGATCCGGTGTGTAAAACCGGAATCCTACTTACAAGAAATACAAAAGGTACAGGCAGGTGTATGTTGTGAGCGTGGTCCGGCGGCAGCTGTTGGTGGACACCTGGCGCTCAGGGAAGACTGTAGGCACTTCTTCTGATCAGTACCAGGCTGGGCATCACTGCAGACAGCTTCTCATGATGCCATCCGTCCGCGACCAGAAACGCGTCACTGTGGGCGGGACCAATTCCCAGAACTCACTTCTCCTGTTTACTGTAGCCCGATGGATTCTTGCAGAGGTCTGCTCCTATTAAAGTTCAATGCCAAAATGCAACTCTCAAATGCCCAACGCGTTTCGTTCGCGTGCGCACTTCTTCAGGGGTTAATTGACACAGTTCATGGAGTCTTTATATACTGACAAGGAGTACACCATTGGTTGGGAAAATGCCTATTGAATAAACTTGTGATGGCCATGGTTGGCTAGAACTCCTGTCAGTCATGTCCTGTGTAAAAGCAGCCTAACATACATATAATACAGACATATAATACATAAAAAAACACGAAAAAACATAAATGACACATCATACCTTAAATATCCTAACAGACAAAGAATTTTTTCTATATCTATAACATACAGTTATGGCATATTTGCCAATATACTGATCCATCCTATATCGATGTGACATACGTTTGCACTTTAAAAACTAAATGGCACTATCAGATACAAGTTACAAATGATGCTGTTTGATACCATTATAAATTCACGTCTTTTAAAATGAATTTAAAAAATTATATTTTGAGTTTAAATGATTGTTTTACAAGATACTCAAATAATATTTGTTTTAAAAATATTCAATTTATTAACAACCTTATTTTAAAACACTATAATAAGACTCATAATTGTAAAAACATTATAAAAACCATTATATCAACTTTATATAAATATACATTTTGAAATATATTTTAAAGTTATTTAAGAAAGACGCCGAGATCAAAATCAATGTTGAGACCATTAGGTGAGAGAGTCTTTAATTCATAGATCCAGTAGGCTTCACGCCTACTGATCTGATTTAATTGATTTCCCCCCCTCCAATTTGCCTGCACAGTTTCTATGGCTTGGCATCTTAGTCCAATGGGACTTTTGTTATGGTAGATACTACACTATGTGTAGTTAAACCTCGCTTGATGTTATAAATGTGTTCATATAACCTTCTCTGGTAACATCTGCCAGTCCTACCTACATATTGTAAGCCGCAAGGGCACTGTAATACAATAGAATATGTAGGTAGGACTGGCAGATGTTACCAGAGAAGGGTATATGAACACATTTATAACATCAAGCGAGGTTTAACTACACATAGTGTTTCGCACCATTTTAGTATCTACCATAACAAAAGTCCCATTGGACTAAGATGCCAAGCCATAGAAACTGTGCAGGCAAATTGGAGGGGGGGAAATCAATTAAATCAGATCAGTAGGCGTGAAGCCTACTGGATCTATGAATTAAAGACTCTCTCACCTAATGGTCTCAACATTGATTTCGATCTAGGCGTCTTTCTTAAATAACTTTAAAATATATTTCAAAATGTATATTTATATAAAGTTGATATAATGGTTTTTATAATGTTTTTACAATTATGAGTCTTAATATAGGGCCTCATGCAGAGAGCATAGAATTTTAAAAATGGCGAATTTCATAAAAAGGAGTTTTTTTGGAGAGTTTTATTCTCCATATGCAGAAAAGTGCGAATTCTGCTATGTTTAACATGGATGCGTGTGGCGAGTTTAAATTGGCGAGATGCGCGCTTCAGAAACGTGTAAAAACAAATTCGCGCCTTTTTTTTCCCCTTGACTATAGGCGGCGAGCGCCATCTAGCCATATTTTCGTGGCGCGGCAAAAATGCGAGAATCGCGCCTTTTTTTGGCGCGAACAGCCGCTACTTGCCGTTCGCACCTCTCTGCATTCGGAGAGTTTTAAAAATGGCGCGATTGAGGTTCTCGCCAGCCGCGAGGCGAGTTTTAAACATAGAAATAAAAAAATGGCGCGTTTTTCGCAACTCGCCATTTTATGCCGTTTTCTGAGGGAAATTGAACAAAAAATGGCGAGTTTTGAAATAACGATGCTCTCTGCATGAGGCCCATAGTGTTTTAAAATAAGGTTTTTAATAAATTGAATTTTTAAATATTTTTAAAACAAATATTATTTGAGTATCTTGTAAAACAATCATTTAAACTCAAAATATAAATTTTTAAATTAATTTTAAAAGACGTGAATTTATAATGGTATCAAACAGCATCATTTGTAACTTGTATCTGATAGTGCCATTTAGTTTTTAAAGTGCAAACGTATGTCACATCGATATAGGATGGATCAGTATATTGGCAAATATGCCATAACTGTATGTTATAGATATAGAAAAAAATCTTTGTCTGTTAGGATATTTAAGGTATGATGTGTCATTTTTGTTTTTACGTGTGTTTTTTATGTATCATATGTCTGTATTATATGTATGTTAGGCTGCTTTTACACAGGACATGACGGACAGGAGTTCTAACCAACCATGGCCATCACAAGTTTATTCCATAGGCATTTTCCCAACCAATGGTGTACTCCTTGTCAGTATATAAAGACTCCATGAACTGTGTCAATTAACCCCTGAAGAAGTGCGCACGCGCACGAAACGCGTTGGGCATTTGAGAGTTGCATTTTGGCATTGAACTTTAATAGGAGCAGACCTCTTCAAGAATCCATCGGGCTACAGTAAACAGGAGAAGTGAGTTCCGGGAATTGGTCCCGCCTACAGTGACGCGTTTCCGGTCGCGGACGGATGGCATCATGAGAAGCTGCCTGCAGTGACGCCCAGCCTTGTACTGATCAGAAGAAGTGCCTACAGTCTTCCCTGAGCGCCACGTGTCCACCAACAGCTGCTGCCGGACCACGCTCACAACATACACCTGCCTGTACCTTTTGTATTTCTTGTAAGTAGGATTCCGGTTTTACACACCGGATCCCAGACCTGCTCTTCACTGGTTCATTGCATTTTATTGTGTTAAAAAATCTCTGTTTTATTAGTCAGCCTATCTGTTATTGTTGTATGTGCTTGTTTGTCTATGTCTATGTGTTATATGTTCAGTTCATACCTTGTTACGCTATGATTTTCCCTCTTGTCTCCCCTGCACTATATATCATGGTTGTTGCTGTGGAGTCTGCTGTCTAAAGATTGGATCATCCTCCATTGGACACTGCAGCTAATCTTTGGACTCATCCTTGTTTTTTCCATTTGGACTTTGAGGCGCCGGTCTGTATTGTTTTTCTTGTGTTTTTCACTAATTGTGTTTGGGTTAGTATTCCTGGCAGCCTTGCCCCATTTAGGTATTTATCATTATTTATATGGTTATTCATATTGTTGTTCATTAGTATTGCACTCAATTGTTATTTGTTTGTTTTTAGCGCTAAATACACCAATCTTTTTTCCTACTCACAAAGACACCATTTGAAGGAACTTTAAACTAACAACATCTAAACAATTATACCATCAAACACCCTACATTGGATTCACCAATCAACCATCTAATACTGAAACACTATACTTGCTCTAAAAAGGGTTAATCCACTCTAAGTAAACAAAGGATAATATTTTTTCCCTATGAATAGGAAAGAGGGGACAATACGTTTAAGAGAGCAACTTTTGCCTTTGGGGTTCTAAGTGTAATTGAAGTAAAAATACTAGTACCTTATCAAATGTCTGCAATATATTTTATGATTATTGTGTCACTATAACCAATATATCCCTTCTCGGGCATTTCAGTATATGCTGGAAATTGTATTATTTTTCTCTTTTAATGTTTTTATTCTATAATGTCAGCAATATCGGTACGGTCTGAGAATTGAGATATAGTTTTGTGGTATTTTATTTTTGTTGTTGTTTAGTTTTGAGTTCAAGCTTGAACACAGTCTAGGTGCACCAAGTTATTTATTTTGGTGGTTATTTTATATCTATTTTGTATTTACTTTGTTTTTTAAATATATTTGATTAAAATTTGGGTTATATGCAAACAATTGTTGTGTCCACTATTCGCTTCTTGTGAATTGAGATACTAATTTCATGCGCTAGTGTTTATGCTATTTCCATTTCAATATCTGTCTTTGGGGAACTGAGAATCCCCCACCATTTACCAAAGCAGCAGAAATTTGTTGGAATTCAATGTAATTAGGCCCCACCTATATCATTGTAGATCAATATTATCTAGCGCCCTTATATATCCTTTTCTATTGGAGTAATCAGTGAATGAAACTGATGACTAAAAGATTACATTTTTTAATACGTACAAATTAATCAATTTTTAAAAAAAAATGTAATCCTTATTTTCATCCTTTTTTTGCAGTTTCAACAGGCTGGTCAATATCAACACCTTGTTTGTGCAGCAAACATATCAAGCAATAATGTTTAAGTGTGTTCCATTTAATTGACAATAGTTGTGCTGTGCATGCACACAAATTAACAACATATGCATTCCATGCAGTTCACATAAAATGTAGTACGCACATGCACACAAATTCAATGAACCCCATATGCGTTCCATACAGTTTACATAGAACACTCATGCACACAGATACAGGAGCACAGTGTACATTCATACATCTATTTATTCTTGATTATTAATAAATAACAATCTCACAATTATTTTACAGGTGAAACTGTACAAGAGACATTCAGAAGAAGATGTCAGTATAAAAAGATTGTATTATTTCACAAAGTCTTTGTTATTTATCTCTAAGTTTTAATTTTCTCTAATAAAAATGTCATACTTTAAAAATACCTATTAGTCATCTGAAGTTTTTATGGGAATACGTGGTCAGTTATATTGCATTTAGATTAAAGACACACCGCACCACCTATTATTACTGTAGAGTAATGCGGCTGCTGGAAAACTCCATTTGGCAGCAACAGTGCAGCTGTGTTGCGGGGCACAACATGCAAATAAATGCCAGGGACTTACATTTTTTTTTTTTGCATTCGCCCGAAAACAATAAATCTGGCTACATCATTATGTCTTTAGTTAGATCTCATTCTCATCAATACAAACAACAATAATACCCTTAACAAGCGCTATATCTCATCAATACTGTACAGTATATTTAATATCTACAGTACATCATTCCTTTTAAAATTGTGGAACTTCCACATACTAAGCATCGATGAATACAGAAATCCAGTAAAAAGTATTATGAGCTCTTAAAATTATGATATTTTACTTTCAGTGAAACAGTGGATTTTTAGTAGGGAAGAAATGTGAATCAAGTGGCCTGTGGAGTTGTGATGTGGCATTGGTAATGATTAAAGGAAGTAACTCAAACCTTGGCTCTGACCCATCTTAAGTGTCCCAGTTAAAGTGTGTGGCAGAGTTAATTTTGGAGTTAAAATTCGAGGTGAAGATTGGAGGAAGATCGGGACTCTGCACAACAACTGTGCAACAGTGAGAACTTAATATTCGAAAAGCTGTGATTCTTTGTACTCTTCCTATCCTCCAATAACTTGGAACCTCTCCTCCTGCATCTCACTATGCCCTCTGTAGGAGGACATGCGCATGCAATGGAGACTTTTTTAAGGTGAAATTAAATAAGGCTTTTATTGTGCCTGTTTCTTTAACATAAGAAAATCATTCAAACGTATGCAAATAAGGGGTCAAACAAAGCTTCTGTTCCACTTGGGAGTATTTCTAGTGAAACCTATGCAGTCCACAACTCCCTTTAGATTAGCATGTTTCCCAGCTCCAAACATATATCTTGATATGCGCAGATATACAAAAAGTCTTATAAAGGAAAGTCTTATCTGTTTCTTGCAGTTGGAGGGAAAGTCTTCTCTGTTCCTGTGTTGATGCCTTTTCCTCAAGCTATATCAGCATTCAGGTTTAGAGGTGCTTTCCCCTTTGTCTTGCAGGCAGCGTGCAGTTTCTTCTGTCAGGCTCAAGACATCTGTTCCTATGGTCAGTCCCACAATTTGTGAGACTCAGGAAATCTCCCTTCCAGTCTCAAGGCAGGTTTTTCTAAGAAACCTAATCAGCCAGGTTGACTACCACTAATTGACTACTACTAATTGACTACCAGCAGTTAACCACCATACTGCTGGATTAGAGGCACATTTCCTGAACAGGGATAACTCCCCTGTTACATACCTCCCCTGTTTGTGGGAAGCTCAGGCTTGCCACGGCCAAAGCCCATCCTTCCACTCTCATTCTAGGGGGCTATGCACTAAGCAGTGATAAGTCGTTTTAAAAGTGCAAAGTGCTTTTATAACGTGAAGTTCCGCCGAGCGCTATGCACTAAGCCGCGCAAACAGGCACTTTGCGCTCTAAAACGGGCTTTTTCTTGAATTTTTTTCAAAGTCCAACTTTGCTCGTACGATCAGCTGTTTGTGCTGAATCCTGCCCTTCTGCGGGATTCACTAAGCAACGCAAACTGATCGTACTTGAAAGTTGCGCTGAATAAAGCTCACCAGCTAAAGGCAGGTGATAAAAAAAGCTGGACTTAGAAAAAATTCTTTGTTTACCTTTTTGCAGGCGCAAAACCAATACAACAGGCAGGCGGGTGTCCCCGGCTGACCCCGCAGGGGTCCCCGAGGGAGGCCGGGGGTCGCGCGGGTGTCCCTGGCTGACCCTGCAGCCGTCCCGGGGTCCCCGCAGGAGTCCCGGGGTACCCGCGGGCCTGCGGTACCAATGTTGTGCCAACAAAAATACTAAACATTATTTCTAACTAAATACACCCCCCTAACACATACAGTACAATAATGTGCAAAATAACTATTATCCAGATATGGATAATAGATTATTTGCCCATTATTAAACACTGCATTAGCATACCTAAATAAAGTCAATAAAAACAGTAGCCAGCTAATCCAATCAATACAAGCAGTAATAACATCAACAATTATTTAATTAAACCATTAACCAATGAAACCAATTAATTCCTAAACCAACTCAAAATGAATGGTAACACTAACCAATCAAACCAATTAATTATAACAACATTAATGAATGTAAACATTAAAAGACAGTTAAATACATTCAAACAATCTCTGAAAGAACCATAAAACGCATTAGCCAACATAATACAACATTAAAAAAACAAACAATGACATCCACATACGAAACTGACATTAAAAAACCAACAGCAATACCAACCAGAAATGCCCCCCAAATATTGTAATAATAATGTATTAATATATTATCAGTCAATGTGCCTCCACCAAAAAATCAACAATCACATCCAATGAAAAAACCTTTTAAAAAAAGACATTTACTAACATTCAATATATTACTTACCATTAGAAGCGGTGGCCCTCCGACTCCCGGGGAAACAGGAAGCTCACGTACCTTGAAGGTCTCCAACAGCATCCGATGCCATCCGCCATGAAGATCCGGATCAGGTACCCCAATCTTCTTTTTTCTTTCTTTAATCACCTTCTTCTATCTTCATCTGTCACCATTTCTTGTTCTTCTTTCTTCATCTGTCAATCCAAAATACCCCATGTTAAATCCCAGCCGATGCTGTCTCGTCGGCTTCTTGGGCTCAAATGAGGCGTCACGGCCTTAAACAGTGCTTGTGACGTCACATTTAGCCTCAAAATGGTTAACAGCCACCTGATTGACTGTTCAAACCATGTTCCGACTTAAAAATTTTTTTTGGACATGACGTCACTTAAAGGGAATGATACCAGCCAATCAGAATGGCTGTGCTTCATTTGCCTTTAAGATGATGTCACGAAATCCAAGATGGCCGGCGTCACATGGTATTTCAGCCAGAGTGTGGAATTGGTTCCCACGATCTGATTGGCTGAAATACCATGTGACGCCGGCTTCGTGACATCATCTTAAAGGCAAATGAAGCACAGCCATTCTAATTGGCTGGCATCATTCCCTTTAAGTGACGTCATGTCAAAAAAAAATATTTAAAGTCGGAAAACATGGTTTGAACAGCCAATCAGGTGGCTGTTAACCATTTTGAGGCTAAATGTGACGTCACAAGCCCTATTTAAGGCCGTGACGCCTCATTTGAGCCCAAGAAGCCGACGAGACAGCATCGGCTGGGATTTAACATGGGGTATTTTGGATTGACAGATGAAGAAAGAAGATAAAGAAGAACAAGAAATGGTGACAGATGAAGATAGAAGAAGGTGATTAAAGAAAGAAAAAAGAAGATTGGGGTACCTGATCCGGATCTTCATGACGGATGGCATCGGATGCTGTTGGAGGCCTTCAAGGTATGTGAGCTTCCTGTTACCCCGGGAGTCGGAGGGCCACCGCTTCTAATGGTAAGTAATATATTGAATGTTTGTAAATGTCTTTTTTTGTGGGTTTTTTCATTGGATGTGATTGTTGATTTTTTGGGGGAGGCACATTGACTGATAATATATTAATCTGTACCCCTTTAGGGTACAGATTAATACATTATTATGACAATATTTGGGGGGCATTTCTGGCTTGGTATTGCTGTTGGTTTTTTAATGTCAGTTTCTTATGTGGATGTCATTGTTTGTTTTTTTCATGCTTAATGTAATAAAATGTTTGCGATTGGTGTTCGTTTGTAGTTAATGTTGTATTATGTTAGCTAATGCGTTTTATGGTTCTTCCAGAGATTGTTTGAATGTATTTATTTGTCTTTTAATGTTTACATTTATTAATGTTGTTGTAATTAATTGGTTTGATTGGTTAGTGTTACTATTCATTTTGAGTTGGTTTAGGAATTAATTGTTTTCATTGGTTAATGGTTTAATTAATTCATTGTTGATGTTGGTACTGCTTGTATTCATTGGATTAGCTGGCTGCTGTTTTTATTGACTTTATTTAGGAATGCTAATGCAGTGTTTAATAATGGGCAAATAACCTATTATCCATATCTGGATAATAGTAATTTTGCACATTATTGTACTGTATGTGTTAGGGCGGAGGGGTGAGGGGGGTCGTGTATTGATGTTTGTTAATTCTTTTTTTATATACATTTTAATTATAGTGTAGATGTGCAGGGGGTCTCCGGAGCTGACCCGCGTTGGTTTCAGGTCCGAGGACCCCCTACTTCAGGAGTACAGGCCCCATTATGGGGTGCCGGTATCCCCTGCACTTTCAAGCGTCCGCGTCACGTGACCGGGACATTGAAATTCTGCAGGGGATATGGCACCCCATAACGGGGCCTGTATCTCCTGAAGTAGGGGGTCCTCGGACCTGAAACCAACGCTGTTCAGCTCCGGAGACCCCCTGCTCATGTACACTATAATTAAAATGTATTTATTTATTGTATGATTGCCTGTAACAGCCTTGCATGGAGATGGCAAATCTCCATGCAAATCTTACAAGGTCTTTTTTTTCTATCAGCTAGCATACGTAAAGGTTAAGAACGCTAACAGGGGGGAAATACATTGCACGCACGATAAGCCAGTTTTGGGCACGTCCGATAAAAAATGGGCTGAGGGTCTTAGTGAATCGCGCCGCCGGCTTCATTTTTTATCGGACGTGCTAATTTTTTTCAGGCCGGCACGAAAGCTCGGCGCTTAGTGCATAGCCCCCTAGATATCTCTGTTTCTTGAATGAGAGTGGGTGGAGGAAGAGAACCCTCAGTCCCACTGGGATTGGAGCCCTCTCTCCAGTTTATTCGTGTCTCCTCCCGAAGGTGCTTGAGATCAGCACTCCTCAGTCGCTCGAGGAGGACTTTTTCCAAGTACAGTCTTTTTGCTGCATGAGCGGTCATGAGTTTTCCCTTGTGCCGGCTGCTCGTCTTATTGTAGGCAGACTGTATGGCAACAGTTGCAGAGCGTTTAAAAACAGCCCTTTCAGTTTTCCGCTCTTGAAGCTGTCTCTCTGCACTTTTTCCACTCAATGGAGTGGCTAGTTCAGCTTCTTTGGGATTAAGTTACAACTCCACATCCACTTCCAGAGAATGTCCCATCTTTTCAGCTTCATCAGCTAAGAATTCTTCTGGTTTTGATTCAGCACGTGTAACTTTTTTTGTTGCCTGTTGGGTGGCTGAAGGTTTTGCTAGTGCTTGTTTAGGTGGTTCATATTTTGCAACCTTGTTTTTCAGATGAGCGATATTCCCAGCTCTCACTGTACCCTTGTCTTCATGGGTTTTTGTGGCTGTGGGATACTGACGCTTGGTCAGGGTCAATACTTGTCCTTGTAGAACTGTAATCTCATCCGCGAGAGATCCCTGTTTTTTGAGTGCGTCTTGCAATCTCTTCTCAGGGGATTTATCTGCACACTTTGCTTTCTCTGAGCTTGCTTCCACATTTTCATTGTATTGTGAAGCACTATGAATTTCTTTGCTCGGGCCACAGTTACTTGTCTCAGTTTCTGGATCTTCTCGTACTCCCTCTTTGTGCCGAGTCACCTGGGTTCTAAGCTTGGCCTCTAGCGATGCTTTGGTGATGCTCAGGGTAGCCTTCAGTTTCTCATGCTGCTTTGCGGGGACATACTGCATAATCAGACTTTCCTGCAGCACTTGTACTTCTTTAGCAGCCTGCAGATTGTCTTCCTGCAGAGTTTGCTGCTTCTCCTCGGCCTTCTGGAGGTGCGTACGCAGACCTTGCAGTTGGTTCTGCAGTCGGTGCTCTGCTTCAAACTTCTCATCTTCCAAAAGTTTATTTATTTCTTTAAGCTCGTGCAGCTTTTCATTCTTTTGCTTGATCTAGTCTGTCAAATTTGAATTTTCTTCTTTGAGTTTTAAGTTCTCTTTTTAATTTCATTTTCTCCTTTTTCAGTCTCTGCACTATTCAGGGCCTCCTTGCAGTCCACCTTCCATTTTTGCACATCTGCTTGGAGGCGGGCTGTCTCCTGGCGTGAGACTTCCATCTCCAGGTTTATGTTCTGACGCTTCTTCTGAGAGACTTTGAGATCTAATTTAAGATGGAGGATAGTTTTCTTTGCAATGTCCAGCTCCTCAGTGAGACTGTGAACTTCCTTTCTGGAGACTTCCAGTTCTGTGCGGCAGCTGTTGGTCTCATGATTTGAGGCATCCAGTGCTCTGCGAAGTGTATGAACCTCTTTCTGAGATATGTCCACCTCTGTCCGGACACTGTTGACCTCCTGTTGTGAGGCATTCAGCTCTACACGAAGAGTGTGAACCTCTTGCTGAAAGACTGTCATCTCCTTCAGTGCCTCCTCATACTTCCTCTACAGCTTGGCCATCATTTTATCAGATTGGCTCTGCTTTTCATCCATGTTGGTAATAGTAGCGTTTGCAGTATCTAGCTCAGTCTTGAGATCGTCCAATTCTGTCCTGGCCAAAGAGTATATTGCGAGCACATATTCCTGTAGCTTCACGTTATTTTTCAGTAGCTCTGTGTAATCATCTTTCTTTTGTTTCAAATGTTCACGGAGCATATCACAGTCATGTCTGGCATTTTTCAGGGCATCTTCAGGGCTGGTCAAGGGATTGACACTCACTGGTTCCGGCTCCGCTTCCCTGGGATGGTTGGTTGAGGGTTCCTCACTGTTGGCAATGGACAGACACTTCTTTGGGGTACATGACTTCTGCCTTGGGCCCGCTGGATATTCAGTTATCCGCGGGACGAATTCTCCATTTTCTCTAGGCTGCATGGCATCTCGGTCCCCCTTTTTCTCCACAGGATCTGCGGACGTGTCTGTTCCTTCCACAGTAAGTGAAGAACCGCTTTTCGTTTTCCGCCTTTTTGTTTTGGATGACTACGTCCCATCAGGAATACTGGGGTCTCCTTCTTTATTTGATACTTACTTCAGCAGCTTCATTATATACGCCAGGCTTTTCTTGCAGTTGCTTAAGCTGACAGAAATATTTGGTGATCTGCTGCTCCCGCTCTCTTTCTCCTGCCGATCATATTCGTCATCATAGGGAGCGGTCTTTTCGGTTCGTGCCGAGTTCAGGCACCCCCACCATTCTTGGGGTGTTTTGTGGGTGTGACTCGGTTCGGGTTCCCGTAAGAGATGTCTTCCTCTTTATTGGACTGGAAGGGCCACTCTTCCTTGGGGTAGGGTTCATTACAGGAACGCTGCATCTTGTCCTCTGTTTTGGGGCAATCAGGTGTAATTTTCTTCCTGACCTCAGGAGGCGCTATTACAGCTGTTGCCACTGTATTTGCTAGAACCCCCAATTGTGGTAGTCCTACAGGTGGGCATATTTTGCTTGTAGAGTTCATAGCTCTCACAGGCATCTCTGTAGACTTTTCTTTTTTCTTTTTCTTTCCTTGGGTAAGTTTTACAATATCAGCAGTACTGTGCACGCATTCTCTCTCATTAGGTATACTGGATGTGCAGTTGCTAGGTAAAAACTTCTGTTTGCTTTACACCATTTACTTGCTAGGTGCATCCCTCCGCTTCAGCCAAATAATGTGGTTTTCTGCTTGAGTTCAGTAATTTTCAGTCTCAACTTTGGGTATTATGGCATTCACTCTTCTCACTTTGGGTGCCTGTTTTACTCAATATCATACAAAAGAAAAAGGACCCAGTCTTGCAGCACTCAATCACTAGGAATGTAATGTTCTAAATTTAAAATATACTTTATTGCTAACCTTGAATAAAAAATAGGGTGTTAAAACGTAATTAAATGATAATAAACAGCTCGTGACTGTATCCTTGATAACCCACCTACGGTAAGGTGGGTAGATGTAGTAGAGTCCCTAATGAATATTGGGGATCAAACGCTACTGATAGCAGCTACCTAGAAATATAGGAAAAAGGAGCCTGTGAGAGCCCACTTGAAAGACACTCTCCTTGCGAGTGTATCCAGGTGTATGATACGCACTAAATTGAAACACTGAGGATAGGCACAGTAATATAGTGTGGCATAATGTGCGCTTAGTTAGACCTATGTGATATCTGTCCCTGATATAGATATGCACTGTATGAGCCAGGTCTATGGTGAGAACCTGTGTAGCCCACACTGTTGATCATAGGTGCAGACTCATGGACACACTACGTAGTAAGATACAGGATAGTATGGCATTAGCTAGAGCATTGAGTAGTCCTATAGACACCTAAACTGTAGGTGAGGTAGGTAGTTGAGACACCTGTTAGTAGCAGTTGATACAGTGGTGCTATGCATATATTGTTAACCAGGGTAAACCTTGACTCGTGTCAATATAGGTTGTCAATGTTATCTGCTGTTGCTGCCCAGTGGACGCTGTATTAGGAGCCAGATGCAGACACTGTGCACATATATGCAAATACCCTTACGTGAGCGTGGTACTGTGCTGCGCACAGAGGGTGAATGGTGGCATGGAGGCAACCTCCAACGTGTCTGCAGTGGCACAGGAGGGTTAGCACTAATCAGTAAATGTGATGTTGTAGGCTGTAACCCCCTGCGGTGCTGTTCAGCAGATAATGGGTTAATGTATAGTAGGATTGCCAAATCGCTCAGCTCAAAGAGGAGTGGGGTGTAAGGATGGTTGAAGCTGGGGTTAGTTTATGAAACCCATATACGCACCACCCTCCCTCTCGATGATCAGCTGACCTGTATCTATAACCAAGTAAAGGAACCGGTAACTCAATGCCCCCTCAGGCTGGAGGATCCCACGATAATGTGGTAAAGCACGATCCCATATAACATGCACAGGCAGGGAAGCTTGAGATATATATAAGCGCTGATAAGTATCAGAATGCTGCTGCACTTGAATTAAATGAGCTTCCCGCGTTTCACGTAGTGAACGCTTCTTCAGGGCGCGTAGGGGTGCCCTGAAGAAGCGTTCACTATGTGAAACGCGCGCGTCGCCCACCTACCTCTTACACACGCGGGAAGCTCATTTAATTCAAGTGCAGCAGCATTCTGATACTTATCAGCGCTTATATATATCTCAAGCTTCCCTGCCTGTGCATGTTATATGGGATCGCGCTTTACCACATTATCGCGGGATCCTCCAGCCTGAGGGGCCATTGAGTTACTCACCTTCAGACAGGCAAGTCCTCGAGCACATCAGCGCTGATATAACCAAGATCAGCGCTGATGTAGGGGACTGTGCGTTACAAGTTAGACCGGTTCCTTCACTTGGTTATAGATACAGGTCAGCTGATCATCGAGAGGGAGGGTGGTGCGTATATGGGTTTCATAAACTAACCCCAGCTTCAACCATCCTTACACCCCACTCCTCTTTGAGCTGAGCGATTTGGCAATCCTACTATACATTAACCCATTATCTGCTGAACAGCACCGCAGGGGGTTACAGTCTACAACATCACATTTACTGATTAGTGCTAACCCTCCTGTGCCACTGCAGACACGTTGGAGGTTGCCTCCATGCCACCATTCACCCTTTGTGCGCAGCACAGTACCACGCTCACGTAAGGGTATTTGCATATATGTGCACAGTGTCTGCATCTGGCTCCTAATACAGCGTCCACTGGGCAGCAACAGCAGATAACATTGACAACCTATATTGACACGAGTCAAGGTTTACCCTGGTTAACAACATATGCATAGCACCACTGTATCAACTGCTACTAACAGGTGTCTCAACTACCTACCTCACCTACAGTTTAGGTGTCTATAGGACTACTCAATGCTCTAGCTAATGCCATACTATCCTGTATCTTACTACGTAGTGTGTCCATGAGTCTGCACCTATGATCAACAGTGTGGGCTACACAGGTTCTCACCATAGACCTGGCTCATACAGTGCATATCTATATCAGGGACAGATATCACATAGGTCTAACTAAGCGCACATTATGCCACACTATATTAATGTGCCTATCCTCAGTGTATCAATTTAGTGCGTATCATACGCCTGGATACACTCGCAAGGAGAGTGTCTTTCAAGTGGGCTCTCACAGGCTCCTTTTTCCTATATTTCTAGGTAGCTACTATCAGTAGCGTTTGATCCCCAATATTCATTAGGGACTCTACTACATCTACCCACCTTACCGTAGGTGGGTTATCAAGGATACAGTCACGAGCTGTTTATTATCATTTAATTATGTTTTAACACCCTATTTTTTATTCAAGGTTAGCAATAAAGTATATTTTAAATTTACAACATTACATTCCTAGTGATTGAGTGCTGCAAGACTGGGTCCTTTTTCTTTTGTATGATATTATCACGTCTCCATCCAGTCAGCACCTCACTGTGGTCCAACACTAGCTGTGCGGGTTTCTTTTGCGTGTAGTGCCTGTTTTACTCCCAAGATACATAGACAGACTTATACTTGCAGAAAAAAAATTATATTCTTTGCAGTGGAATATTTCTTTCACTCCCGGCAGAGCAACTTAACACTCAGCAATTGGCTTTGGGATACCTTTTACACAGCTCAGCAATTCCTTTTTCCCCAGTAGGGCAATTTTACCCTCAACACTTGTTTACTGAAAATTCCCCTGCTTCAGCACAGTCTTGCATCAATTTTCACACTTTTCTGCATATACTCCATTCACTGCTGGTAGTCTATGCGGTGTGGCAGCCTTTACTTGCAGAATCAGTACCGCTCATGGGTCACCATCTGTATTCACTGCTTCAGCAAAACATTTGAAAACAACAAACGCCTATCCCTTTTAAGGGCTAACTTACTTCTTGAACCCTGACTACGGCTGGAAGGCAAAACCCCTATTTCAATGACCATATTACACTTTATTGTGATAGGTAAATAAGGTTTACCTGCTTCAGCACAGTCTCTTTCTCACTCCTCTTGGAATCGGGGAAAAGAGTCCATCTGTGGTTTTGTGGGTTTCAGTGCAGTGTAGATTTCCTGCCTGGGTGTGTATCCCTTTAACTCTGATCTCTGCTGCATGAGATTCTTTGTTTATGTTGCTCAGGCTGTTTGTAGGCAAAAAGCACAAAAAAATTTCACAGGCAATCTCCAGGGCTCCTTTTAACTTCAAGGGCCACCTCAGTCCCAATTCTGACACCATATGTAGGAGGACATGCGCAGAGGTATGCAATGGAGACTTTTTTAAGGTGAAATTAAATAAGGCTTTTATTGTGCCTGTTTCTTTAACATAAGAAAATCATCCAAACATATGCAAATAAGGGGTCAAACAAAGCTTCTGTTCCACTTGGGAGTATTTCTAGTGAAACCTATGCAGTCCACAACTCCCTTTAGATTAGCATGTCTCTCAGCGCCAAACATATATCTTGAAATGTGCAGATATACAAAAAGTCTTATAAAGGAAAGTCTTATCTGTTTCTTGTAGTTGGAGGGAAAGTCTTCTCTGTTCCTGTGTTGCTGCCTTTTCCTCAGGCTATATCAGCATTCAGGTTTAGAGGTGCTTTCCCCATGTGTCTTGCAGGCAGCGTGCAGTTTCTTCTGGCAGGCTCAAGACATCTGTTCCTATGGTCAGTCCCACAATTTGTGAGACTCAGGAAATCTCCCTTCCAGTCTTAAAGGCAGGTATTTCTAAGAAATCAATCAGCCAGGTGGTGTTGGTTAATTGACTACCAGCAGTTAACCACCACACTGCTAGATTAGAGGCACATTTCCTGAACAGGGATAACTCCCCTGTTACACCCTCCCTATTGATTTTTCTGCTTACTGTTTCCTCACTCCTTGTGAGCGTCTCTGTTCTCGCCAAGTTCCCCACTGCACCATTATTTATACACCTCTCTCCCAACAACTTCTTTACCCCTCAAAAAAAAGTACCCCCACAAATCCTCTATTCACACCCTCCATCTACTCCTACCTGCTTCTGGGGATCTCCTCTAAACCTGAAGCAAGACATGCACACCTGATTTCACCCATGCCTCCATGCCATCTCTTCCCCTGTAAAGTGTGTTAACCCTTAAGTTATTTGACTAAACTTAAAATGCCCCACAAATCAAGCATCCCAATAGTCTGCACTCATGGTTTCTGTCCCACACTCAGTCACTCCTACCACCCATTGTGACCAAGCTCTGCCATCTACAGCACTTATTCCCTCACCTACTGTCTCTGTAAGTTCCCCATCAAACCTTTTAGATTGTAATCTCTTTGGGGCAGGGATTTCCTTTCCTATTGTCTGATTTTGCTGCACTTGTATTATTATAATTCCCTGTACTGTATTCTTTGTGAAGCGCTGAGTACACTTTTGGCGCTATATGAATAAAGACATACAATACAATACCTTCAGCTACTGTAACTTTTTCCATTCATTGTTCTTCCAGACATCATCTCCAAGTCTATTCTACCACAAAACCTGTACAAATTTCAATGCTCACTATCACACTTTAAAGAAGATATAAGTCCTTATTCTGGATTAATATACAACCATATTCAAATGGTAAGGTGTATTAAATCAAATGCAATGAACACATAATTAATCTATTACAATGAACACATAATGAATCTATCATTCAAGTTATATAGGAGTTGTTTACCTTGTGCTTTTTGTTTTTTGTGGGTACTCTCAAAGGATGCCTTGAATGTTTATGTATTTCCCTTTTCAAGCGTAAACTCAATGTTTTTTGCACATGTAGACGTGTATCATCATAGCACAAAACACCACACTGACAATGTATCATGAACTACCTGAGTGTGCAAGAGTAAAGTAAATCAACTTCAGTCGCTGTGCCAAAATGCAAGCCTACGAAATATGAATAATATAGTTGCAGAGAATAAAATGTTTTCAGTGAGATTCTAGAAAGAAATGTGGTGTTTTATGACTGTCTCACATGTATTATGACAAAGAATTTCAACTGTGTGTACTGGATGTTAATAAATTATTCTGCAAAAAATGGTCTAAAGAAATGAAGAATGAAAATAAAGATATCCTCAAATAGATACTATATTTCCAACAATTTGCATTTGAGTTGAATATCTTACTTTTTTGCGCACTCATGGTTAATTTGTTATGCAGATAGGATGAATGCCAGTGATTTATTTAATGGATGATTTAGACTTTATTTTAAGGAGCTAGTTACCAACAGCTGCAATAGTACTGCGAATTGCAAATGTTTTATTATTGACATAACCATACTCCCCGGATATGTTTAACTGCAGTCTGTAAAATTATTTTGTGCATGGATATGACCTAATGGATTGTTCCAAAGTTGTCCCTTGTTATATGTACCATAAACAGTAACCATTTCTGATTCATTTACAGTATTAGCATTTGATAAATACTTTTATTGATGTTGTAAATGCACTGTGTAAATTGCTCTCCTTTGAATGATAGACTACAAAATAGATTCATGCGTCAATGCAATAAGATGGAATTTATCAACAATTAGAACCGATGAACATTTTATTTTGCTCACTCTCAAAATCATATTTTGTGTACTGTAATATACAGTGACTAATTTTTCACCCACTGATTTGGAAGGTATAAGCATAGAAATGATCTAATTGGAGCATATCACTTTATGTTTGTCCAAGGGGAAACAGTAATGTCACATATATACATTTTTTTTAATAAATGAAAAAAAAAATGATTTAACAATTTTATGACTGTGACATGCAATCAAGCAGGGATTGCTGGGGTATGAGTTTCAAGGTGGTTTTTGTTGAGGAACCGTTGACAGAATGTGCCTACTTTAGGAGGTTGGGGTCTGGAGTTGTCGGTTCCCCTAGAAATGTACCTGGGGATCATGCCTGATTATCAGATACATGTAGGCACATTGTCCTGGCAATACCTCCACTTGAAAACGCAAGCGTGACTCACCCCTTGGGTACCGTGCTTCAGCTCAGCCCAGAAAGGAAAATGAGGAACAAGGATAAAACATGTATTACTGTGAAGGAATCCCTAGGTTAAGGGGGGTACCCCAGCTAGTGCCAAGGTGACCCACAACCAGTATAGGGTTTAAAGCTGCAGTTCAGTCAATATCCTGCATGTGTGTTTTTTTTTAATAAATCAGTTCTGTAGTAAGAAAAAATACTTTTAGCATTTTCTGTTTTTAAAAAAACAACTTTGAAAGACCAATTTTCTTGTATTCTATTTTAACAGCCATTTGCTAAGGCACTGCCCCTTCATGTCCTGTCACAAGCCCTGGCACACCCCTTTGTCAGCCCTGCCCTCCCTCTAGCACATGTCAGTGCAGGAGTGCTCATGAGTATTCATGAGCTTTCACTGAGAGACAGAAGCAGAAAAAAACAGATCCCTTCACTAATTATGTCACCAAATTTTGCCTATCAATACATGGAGAACGAATTGACCTGCAGCTATACAGTTCTTTAGATAATTAGAGATTGCCCACATGAAACTATTGAAGTAAAAAAATAAATTAAAAAAAAAAGACTGAACTGCAGCTTTAAGGGGGCCCCAACCATAAATAAGGTTGAGGGAGGACTCTGAGAGTCCAAACTGAGTCCAAGGGAAAGTTTGTGGGGAATAAGGCAGATAGAAATAAAACAACAACATTTTTCCTTTTCTGTACCCTCTCCCCCAAGATACAGAGGTGTATTAAATTATATATTAATAATTTAATGTGCTTTTTACATTCAGAACCGATGTCCAAACAGTCTGCCCGAGCTAACCGATAGGCATCGGTAAGTCTGCTGGACATCAGAGTTCAAAGCAGCCAGAGGAAACCCAGAGGTGTTAATAGCATTTGGTCAGTGGGAGAAGGCAGAGCACCAGGTCCGGAGATCAATGGCAGTCCTCCGTGATGCCACATGCTCTCCCAGACCTGGTGGAGGCTGCCCAGTGGGTGGCATTAAGATAGCCAGGGAGAGAGGTGGCAGGCTTACGCATGTCTTTTGACTATTTTGGATTTCCCACTGACCCTGGCTGCTCAGTTTTGTGAATGAAACTGAGAATACTATAAGAATCGCTGAGCCAATCAGATTTGTTGTCTCTGGTAGTAAGAGTGCAGGTTGACTTTTCAAAGTTGCTTCTGTGCGAATAACAGATCAACCAGCTTCGATTTCAAGCCTGAAAAGCCTGCCTGCTAGAGTCTAAGTCCAAGATCTCAGAAAAGATCATAGCAGACGCAGCTGGGATTTTATGCCGATATGAGTTCCAGGAGATTTGGACTAACTCGCGGTCAGGGGGGACCAAGTTCTCAGAAGAGAACGTAATAGTGGCGTATGGAACTTTATGCCGATTTGGGTTCAGGAGATTCCGGGCTAAGTCCCGGTCAGGGTAAAACTCTTCCATAGAGTTCCCTGCACCTAGGAAAGTCTAGTTTTCGACCCGAGTCCCAAAGTCTGTGGTTTTTTGTCTTTGTTTTGTGTCTGTAAGCGAATTTATGCTGAATAAAATACAATTTATTTAATTACCTTGTTTTGCTTAATGAATGATCCCGGTAAAATGTGTAAATTACTTGGTCTCCAGTGACAATGACAATGAAGTTTACAATTCTAGACATTTGCTGAAATGTACAGGATTTAACATTGTTTTGAAATATAGCTTGCAACCCATCCCAAATTAATTTGACTTTGCTTTAGGAAATGCTATGCAATGATAATGAAGACATACTTTGTGAATCACTGTATTTGTAGTAAACATAAGGATGGACATAAACATACTGTCATGCATAGGATACAATTGAACTATTTAAAATTATGTATTGAATACATTAAAACTAGACAGTAAATATTCAAGTAGGTGAGTTGGGAGACTGACCATAAGAATATGGCCCTGTATTTGGAATTATCACATCCATCCCCCTTTCACAGGCATGCCAGCAGTCAATTGTACACTGGTCAGTCAGCCTCAGGTCAGAGAGGTTTGTGTTGGCTGTACAATGACAGCAAGCGCAAGTGGGGTCCGGCATGTAAATTTAGATATGTGTGCTCACTATGTGAAGGGGTGAACTCAGCATTTAGATGCTTTAAAAAAGCCCATGCCTCTCGGGGATTAGAAGGCGAGGTTGGTGCCAAGGCAGTAACACCAGTGAGAGCAGAGGCTATGCTATCATGGTTAAACCCTAATTGATGTCAGCAACCAAATATAGCAAAGTAGTTAGGCATAAGATCACGAAAGCAGTATTTTGGGTAGGATGGCAGGTCCACTTCGGGACCCCAACCCCCGTGAGTGTTTGTAGATCTCCCCTTTAGGTGTCATCCCTAAGAAAGAGCTGGGAATGTTTCGCTTAATAGAGCCCTTGTAATTCCCAGCGGTGAGTCAGTCAATGACAGGATAGCCCAGGAACTGCGTACAATGAATTATGAATCTTTTAATGATGCAACAGTGCTGTTAAGTAGCTGCATAACAGGTTGTTAATTGTCTAAGGCAGATGTTGACTCTGCCTTTCCGCTGTTGCCAGTTTGTCTGGAGTTATATTCTTTGTTGGGTTGTCATTTCAATAGGTTTTTCTTTCTCACTTTATATTTACCAATGGGTAGAGCTACTGTATATTCTGTGAGTATTTTGAAGTGTTCAGTTTATTTTTGGAGTGGGCTGTTAAGGAAGAGTTGGGTTTGGGTAGTGTACATTATCTGGATGACTTTTTGTTTGTAGTGTCAGTGTCTTGTGGTATGATGTTGCAATATTTTGAAAGGTAGTATATTTTGGTGTTCCTTTAGCGAAGAAGAAACCTGAATGCCCCATTATAAATTTAATTTTTTTTGTGGCTCAAAATAGATGCTTACTGTATGAAATGGTTTTCAGGTTACCCCAAAGTAAAGGTTGGAAGAGCTTTGGAAATTAGTGAAGAAGTGCTTAGCATGAAGGTTACCTTTCATCAGTTACATACATTGATCAGTCATCTGTTTTTTTTGTATGCCTGGTCATGCTTATTGCAGAATATTTAATAGGCCGATGTCACTTTCTACAGTCTGTATCCATCATCCATCGCACTTCAAATGCATGTCCAGACGGGTTAAGGATGATTTGAGGGTGGAAAAAGTTTTCCTGGCAGAATTTAATGGTAGGTTTTTATGATTGCAGGATGCTGTGTCCAGCAGCGAACTAGAGTTATTCACTGATGTTGCAGACACAGCTGGTTTTGGAATATATTATGTGGGTCTCTAGTGCATGAAAAGTTGGCCAGATGATTAGCAGGCGATGTGGGTGTGCAGTTACCTCATGCTGCTCCAGTTGGTCCCGCTGTTGGTAACCATCAAATTGTGGGGCAGCCAGCTCACAGACAACAATGTGGTTTTCTGGATGGATAACATGAGAGTGATCAAGTTAGTTAACTACATGTTGTCTCACTCTCCACTGGTCATTCACTTGACAAGGTGCTTAGTATTGCAGTGTTTAAGGCAAAGTATGTGCTTTAGAAGTAGTCATATCCCATGTGCCAAAAATCTGATAGCGGATGCCTTGTCCAGTTTTCATTTTCATTTGTTCAGGGCTCTCACCCCAAACGTGGATAAGGTTGGTTAGATGTGTCCACCAGACCTGTGGCAGATCATGGTAGATGATTTATGGAGTTAGTCAAATGGTCATTGGTACTGAGCACATGGAGCACGCACATTAGAGTGTGGCTCGAGTGACATGATTTTGTGCAGTCAAATGGAACAAACACAGTGTTAGAAGTGGAGTTTCTGGTTATCCTTTTGTTGAGCAAAATGCATGCGGGTATGAATGGAAGTGTGCCCGATTAATTTAAAATAGTTTATCTTTCTTTATAAGTTGCATGGATAGTCCGGCTTGACAGAAAACTTTACTATTAAGAGGATTGTGAAGTGTTTGAAGTGCACAGTGCTATGTAGGGATGGTCACCAGCAGTTTACCCATGCATTGTTAGGCAAGTTATTGAGTTTGGCTTACAGTATGTGTAGTTCTTCTTTCAAAGGCTGTTTATAGTGGCATTTGTCCTGGTGTTTCTCAGAGCATTGCATGTGGGTGAGTTAGTTCCCCATGCATTTTAGGGCAGGGGCTTTAAGAGAAGGGGATGTAAGGATCACTGGGTGAGGAAGGAATCTATATTTTCATGAAAAGGTAAAAAACCAACGAGTAGGGGAAGGGTTCCTGGGGTTGGATCTATATTCTTAGTGGATGTTCCTTACATCTGGTTAGCAATGTGATGGAGTACGAGGTGTGCATCCCTCAGGGGCTTGGGCTATTTAGTGCACAAGAATGTGTCTTTGTTATTGTGATTCCAGTTTGCTTGCGTATTTCACAAGTATTTGGTTAATATTGGTTTGGATCTGTGTGAATATGGCCCTCATTAATTTCTAATCGGTGAGGCAACAGAAGCGGCTAGGTTAGGTTTGTGTGAAGGTTAACAAACACATCTTGCAGTAGCAATCAGGTCATTTTGCCAGCTATGTCAAGCTGCATGCAGTTTAGCAAAGTTATAGTGGTGTGGTTCTCTCCTGTTTTGTTGTTAAAGCAAACAGCTGACATCTGGATCTACGTAAACTCCCTGATTTGATTGGCCTGTATTGGCTATGGTTGGATTTAGATCCTGAGTGTACTATGGCATGTGGTTCGGCAGATGCGGTATGAAATGGGTGCAAGTTCTGCCGGAATTAATGAATCTGAAATCCGTGTTCAGGTTTCCTGATAATGCAATGTTGTAGGGAATTATATGGGTCAGAAGTGGACGTTAGAATTATTAAGGGACATGCAGCAGGACATAGCTAGAGTGTTAGTGGCTTTCCTGGGTGTTTTGTTAGTTTGGTCAAAAATGTTTCCCAGGTTCATTGGAGGGCAGCAAGAAATCTGATTCATATAGATCATTACAAGAAATATGTAAATAAGGCCATGGCTAAATTTGTGTCAGGTATGGGTGGTGTGGTAGTTCAAAACAGAAACGAGTGGCACTCTAAATTAACTTGAAAGCAATATTTATTCAAATCTCCAATGTTTTGGTTCAGGACAGTAAACATTTCTTGAGGAAGAAAACAGTTTTCATGTATACATATATTATAGAGTAAATTTTAACATGATAAAGCTTTAATTAAAAAAGGTTATAGACTGTCTTGCTCATCTCATTTGTAGGACTTTGGGAGGGCAGCAATTGACAAAACATGGCTGGTGATGGTAGACTAAAAAGGATGCTGAAGAATTTTTTTTTTAAATTCTGGATCCCATTTTCTCAAATTCAACCAATATCTTGTGAAATACTGGCAAAGAGCTTTCCATCAGTAAATAACATAACCAGATAGCAAAAAGGAGAACAGGACAGATCGACGGACACTTGACAATGATGTATGTATTAATAATTCAAGTAAACACAGTAAAACATTTTTTTTTTTAGCATAACACATTTTTTATATTAATACACTGCTTCTTCTGATAACAATATCCGATGTATGTATGTATATCTTTATTTATATACTGTAGCATCATTAATGTGCATAGTGATTCACAGCAGTAATACATGTGACATAATCATATAAAGTACCAAATAATACAAATAACACATAATGGGAATAAGTTCTACAGTCATACAAGTAATGTTAGAAAAAGGGAGTCTCTGCCCTGAAGAGCTTACAATCTAAGTGGTAAGTAGGAAGAACGTACGAAGACAGTACAAATGTGTTCAGGTACAGATGCAGCCACCAGTATTAGAACACTTACCTGGGAAATTCTGGGAGATTCTGGGGCAGTCTAACAGTAAATGCCTCAACATTTGTGTGAGATTCTTAATGGACAATCGGATTAACACATCAGGGGGTCCCTGCAGTCCCATTCAAACTGAATGGGACTGCAGGGACCCCTGCTGTGTTAATCCGGTGGGCCATTAATAATCTCACAGAAATGTTGAGGCAATGTGGAGGCATTTACTGTGAGACTGCCCCAGAATTTCCCAGGCAAGAGTTCTAATACTGGGGGCTGCATCTGTAAGTGCATCTGCAAAGGGCCACGGTTGATGTATGAGATGTATAGTACAAGCCCAGAGCTGATATCTTGTTATAACGCATAATATCACAGAGATTCCATAGGATTCAATGGTAGTGATAACACAGAATGTTGCAGATTATCCCACCATAGCATGCTATTGGGAGCGATAACCTTTGCTACATCTGTATCTTTATCAATCACATTTAAGCAATATCTTTATACTATTGCTGTAGATCATGACAAGAAAAAAATAAATAAGGCCATGGCTAGATTTGTGTCAGGTATGGGTGGTGTGGTAGTTCAAAACAGAAAAGAGTAGCACTAAATGAACTTTAAAAAGGTATTTATTCAAATTGCCAATGTTTTGGTTCAGGACAGTAAACAGAGAAACAGTATTCATGTATGCATATATTATAGAGTACATTTCAACATGTTAAAGCTTCAATTCAAAAAGGGTGCAGATTATTTCCATAGGATTAAATGGTAGCGATAACACACAATGTTATAGATTATCCTAACATAGCATGCCATTGGGAGCGATAACTTGTTGCTATATCTGTATCGTTATCAATCACATTTAAGCAATATCCTTATACTGTACAGTAAATTTTAAAGCGTTTGACGTTATTTGAAATTTACTTATTTTATTGTATTGTTTTGTCATAATATTATCAATCCAAAACTAAAACTTAGCAAAAAAAAATTGGAGTTAACATTCAAAATGATGATACTTGGTTAATTGGCCTTTTATTTTGGCTATTAGAAATCCTAGACTTATTTGGATATGCCTTTGGACAATGCACTGAAACCAATCTTTATGTTTGACATTAAAATATTGTAAAAATTGCTATACATTCATTTCTTATACTGTATGAAAAAAACTAGGAAACAGTATGCGTTTATTTGTAGAATGTCAAAAGGTTTGACGTACACAGTTAGAAGTGAATGACTAATAAAATCAATAATTTCTGAAGTACTTTTGTAAAAGGCAATTATTACAAATATATTGATTGTTGTTAGAGGCAAATGTGCCTTATTTCCAAGAGACTGCAAAATAATTTTTTTTACAATTTAGACACAGAGAAAGAGATATTGTGTAAGCACACAGGTGCTTATTTAAAGCAGCAATTTCCCCCTCCCTTTTTTCTTCTTCTAATTTATAAATGTAAAGCATGTGACAATGTAAAATTCTACATTCTTATCTAAGTTGCCAATCGTTTGGTGCTCCTGTTATAAATCTTTAAAAATTCTGATTGTGCGCCTAACTAAGTGGCCACCTTTCAGTTTCAATCAATCCTTCAGCCATGTGTAACTCAACAGCTACAATGTATCCTTGTATTACTAAGGTAACATTATCTATTGTTGCAGTTTACAGCTCAAACTGCTGTGAAAATGGACAAAAAAAAAATCAGAAACAGAAAAGTGTTGCAAATATCTTGCACTGTTTGGGAGGTGGCCTAAACCTGCTATAGAAATCGAAGGACGCCTTAAAGCTCAATAAAAATGGCATTAAGAGTTGAATAAATAAAAAAATGTAAAAATTTAGCAAGTACAGTATTATCTAATACTACAGTAATAGGGTTCCCTAAAACAGGGAGAACTGGGACTCGAAATGATTCACTATGAAGAAAAAGACCACTGGTATAAATTCAGAATCCTTTCAATGATGCAATGTAGTATACAATAGGAAAAACCCTTTTGCAAGCCTTGACAATAATAGTCCTTAGAGAGAGAGAGAGTACTAATAGAGAATTTAGAAATTGAACTGCGGTCATCAGACCATATATATATTCAAACGCATAGACATAAGCCTCTAGTACAATATACAAGGCCAACAATAAATGGAACGATACTCACAAAGATGAATAATGATTTGTCACTCCCTAGCGAGAAGCACAACAGGAGTTACTTCACTTGCAGGGTAAAAATCCTTTTTGCAGTCTGTGTTGCACTTTGATAAAGCCAGTTTGGGCTAAACATGTCAGTGTAACTCTCTCCTATTTTTGGCATAATAAATCATTTTTTATTATCACCCTTTCCGCTCTTTTAATTTTGTGGTGCAGAGTTTTTTTTTGGCTTTATGCCTAATTCTTCTATTACTAAAGAACTGATTTATTTAATCAAAGTGGTCGACAGACAGTGGTCGACAAATCACCCAAAAATCTACTCGCCGAACCAAAAAATCTACTCGCCACCTAGCCCCACCCTTAGTCTCGCCCCCAGCTCCACCCCTAGTCCCGCCCCGCTTTAAAAAAAAAAAAAAAAATTGAATAAATTCCTAATAAGAACAACATTCGTTTTTGACAAAAGTTTATTTATTGTATTAAATTATACTACAGTACTATTAATCCTTGTTACATAGGTGTGTGTTTGTTGGTGTGTGTTTGTTTGTGTGTATGTGTATATAAATGTCAGATCTGTAAAAAAAAAGCCAGATATGAATGATTAGTTTCCTGAACCCCTTAACCAGTGTCTGGATGCCCCCGCTTCACAATTTCTAAAGCAGCAATCCCGCCTGGGATCTTACCTGATCCGCAGTCCCTCAATGTCCAGGTACCCTCATTCCCGCAATGTTATATGTTGGAGGGGATGTGTTCCCTACCTGTCTTCTGGGTTAGGGGGGATACCGATGTCTCCGGTGTGAAGCTCGAGTCAGATCTGGAAGAAAACAGTATAGGTTATTTCAATGTAGGTATAGGGCAGTTACGATATATATAGGGTAAATAAGATGTCCAGATCCACAGAGTGAGACAGCGTTTGAGAGAGAGAGAGAGAGACAGAGAGTGTGCGAGAGACAGACAGAGTGTGTGAGAGAGACAGAGTGTGTGAGAGAGATAGAGAGATCGAGCAACAGAGAAATCGAGCGACAGAGAGAGAGAGATCAGGCGACAGAGAGAGAGCGACAGAGAGACAGAGAGAGAGATTGAGCGACAGAGAGACAGAGTGACAGAGAGAGAGAGGGACAGAGAGAGAGAGCGACAGAGAGAGAGAGAGCGACAGAGAGAGAGAGAGACAGAAAGAGAGCGAGAGCGACAGAGAGAGAGCGAGAGCGACAGAGAGAGAGAGAGCGACAGAGAGAGAGTGACAGTCAGGAGGTGAGTGATGGTAGGTGGGCAGGTGACTGACAGTGGGTGTCTACACACACACACACACTGTCACACACATACACTCTAACATACACACACTCACACATACACACACACACTCTCACTCACACACTCTCACTCGCACACACACTCACTCTCATACATACATTCACACTCACACATACACGCACACACTCACACACTCACACACTCACACCCGCACACACTCACACACACTCACACACACACACACACTCACAGATACACACACACTCACAGATACACACACACTCACAGAC
Source organism: Ascaphus truei (assembly GCF_040206685.1). NCBI lineage: Eukaryota > Metazoa > Chordata > Amphibia > Anura > Ascaphidae > Ascaphus > Ascaphus truei. The sequence goes on from NC_134485.1 coordinate 90,433,244, forward strand.
ACACTCACAGATACACACACACTCACAGATACACACACTCACACATACACTCACTCACTACAAGAAATGCCGCTGCTCGAGACAAAGCGGGACCGGCGCCGGGAGTCTCGCTACAGCAGGGACATCAGTGGCATGTGGGGGGCATGTGGATGACATCGGAGAGCCACGGGGGGCATGTGGGGGAGATTGGGGGCATGTGGGAGAGATTGGGGGCATCTGATCTGGGAGAGATTGGGGGCCTAGGGGAGAATGAGGGCATCTGGGGGAGATTAGCGGCATCTGAGGGAGATTAGAGGCATTTGGGGAGTGCAGGAGGCATGTAGGGGAGATCGGGAGGCATGAGGAGGCAGCAAGGAGTCTTGCTCCAGGTCCTGGTCCAGCAGGGAAATCGGAGGCATGTGGGGGGCATCGGGGGCATGTGGGGGGCATGCGGATGACATCGGAGAGCCATGGGGGGCATCTTTGGGAGATCGGGGGCATGTGGGGGAGATCGGGGGCATGTGGGGGAGATTAGCGGCATCTGGGCGAGTGTAGGAGGCATATGGGGAGATCGGGGGCATCAGGGGGATATTAGCAGCATGTGGGGGAGTGCGGGAGGCATGAGGGGGAGATCAGGAGGCATGAGGAGGCAGCCGGGAGTCTCACTCCTGGTACCGGTCTAGCAGGGAAATCAGAGACATGTGAGGGGCATTGGGGGCATGTGGGGGGCATGTGGGGGCATGTGGAGGACATTGGAGAGCCACAGGGGGCATGTGGGGAGATCGGGTGCATGTGGGGAGATCGGGGGCATGTGGGGGAGTGCGGGAGGCATGTACGGGAGTGCAGGAGGCATGTGGGGGAGTGCAGGAGGCATGTGGGGGAGTGCGAGAGGCATGTGGGGGAGATCTGGAGGAGATCTGGAGGCAGAGGGAGTGCGGGACGCAGAGGAAGTGTGAGAGGCAGAGGTTGTCAGCGACATTGGGAGGCAGAGGGAGTACTTATTTTTTCAAACATGATCTCCATGGGGAAAAAATGGCTGCTCGTGATGCGCGGGCTCATATAGAGCCTGGCCGCGCACTCACAATGAATCCTGGTAGCGCGCTAAGTCAACTCACCAATCAGGTAGGGGGACTCTGTTTTTTTTTCCAGCTTGAGCAAGGAAAATTTCACAGAACCGCGTGCACTGCTTGGGTGGCCATGAGGAGGTCGCCACGAGGTCAAATCCAATCGCCCGGGGCGGGCGGGTGACCGGATGTGTCGAACACTGTGTAAATATATGTGTGTATATATGTATATATATATATATATACGGTATATATATACGGTTTCACGTTTTGCTGCGTTAATGTGCATGTGATTGGAGATGTGCGAAAACGCCCAAATCTGCTTCCATTGAATTTTGCTGATTTTACACTCAAAATCCGTTCCGTGGTATAAAATCTGCAAACAGTTTTGGTCGGTGTCGATGCGCGCAGATTACCAAAAGCCCCTTTTGCTGTGTTGATTAAGTTGAAAAGCATTCCAAAAAAGATTTACATTAATCTGCCAAAAAGCGGACAAACTAAATACGCCGCTGCACATCGCCTGCCCCTGAATTTCACCATGTCACATGGCCACGCCCACTTAAAAGGATTAGAAAGAGAGACACACACACACACACACACACACACACACACACACATATATATATATATATATATATATATATATATATATATATATATATATATGTAATCAAAAAATAAATAGATGATACCGTTCTGTGGCTAACGAAAAGCTTTTATTTGTGCGAGCTTTCGAGATACACCTCTAGCCATAAAACACATCCACACCGGGGGAAGGAACAGCACAGATAACATTCCAAGAGACACTGTTTTTAAGTATACCTTTTGCTTCATTCATTGTAACATCGCCGGAAGAAGAGATCAGTGTATCTCGAAAGCTCGCACAAATAAAAGCAATTTGTTAGCCACAGAACGGTATCATCTATTTATTTTTTGATTATTGAAGCTCGGCTAACACGGTACTGATACCTCTACATGTATATATATATATATATATATATATATATATATATATATATATATATATATACACACACACAAACACACACATTATTATATATATATTTTTGTATTAGTTATAATGAGTGGTGGTGGCAGCCAGGGCAGGAGGGGCTCTGCTAGATGGAGAATTTAGGTATCATAGCTCAATGAATATAGATACAGAATAACAAGCTGCATCTATTATTTACAGAAGTTGGATTTTCTGATGATATTGATATTACTATCCATAACCACCACTACAATATACACAATCCACATGTAAATGTCAAAATCATCTTGGAATCATGAAATCATCAATCGTGGATTAAACAGGAAGAAAAAATATAGTATAAACGATATTCTTTGATGGCAAATATTGTGTATATACATATATGTCAATTAAACATCTAATCTTTAAATCTTCCCTTCCACCTGCTCCTCCTGCAGTGAGACTGAGGAGGCCTAGTTCAACTATTTTAGGCTTACTTGGTAGTAAAGGTAGAAGAGTCATAGCAAAAGTTGATGTACCAGTGACTGTTTTTGCTGGTACCAGGGGCCGGAAAACTGGGCCTGCTTCAAGTCCGGTTGAAAGAGGGTCTCAGGTATGCTCGTGTTGTTTTTCAGCCTGTGTCAATGAAAAGGTTGTGTTAGAAAGTAGCCCTGTTTTAGAGGAAACAGGTAGTAGCGTTGATTTTTTTTTTGGGGGGAGAGTGTTTGTTTGAAACTCTGATGTCAGTGTCACCTTTGTCCCCTACTATTTCCTCATAGTCAACATCATTGACCAAAACAAATTCCTTCCCAGCAGTGAGAGAGACTGTTGATCCTTCCAGCCCACAAGAATAACTGTTTCTTCAGCAGTTAATGGGGGAGCAGTTTCATAATGACATGTTGTGTGCACTTGCAGAGCAGGATGGTGTCAGTGTTGATGGAGAAGGGTCCATGTCTTTTGACAATGTGTCCATTGATCTGGATTCAACTTCACCACCTGGGTCTGCTACACCCAGCACCTGTACGGCTCCTTCTTCTTCTCTAGGCTTGTGTGCTGGAAAGCTTCAACAGGTTAGGATGTGAGGGTTCAGGAGGTGGAACAGCAGGCAGGAGGAGTGCGTAAGGTAGAACAGAGTGCTTCATGCAGTACAGAGGTCACAACTGTTGTAAGCCCATCTGGTCCCTCCATGGAACTTGGAGAAGTTTAGGGTGACATTGGCGGTGGTGATGGTGGCTTTTCGATGAGCTAAGTGTGGAGCATCCTAGAGAAGGTGAGGCAGAGAGTCGCGGATGTGCCTCTCATCAACATCATGGTGTAAGTCCCCATCAATGTCACGTTTTAAGTCCCCAGTCTCCCCCTCAAGGCATTACAGACTACTCTCCCAGCTTGCAGGCATCACAGGGGTGCAGTTGTCTACCCAGAGGAGCCAAAAGAATGGATTGGCAATACTTTAGATTGCCCAACCATGGTTCATTGTGTTCGTCTAAGGTGGTATGCTGCACCATTTCTGAATCAGTAGTGCATAGGTGTAAGAGTGGAGGATGCCTGGGATGAGTGGTTTTCTGCAACATTTGCATAACAAGCACCATGATGTTTGCGAGACCCTGCATCCCCAATCCTCTGCATCACATCTCCCCAAACATGATGATACAGCTCTGGGTCATCTTGGAAGGGCCATCGCCACCACCCCTGACAAAGGAGGCATTGTTTACTCACTGCTTATCCTTCACCATTTCACATGAGTCATTGGTGGGATACATGCTCCACTACTGCTGTGAGAAGTGACAATGTGGCTTTTACTCCCATCTTACAACTTGCGGAGCCTCCTTCTTCTTCCCCACATCCACCACCATCCCAGAAACAATGGAGTGAGGGAATGATGGAAAGACGAAGAAGGCTTCAGAGTGAGACAGTGTCTGGTGCCACAGATCACCCATTGTATCCCTTTACTTGGTCTTTTGTGAGGGTACAATGTTTGTAGTGTGTAATATTTGTACACATTGTTAGCAGCGGTGAGGCACTTTTTGAGACCCTGAAACGGACCATTGTCTAAAATGTGATGCTGATCCACCCCGAGGAATTCAGCCTTTTGAATGGTGTTTGTTCCTGTCCCATTAGTTGCACCTTCTGAAGTGCACAGTGATGGAGATTCTTCGTCCTCTCCATCCTCGCCGTGAAAGCAATTGGCTCAATACCAATTTAAATGCAAAACTAAAAAAACCTTGGGCCTACTTTTACGTTCTTTCACTCCTTGACCTCGTTCTTTACTTTATGGGTCTGTCACTACAGAACAGTGAATTATTTTGACCATCAATAAGGTCTGTGGATTGTGTAGTAGCTTCTGACATTGGTTGCACTAGACCTATTTAAAAGTTTGAGGTTGTGTTTTATGCACCATCATGATTGATTTCTCATGATGATGGTGCTGGATGTTACATTCTCACTGACTATCGGAGAGAAGTTATCTTCTTATGACACCAATGAACCCCAACCCTCTACAATAGCGCATCTGAGATCAGATGCAGTAAGGAACCCCAACCCTCTCTAATAGGTGTCTGTGATCAGATGCATTTTAAACTCTTCTATATTTGGTATAATTAAAAAATGCTACAAACACACACAAACAGAGCCCAGTGCTACATCCAAAGGAAAAATACACAGTGAAATACCTATTTTTGGGGCTTAAATGAGCTTACTGGGTATCTGTGTGACAATTAAAAAATGACCTGCACATTGCAGGGAACACTATGAATGCCCGGGGAACCGAAAGCTTCCAACTATGAAATGTAACACCTGTGGATAAACACTTTCTTAGGATAGTATATCTCATTTTTCAAGCATCCAAATCCACATGCTATTTGTTTCTGCTGCTTTCTACTTGGCCTTGTTCTTTTGACATATTTTGAACACTACTGCTTTGGTTCTTCTTCAGTTTTACTTTCACTGAGTCTACCAATGTAGTACTACCCTCCTCAGTCCCACTTCTTTTGGAAAAAGGAATACAAAAACACATTAAAAAAAGTTTACATAAATACCCCAATTGTTTTAAATGTTAAAATAATTGTTTACAATATTACAGCTAATCCTGTTTTAAAAAGATATGTAAATTACAGATTACTATCACTTTTCAAGGGAAGCCTGCTTTACTGCCCTTTGATTGTTACTGACCTTTGATTCCAAACAATTACATCAAGCATTGACATACTGTAGTAAAAAATAAACATACATTTTACTTGTTATATTCGATTAATAACTTTTTTTTTTCATTTCAAGGCTGCATTATTGGTCTGTTTCAAATTCTTAGGCAATATGCCAAATTGCATCTACTTTCCTTCATCAACAATCATTGACATAGATAATATTATTAACGACTTGTAACATACAGGCATACCCCGGTTTGAGGACACTCACTTTAAGTACACCCGCGAGTAAGAACATATCGCCCAATAGGCAAACGGCAGCTCACGCATGTACCTGTCAGCACGTCCTGAACAGCAATACTGGCTCCGTACCTGTACCGAAGCTGTGCGCAAGCGGGGAAACTATAGAGCCTGTTACAGATGCGTTATTTGCATCAGTTTTCATGTATATGACGATTGCAGTACAGTACATGCATCGATAAGTGGGAAAAAAGGTAGTGCTTCACTTTAAGTACATTTTCGCTTTACATACATGCTCCGGTCCCATTGATATGTTAATGCGGGGTATGCCTGTATTCCTTTTTAATTATGTTTTTTTGTACTCCAAGGTTAAGCTCTCTACTCACTGTCTTCAAAAAGAGAAATTAATAAAATTGCATATTATTTAATGAATGAATGAAAGACATTACCTGACAACAGTAAGAACTACTAGTGTTTTTAGTATAGACTATTGAAATTACTACATATTTATAGCTGCTACTAGTTTTCTAGTTGTTTAAAACAAACACACTCTAGTGCTACTATTTTGTGATAGAATAATAATTAATTCAAACTCAAAGAATAGGAACAAGCAATCTGATTTTTTTAATTTAATTATGAACAAGATTCATATTACATGGTTACCTACTTTAAAATAATTACTGTACCTTGACCACTCACTCTAGTCTTTGTTGGTTGGGGGGTGTGGGGGTTAGCCATATATTTTGTTAACTTATCAAAATCATGTATGATGGAGTCTGATACATATAACATTTCACAATTAAGTTTTGGAAGGATTTGCTAACAATGATTCTATTTATTTTTTAAACAATGTTGGGTTCTTTCTTTCACACTGTGACAGTGTACCCTGGGCATTAGCCATAGTAACGGAAGAATAATTTCATCAGTCCACTCAGTCTGTGTCAGTCAGTAGTGTATACTACAGACAAAAGCACTGTAGGTTAATGTCAGAGTAAATACTGTTGCTTCCGATACACGGCCCTGACTGACGCTACCCATGATATCAACACAAAATCTGCAATAATGATTGATTACATTGGATTTAGAACTATTATACTAAACAAGAGAAAGAAACCCCAGTTTGGGCACTCACCCACTAAGATGAAGGATTTAGGAAATTAATTTAAAAAAATCTTTCTATTATAACATATAAAATAATGGATGTTAAAACCGAACAAAGACGCAAAAAATTATCCTGAGGTAGGTACTAGGGTAGGCACCTGGATCAAAAATCTCTGACAACACAATTCTGGTTAGTTTCGATGTCGAAGGATTATACACTAGTTTACATCATAAGTTTGGATTAGAGGCGATTGCGTACTTCCTGATGACATGAGGTCAATGGCATATTGCACACAACCAGTTTATCAACTAGCACTCTACAATTTGTGCTAACTAGGAACTATTTTTGGTTTAATAACAACATTTATCACCAAATACAGGGAACCGCAATGGGCACAAAATTGTGCCACCACTTGAGGGCCCAAGTATAAGGGATACCTGTAGGACAGTTTTTTACATCTCAAAAGGAACTGTAGAAATCCGCTAGAGTTTGAGAAACAAGCAATATTGATGAGCAATCGCTTCAGAGAGAGAGGGTACAGTAACAAGACCATTAAAAGAGCTTACAAAAGAGCTAAGTATATGAGTAGAACAGATCTTCTCAAAGATAAATATCATGAGCCAGAACAAAATGTTGTATGCTTTATTGGTACTGGTAAACAGTGGCATCAGGCACATCAGAGACACTGGCATATCCTGTAAGCGGATGAGGATATTAGTGATGTCCTTCAACCATATTTATCAATGGCAAGCAAGCGATCACGGAACCTACGGGATATTCACGTACATAGCCATTTGAGTGACCTACCTATACCAACTTGGTTGCCAATAAAACCACAGGACACATATCATTGCCAAAGATGCAAAGCGTGCAAGCATATTAAGGTTACCAAACAGTTCATGAATTGGAATGAAACTAAGACCTATCAGATACGAAGATTTGTAAATTGTTTAACCACAGGAGTGATATACCTGGAGATCTGTGTTTGTGGCCTTAAAAATGTAGGTCGCCAGTTCGAACAGCGCGTCTTTGAGCATATTGGAACAATACGGAACCACCTTGACACTCCTGTGGCGAAACACATGAACCTATGCCAGAACGGGGATACCAACATCCTACACTTCACAGCAATTGATTAGTGTTCTCCAAGCCTGAGGAAAGGTGACTGAGATACTGAACTGCTGAAGATGGAGGCACGCTGAATATATATGCTACAGACCTTATCACCATAGGGCCTAAACGAAGGTTTTGTATATACTCCATTCATATAAATACCAGTAGTATTTAGCTCTATATCCTACCATGTAGCCAAGGTCCTATTGATACTGCATTAGATACTTGTAAATAGATGCATTTACCTTACCCTGTATTAGAATTTCAGCTAAGATGTCTAGATCTGGAGTAAGTTCAGACAATATCAGGTGCAGCCTTGATATGTAAGAAATCCTGCTGAGATTTTTAATTTATATTTATACAGTTGTAGTTTAAAATCTACTAATTATTAGTAAGAAATTAAATTATTTTAAAAATAATCCTTCTATTCCACTGTGAGAGGATATAGACTGTTTAAACAATTATCTCTGAAGAGTTAGCCCGTTATCAGTATTTATGGGAGAATAATATCCCCCTCTGTTTACCTTCACTACTCAATCACATTATGAGTGTGTGAAAAATTGTGGTGTAAAGATTCAAATATCTATATCAGATATCATTATTTACACCCTTGTACAGTTGAACTTAATGTGATTGGTGTTCCCTATTTAGTTATTAATATGTTTGCCTAGCTGACACTCAAAAGCAATATCAGTGCAGTTGCTTAGTTGTGGTACATCATAGGTTAACTACACTGAAAGAATCAATTGACATGGCTTATTACGATCTTAATGGATCAGCAGGGCACCACCCCCCCTCCACCCTACCAACCCCCCTCCCCCCAGAGTGTCGGCATAGCACAAGCATGGTCAGGGACTTCCCTTTGATCGTAGCAGCAGTCATTGTAAGGCCTCGTCCATAGTGCAAGATACGGAGTGAGCTCCATAGCTAGAGCTACAAAGAAGCGTGTGTATTCCAAAGTGCCTTGCCATAGTGAGCGTGAGCTTGCACGTGCAGACGAGATACAAGGATACCAAAAGCAGAGGAGACAAACTTGTTTGCTATTGCAGCAAGACAGTCTGGTCATGTGAGCGGCTAACAGCCAATGAAAATTTAGTAAGCTATTCTGCATGGATACTGTTCAAATTACTTTTTGTCAGTTGAGTTGTGCTTGTTGTGAGAATATGGACAACTCAACTATTGAAAATTTGATTGCTGAGGTTTACAAACGTAAACCTTTAATTCATACCATGAAAGAAATATCAATGATAATTTATGGAGAGACATTTCTGATGTATTGTCCATTATTTGTATATAATTGTTATATTTTTTTTAGTGTACAATGTTTATTTCAATGCATCACATGTTATTATTTTTTTTATTTTTTTGTAGTGTACAATGCTTATTTCAATGCATCACATTTGATAATTTTTTTACATTTTTTTAACAAGGCATGTTTTCATGCATGCCATAGTGTATTTATGTTTGCAGAATACTTCTGTAAATTAGCAACAGCGAGAGAAAAGAGCCCCAAGGAGAGCACTCACACACTCATAGAAACAAGTGTACCTGTGAACAATGTGGTGTAGGTGAGGAATGGGTGAATAAAACACTTTAATGTGAGTCGTAACTCAGAAAGGTAAAATAGGAATGCTGTGGATCAAGTATAGTACTTGGTATGAGCCAGTATACAGCGAATTAAAATAAGCACCGGACGTAGTAGTAACTGTGACCAATGTGCTGCCTATACTCAGGTGGACAGAGATAATAGCATAGAGGCCAGATAGCAGAACTGAAACCTAATGGGTAGCTGTGGTGAATGGAGGTAACCACGTAACTGCCTGGGGAACCTAGCTGGAGATAAAGGTAAGTTCTCACCTCAATGGGGTAGCCAGTTTATAGTATAAAGGGCTATTCCCTATATTGAGGTATAGATAAATCTGCCCTTCGGCTGATAATCTTAGGGTAAAGCTGCATGTACTAGGTGTCGCTTGGTACAGTGCTGTTTACACTAAGCAATCAAGTGTACTCCCACTAGCATATGGTTAGAATAGTTCTTACCTGCCAGTGGGTTGTGCATGTATGCAAAGGTGTACCATGACAGGCAGAGTCAGTAGCTGCTAGAACAGTGCACAAGTAGTGCCTGTTTACATGTAACGTCCATAAGCATGGGATTTACTTTTGGCCGGTATACTTAAGCACCCTGCATTAGCTGAAGGTGCCTAGCCATTACCTAAGATTTGGATTGCTACCAACGGACGGATGTACCTTACAGTCCATGCTTATGGACGTTACATGTAAACAGGCACTACTTGTGCACTGTTCTAGCAGCTACTGACGCTGCCTGTCATGGTACACCTTTGCATACATGCACAACCCACTGGCAGGTAAGAACTACTCTAACCATATGCTAGTGGGAGTACACTTGATAGCTTAGTGTACACAGCACTGGTCCAAGCGACACCTGGTACATGCAGCTTTACCCTAAGATTATCAGTCGAAGGGCAGATTTATCTATACCTCAATATAGGGAATAGCCCTTTATACTATAAACTGGCTACCCCATTGAGGTGAGAACTTACCTTTATCTCCAGCTAGGTTCCCCAGGCAGTTACGTGGTTACCTCCATTCACCACAGCTACCCATTAGGTTTCAGTTCTGCTATCTGGCCTCTATGCTATTATCTCTGTCCTCCTGAGTACAGGCAGCACATTGGTCACAGTTACTACTACGTCCGGTGCTTATTTTAATTAGCTGTATACTGGCTCATACCAAGTACTATACTTGATCCACAGCATTCCTATTTTACCTTTCTGAGTTACGACTCACATTAAAGTGTTTTATTCACCCATTCCTCACCTACACCACATTGTTCACAGGTACACTTGTTTCTATGAGTGTGTGAGTGCTCTCCTTGGGGCTCTTTTCTCTCGCTGTTGCTATCCCTATGTCCTCTGATAATAGCACCACCACTCCATATATTCCTTATTAGCATTAGCGAGGGTTGCCCCTCCCGATCCCTGTTCCCCCCCTGCCCTAGTTTGTACTTCTGTAAATTGCATGGCATTATGCATTTTATTATTTGCTAAAGGCATGTTCTCATGTATGACACTTCCTTGACACATCCCTCCATGTCATGATCGCTCCCACCCCCTCTCTAGCTCTCCAAAAACCTAGTTCACACATCGCAGGAGAGAAAAGCTTGCGTGAGGCAAGTAGCACTGTAGCTCTCGCTTTCACTATGGACAAAGCCTAATAGTGCTGCGTCTCCCTTCTCGCTGTAATAAATCAGCCGAGAGACCCGACGGCCTCACTGAATGCTCTGGGGAGAACTTATACCGCGGTGCCTGATAGATCATGCAATTACTTTAATGATATTATATACCAAAATATTTTAAGGTAGCTTTGAAATCTCTTGCTAGTATATATGTGTAATGGTTATACATTTATACCTGTATAGAACTTATTCTATGTATATGACAAACTGCTCAACCTCAATACCTAAGTTTTAATGTAATTGACTAAGGTGCATAGGGACACAATGTAACATCCAGCAACAAAATAGGAGGAAAAGAGATCCCTACCAAGGAGTCCCTTTATCTTGCACTCAAAGCACATAAATCAAATATTGATATATAATATATCTTACAAATATAAATATTTGATAGAGAGTATAATTTTTAATATATTTATCTCTCTTATGTACCACTAATCCAAAATAATAACAATTTTATTTATATCAGACATCGGCGCCAATGTGAATTATATATACAGTGATTTAAACTCCATTCGAGGGGCTGTATTGGCTTATATGTCTAAATAGGTAACCACCTAGATTGGTGTATTTTCCGCTATTGACTTTATATCATAAAGATTTTCCACAGTGTGACAATACTGCCTTCTCCTCATAGGTAATTGTAATTGTCAATCATGAATCACTATGTCATAATAATGATACTGCTGTCAAATAGCTAAGATATCCTATAGCATAAATCCAATCTGGTTATTAATATAGTATCCACTCAATGATGTTTAATCCACACACAGATAAGATCATAAAAATAGTCTTATTAAGTATGTCTAGCAGTGCAACATATCTCACACAGGTGCAGATAGCAATATAAGCATACCTATGTTGAATTTGACCCTATGTATGATTGACTCATGGGGTACACAGAGGTATGCCAGCCGTTAGATGTGAGTACAGGCTCAAAACAATTACGCATCAACGGATAGATAGATTGTGCCATTACTTTAATGATATTATATACCAAAATATTTGAAAGTAGCTTTGAAATCTCTTGCTAGTATATACAGTATGTGTAATGGTTATACATTTATACCTGTATAGAACTTAGCAGGTGACATGAGAAATTGTGCCATTATTCTAACTACACTATATACAATTATATTTAAAGTGAACTGGTAGCTATAATATATTCTACTACTATACAATCGAAATGGCTATATATTGACACCTGTGTGAACATTAACAGGTGATACGCTTTAGTACAAGGGGAAACTTGTACAATCTATATAAGGGTATTTATCCCTATATACAGGTTCTCTCTTTATACAGTACCTGTACTGTACTATACCTCAACAGTCTACACTGGACTCGCAGTCTAGATCTCTTTTAATAAAAATATACATTCTTGTTACTGGTGTTTAAATTGTATCCAGCACCTAGAGAATTATATCTTAAATACCGGCAGTATTGAGCACTAATAGAGGGTCCTGTGCACTTACAGTAATTAGCAGAACTGACTAAAGCTAAGCTCTACAGTATGAGTTATATTTAGCTCTATCTTTCTTTTTATAAGGTTAACATGTGCAGTATTTCACTTATTGTTTGTGGGTTCCTAGGCTGATAAGAGCTTTTCAGCTGGATAACCTTTGATATTTGTACACTTTGTAGTTCTAGCGTGCTAAATATCCTAAACACTGAGCCTTCCTATTATCCTCTCTATATTGTTAAAGGGCTCTCACATAGCCCTAATTAGGCACTTAATTTACACATCTTGTGTCATGTCAGTGGTTGTGTTATCATCCATTTAACCAAGCTAGCACACTTTGCGCTCATCAAGAACAGCTGGCAAATATTTATCGTAATAAATATGAGGGAAAGGAAAAGATGGGGGAGAGGTAAGAAAAAGTGTGCTCTTGCTACAGTCTATAAGATGGTGCCAGGGGTAAGGAAATAATGAGAAAAACTACACTTGCCTAAACAAGTGAAAAAGACCCCTATATAACTAGCACTCATGGGATGATGGTATAATATGTACAGAATAAAACTTAACCTTTATTGGTTTTGAAATAATAAATGAATGAAAAATAAACACTAGAACACAAACAGACAACACTAATGATTAAAACAAGTATTAAACTAACTGCCTCCAAATCAAAAAACAATAATTGGGGTGGTAAATAAATGGACTATAAGAGACTTTCACCTTAAAATGTTCTAATCCTAATATATAAGATGCCTCAGGGTGGTAAGTGTATATAGATACAGAAGAGTGTGGTATGATTATATATTGTAAATAACAATCTCACACCCTCCGACCACCCCTGATAAGATTGTCACTGAAAGAAAATATTGTAAGCAAGCTGCAAAGGAGAACAGTGAGAGGTGCAATACAGAAAGCACCTCACTGATAGATGATCGTACAAAAATAGTGTTCTAACCGGATATGTACTTAATGCAGCCTGCTAGAGTGGATATTAAAGGCTAAATATTTGCCTAATTCATTATATTCACACTCTATACAAAAGAGTAACAATAAAAAATAGTCCTGTATAAGCAACACAAAAAAACAGATAGTATCAAAATTAGGCTATAATGTAGCTAGGAATATATGACTGGTGAATGGAGATCTTAGATAAATAGTATTTATAACTGATGGTCAAAGTATCCATTCAACAGACTGGCAGTGGTATATAAATACATCAAATTACTAGAGCCTAATGAGAGCAGTATATAAGGAAATAAAATGCTGCTCAGTTATTCTATGATGGCAGCAGTAACTAGATAATAGTTGAATCTTATTCGTATACATAGGAGATAAGTTGTTTTATATAGTATATAGTCCCAGCGAATAATATAAGGATACATAACCCTAGTCAGTATATAATATTTGTAGCCATCATTTTAGTGTGGAACCAGAGATGATATTTATCAGCTGTTTCAGATAAAAGTTAGAATAGATGTCTGCCTCGTAATGCAAGCAGTTCACCGCTCCGGTAACCTTACACGCTACTAAGCTCCACCTGGCGTGGTGTATTAATGAACACCACAGAACGTGAACTTCAGAGTGGAGTAGGCTGACTGGGTACCTCTCATATAAAGCGGTGTCTCTCCACACTGAAGGTACAGAGTGAGGCTGCCCGCTATTGTCTGCACATCACTGCGCTATCACGCGGGATGACGTCATAGAGTAGCGCCCACCGACGATCGTTTCGCGTCACACTGACGCTTTCTCAAGGTGGCCCCGCCTTCACAATAGCCGGAAGTTTATATAGCCAGGCGTTGCTATAGCAACAGTAGCGCTGTGGTAAGTATAATGCCTCTCGATCAATTAAAGAGATATTTCAATCTTATAATGTGTTTTGTGATTATTAATACATGGTGGCAGGCTAACTGAATCAAAGCCTAATATCAGTAAACTCTTTAGTTGTAAGATATGTTTCAAACAAAAGTAAAGGAGTAGATGTATAGAGGAGATAGTACAATGAGGAATTAATGGCTAGCAGAGAATGTTCAGTCTGAAGATTGTAAGGGATATATGGTGATAAATGAAGCTAACAACATAGCAATAAAATTCAGAGACTAATGTATAGGTGAATGATTTATACATAAACAAATTTTAAAGATGTATTATATCCGGAAATACAATATGCATTAAAATGCACATAAATGAACGCATAGAGTACAGATCTAGATGTTTTGAGGGTTTTAGCCAATAAATGGAGCAAACATAAAACCCTCATTGAGTCCCTGAGGATAGAGGGTACCCAAAGTGTAGATCCATTTAGCCTCCTTTTTGAGTAGCTCTCTATCCCAGTCTCCTCTACGGATGTTTTCAGGCAGTTGATCTATGCCCTTAAAATGTAAATTTGACAGATCACCCCCACCTCCACCGTTGATATGTTTGGCAAGTGGGGTGTCAGCCTTGTTCCTAACGGTCCCTATATGTTCAAGGACCCTGCGTCTAAATTGACGGCTAATCTCCCCCACATATTTCTTGCCGCAGCTACATATAGCTTGGTAGATCACCCCAATGGTTCTACAGGTCACAAACCTTCGCATCTTGAAGATTCTAGTATCGTCCCAGTTACCAAAGGTTTTAGAGACTTGAGCGTACTGGCAAGCACGGCAACCCTGACATTTATAGTTGCCTGGAGATCTTTTGTCTAGCCAGGTTCCTGTAGTAATAGGTTCTAAATGGCTGTGAACAAGGAGGTCTCTAATGTTTGTAGATCTTCCACTGACCATAGTGGGTCTGGGCTGAAGGACCTCCCGAAGGTCAGTGTCCTCTAAAATGACATGCCAATGCCTATTTACTATGTCAAAGATATTCTGCCATTGCCTATTGTATGTACCAATTAGGCGAATGACCTTACGCTCTCGTGGTTTTGGATTGGGATTCAACAAAGATGCACGTTGTGTTCTTTTAGCTCTATTATTCACTCTTTTAACGCTATTTTTACTATAGCCTCTAGCGAGGAAGCGTTGGCTCATAGATTGAGCTTGTTGTTTGAATTCCTCTTCACTAGAGCAGTTTCTTTTCACTCTTAGAAATTGGCCAGTTGGAATGCCATGTATGAGGTTTTTAGGGTGATGGCTGTCGGCGTGGAGGAGACTATTTGTGGCTGCGGTCTTCCGATGGACTGTAGTCTCAATTCTCCCATTCATTCCACGTGTGATTTTAAGGTCCAGAAAGACAATACTATCAACACCGATTTCATATGTTATTCGTAGATTAAGTGCATTCTGATTCAGTTTTTTGATGAATTCGACAAAGTGTGCACGCGGACCCCTCCAGAGAATAATGATGTCGTCAATATATCTCGCCCAAAGAATGATATGGGTAGTGTAGACATCATTATCCTCTGAGAATACTGTTTCGGCTTCCCACCGTCCCAGGTACAGGTTCGCATAGGATGGGGTACAAGTAGTCCCCATTGCTGTCCCCTGTACCTGGTGATAGGGTCTATTGTTAAATAGGAAATAGTTCTTTGTTAGTACAAACCGAAGAAGTTGTTGAATGAATTTATTGTGATTCGTACTGTATATAGTAGGCCCCTTGTTTTAAGAAAATACTGTGTTGCATTTATACCATGTTCGTGTATAATGCCTTTACTGATAAGTAATGTTTCATTATCGATCACAATGTCATCAATTCTTGTTAGAATGTCTTTGGTGCCTCTCAAGTATGATGGGAGGGATACCACGAATGGTCTTAATACTTTGTCCAGATACACACTAGCTTGTTCGCTAAGGTTGTTAATACTGGAGACTATTGGTCGTCCCGGAGGTGGATTGATAAGCTTATGAATTTTCGGGAGACTGTAAAATGTTGCTAACTTCGGGGCCTTAATGTACATGCCATTAAATTCACGTTTACTTATAACTTTATCTGCCAGACCCCCATTCAAAATAGTTAGAAGTTCTTGATTATATTGAATAGTTGGATCCTTTTGAAGGACCTCATAGCATGTTTGATCAGACAGAAGTCGCAGATTTTCTGCAATGTAAGCGTCTCTCTCCAAAATAACAATATTCCTCCCTTTGTCGGAGGGTTTAATCACTATAGATGGATTAGTTTGGAGGCTATTCAGAGCTTCCCTTTCCTTTGTATTAAGATTGCCAGTATTCTTGGCATATCGAATTTTCTCCAAATCAGTGACTACCAATTTTGTGAATACCTCCACATTAGGGCATGTCCCTGGTGGTGGAACAAAAGTTGCTCTAGGCTTTAGATCAGTAAATGGTCCCTCCACTATTGGTCTATTTGATTCTTCTTCAAGTGAGAGGAGGTTGGCCAAGTTCTCGCGATCTATTTGGTCTGAATCGTCAAGACCTAAGTTCTTATTAATAATGTCCTCCCTACGTTTAGAAAACGTATGTAGGAGTTAGTTCCGGCCAAAAAGATTAACGTCTTTTACCCATTCAAAGATGTTAAGATAAGAGGTAGGAGAAAATGAGAGGCCCTTTGAAAATAAATTAAGATGAAATTGATCCAGTACAGTTTTTGAAAGGTTAATAACTGGACTGTTATCCACCGGATTTGTTATCAATATCGGCGGGCTCTTCTCGATCTCCTCCTCCCCCATGGCCTCTGAAACCCTAGACTCGATCCGCGACTGCTTTTGCCCCTTCTTGTCTTTGATTTGAATTTTGGAAAGGGATTTGACTGTCTGTGTCCTTGTCTAAAAAAGTTGTTGTCCCTCCTTCAGCTCCTACACCTGATTGTCTTAATTCTAACTCACCCTCATCGTTTGAAGTGTCCCAGTCAGTGCTGGAATCATTGGGTGTAGGTTTGAGTGGTTTCCTGGGATTATTGTGCTTAAAAACATATCCCTAAAGTGAAATCTTTTTTATCACGTATAAACTTTCGATGTTTACGTGCCTTGAGATCATTAGTAAATTTAGATACGCTATTTTTTAATTTAATCTCAAGTTCATTGAATTCAGCACCTTCGGGAGGTCCTTCAGCCCAGACCCACCATGGTAAGTAGAAGATCTACAAACATTAGAGACCTCCTTGTTCACAGCCATTAGAACCTATTACTACAGGAACCTGGCTAGACAAGAGATCTCCAGGCAACTATAAATGTCAGGGTTGCCGTGCTTGCCAGTACGCTCAAGTCTCTAAAACTTTTGGTAACTGGGACGATACTAGAATCTTCAAGATGCGAAGGTTTGTGAACTGTAGAACCATTGGGGAGATCTACCAAGCTATATGTAGCTGCGGCAAGAAATATGTGGGGGAGATTAGCCGTCAATTTAGACGCAGGGTCCTTGAACATATAGGGACCGTTAGGAACAAGGCTGACACCCCACTTGCCAAACATATCAACGGCGCCCATGGAGGTGATCTGTCAAATTTACATTTTAAGGGCATAGATCAACTGCCTGAAAAAAATCTGTAGAGGAGACTGGGATAGAGAGCTACTCAAAAAGGACGCTAAATGGATCTACACTGTGGGTACCCTCTATCCTCAGGGACTCAATGAGGGTTTTATGTTTGCTCCATTTATTGGCTAAAACCCTCATAACATCTAGATCTGTACTCTATGCATTAATTTATGTGCATTTTAATGCATATTGTATTTCCGGATATAATACATCTTTAAAACTTGTTTATGTATAAATCATTCACCTATACATTAGTCTCTGAATTTTATTGCAATGTTGTTAGCTTCATTTATCATCATATATCCCTTACAATCCTCAGACTGAACATTCTCTGCTAGCCATTAATTCCACATAGTACTATCTCCTCTATACATCTACTCCTATACTTTTGTTTGAAACATATCTTACAACTAAGGAGTTTCCTAATATTAGGCTTTAATTCAGTCAGCCTGCCACCATGTATTAATAATCACAAAACACATGATAAGATTGAAATATCTCTTTAATTGATCGAGAGGCATTATACTTACCACAGCGCTACTGTTGCTATAGCAACGCCTGGCTATATAAACTTCCGGCTATTGTGAAGGCGGGGCCACCTTGAGAAAGCGTCAGTGTGATGCGAAACGATCTTCGGTGGGCGCTACTCTATGACGTCATCCCGCGTGATAGCGTGGTGATGTGCAGACAATAGCGGGCAGCCTCACTCTGTACCTTCAGTGTGGAGAGCCACCGCTTTATCTGAGAGTTATCCAGTCAGCCTACTCCACAGCATTTTATTTCCTTATATACTGCTCTCATTAGGCTCTGGTAATTTGATGTATTTTTATACCACTGCCAGTCTGTTGAATGGATACTTTAACTGTCAGTTATAAATACTATTCATCTAAGATCTCCATTCACCAGTCATATATTCCGAGCTACATTGTAGCCTAATTTTGATACTATCTGTTTTTTTGCGTTGCTTATACAGGATATTTGTTATTGTTACTCTTTTGTATAGAGTGTAAATATAATGAAATAGGCAAATATGTAGCCTTTAATATCCACTCTAGCAGGCTGCATTAAGTACATATCCAGTAAGAACACTATTTTTGTACCATCATCTATCAGTGAGGTGCTTTCTGTATTGCACCTCTCGCTGTTCTCCTTTGCAGCTTGCATACAATATTTTCTTTTAGTGACAATCTTATCAGGAGTGGTCGGAGGATGTGAGATTGTTATTTACAATATATAATCATACCACACTCTTCTGTATCTATATACACTTACCACCCTGAGGCATCTTATATATTAGGATTAGAACATTTTAAGGTGCCAGTCTCTTATAGTCCATTTATTTACCACCCCAATTATTGTTTTTTGATTTGGAGGCGGTTAGTTTAATACTTGTTTTAATCATTAGTGTTGTGTGTTTGTGTTCTAGTGTTTATTTTTCATTCATTTATTATTTCAAAACCAATAAAGGTTAAGTTTTATTCTATTGTATTGTATGGTATGTCTTTATTTACATAGCGCCATAAATGTACATAGCGCTTCACAGTAGTAATACATGTGGTAATCCAATAAATAACAGATAATATAAATAACAGATCATGGGAATAAGTGCTTTAGACATAAAAGTAACATTAAGGAAGAGGAGTCCCTGCCCCGAGGAGCTTACAGTCTAATTGGTAGGTAGGGAGAACATACAGAGACAGGAGGAGGGAGTTCTTGTAAGTGCGTCTGCAGGGGGCCAAGCTTTATGTATCATGTGTTCAGAATATCCACAGTGCTATTCATATGCTTCTTTAAGCAAGTGTATCTTAAGTTGGGTCTTAAAGGTGGATAGAGAGGGTGCTAGTCGGGTACTGAGGGGAAGGGTTTCCAGAGGTGTGGGGCAGTCAGTGAAAAAGGTTTAAGGTGGGAGAGGGCTTTAGATACAAAGGGGGTAGAAAGAAGACATCCTTGAGAAGAACGCGAGAGTCTGGATGGTGCATAACGAGAAATTAGGGCTGAGATGTAAGGAGGGGCAGAAGTGTGTAAAGCTTTAAAAGTGAGGAAAAGAATGGAGTGTGAGATGCGGGATTTGATCGGAAGTCAGGAGAGGGATTTCATGAGGGGAGATGCTGAGACAGATCTATAAAGAGTAGTGTGACTCTGGCAGCAGCGTTTAGGATAGATTGTAGGGGAGACAGGTGAGAGGCAGGAAGGCCGGACAGCAGGAGGTTACAGTAATCAAGACGGGAGAGAATGAGGGCCAATGTCAGAGTTTTAGCAGTCGAGCAACAGAGGAATAGGCGTATATTTTTTATATTGCGGAGGAAAAAGCGACAGGTTTTAGAAATGTTTGGAATGTGAGGGGTGAATGTGAGAGAGGAGTTGAGTGTGACCCCTAGGCAGCATGCTTGGGATACTGGGTGAATGATCGTAGTTCCAACAGTAATGTGGAAGGAGGTAGTAGGGCCAGATTTGGGAGGAAGTATGAGGAGCTCTGTTTTAGCCATGTTGAGTTTAAGGTGGCGGAGGGCCATCCAGGATGATATAGCAGAGAGACATTCAGAAACTTTGGTTTGTACAGCAGGTGTAAGGTCAGGTGTTGAAAATTATATTTGTGTGTCGTCAGCATAGAGGTGATAATTAAACCCAAAAGATGTTATTAGGTCACCTATAGACAGTGTGTACAGAGAAAAGAGAAGAGGTCCCAGGACAGAGCCCTGGGGTACCCCTACAGAGAGATCAATAGAGGAGGAGGTGTTAGCAGAAGAGACACTGAAAGTACGATGGGAGAGGAAGGATGAAATCCAGGATAGAGCTTTGTTCCGAATACCAAGAGTATGGAGAATGTGAAGGAGAAGAGGGTGGTCCACGGTGTCAAATGCTGCAGAGAGGTTGTGTAATATGAGCAGAGTGTAATGACCTCTGTCTTTGGCAGCATGGAGGTCGTCAATTATTTTAGTGAGGGCTGTTTCCGTGGAGTGAGCAGTGCGGAAGCCAGATTGTAGAGGGTCTAGGAGAGAATAGGTGTTGAGAAAATGGAGCAAGCGAGAGAATGCAAGACGTTCAAGGAGTTTAGAGGCAAAAGGCAGGAGGGAGACAGGTCGATAGTTAGAAAGACAGGTAGGGTCAAGCTTGCTGTTCTTGAGTAATGGTATGACTGTTGCATGTTTGGAGGAGGATGGAAAGTTTCCAGAGCAGAGGGAGGAGTTAAAAATGTGTGTGAGAGTAGGGATTATAGTAGGAGCAAGAGGTTTTAGGAGATGGGAGGGAATGGGGTCAAGAGGGCAAGTGGTAGAGGGAGAAGAGACAGTGGAAAAGAGTCAAGGAAGGCAGGAGGAGAGTTAGGAAGAGGTGTAGGATGGGAGGAAGAAACAGAGGGGATGTTCTGCCGTATGGATTCTACGTTTTCCTTAAAATAGTCAGCAAAGTCCTGAGCGGAGATGGAGGAAGGAGAGGCAGCTGAGGGTGGTTTGAGTAGAGTATCAAAGACAGAGAACAGTAGGCGTGGGTTAGACTTGTGCATGTTGATTAGTGAAGAAAAGTAGGCTTGTTTATGTTGCGAGAGGGCCGAGTTGAAACAGGATAGCATAAATTTGTAGTGAAGGAAGTCTGCGAGAGTATGAGATTTCCTCCAGAGGCGTTCAGAGGAACGAGTGGAGGAACGCAGCATGCGCGTGTGGAAATTTAGCCAGGGTCTAGGGTTAGTAGGGCGAGTGCGGCAGAGAGAAAGCGGGGCATGTAGATCAAGAGAGGAGGACAAGGCAGAGTTGTAGTTCCTGACCAGGTTGTCAGGGTCTGTAGCAGAGCTGAGAGAGGAGAGGGAGGAGCGTAAAGTGGACTCAAAGTCAGGTAGGTGAATAGAGCGCAGGTTTCTGCAGAACCGGGGGGTAGATGGAGGTGGAGAAGGGGATTCTGTTCATATTATACCATCATCCCATATTATACCATCATCCCATGAGTGCTAGTTATATAGGGGTCTTTTTCACTTGTTTAGGCAAGTGTAGTTTTGGGCAAATATGTATTCATTGTTTGTCAGCAATAGATTTTAAAACCATCAGGATATACTCCATAGTGTGTGTATATTATATATAGTCAATTTCTTATATGTTAATCTGTCTGCATGCCTGCTGGTCGTATCTGACTAAGGGGCCTATTCTAGTAGCCTTGATGAAATGATTGCTAAATCGCAAGTTTGGCATGTTACCGCCATATGTTTTGTCAGTTTAGTTATTCAGAATGACTCTTGCGGGAGGAGTTAACCCCTTCACTACCATCGCGGTGGAATATAATACATATAGCAGCTGAGGGAACACAGGGCACATGGATTTGAAGTATTCAAACTAATTTGTTAAGCCAAACACAACGTTTTGACCTTAACGGTCTTTATCAAGTGCTACTTCAAATCCGTGTGCCCTGTGTTCCTTCAGCTACTCTATTGTTTTTGGTGCCATTAGTTAATTGAATGGCTTTACACATGACACGTAGCTCATGATTGTGACATCATTATCTAGAGTGTATGCATCTATTTTAGTCTTTTTTTTTTGTCTGAGCATGTGTATTTTCTTATATATATATATATATATATATATATATATATATATATATATATATATATATATATATATATATATATATATACAAATATAGCTGTATAGCTATATTTGCATATTTGCTTTCCAGTGGAGGGTTTTTGTCACTTTTTTCACTCACCATAACTTAACTCAGTATTATGTTTTATATATATATATATATATATATATATATATATATATATATATATATATATATATATATATATATATATGCAAATATAACTGTATGCTCATCTGCATGTCTGCAGCAAGGGATTCTGGGAAATGACATGCAAATGAGCACACAGTGTCACTTTTAGCCTATATATATATATATTCACACACACATATACATACTGTAACATAGGGCCTCATGCAGTAAGCCCCGATAAGGCGTTTATGGGCATTTTTTCCCTTCCAGATTCAGTAAGCCCCGATAAGTGGGAATTATCGGCAACTTTTATTCCGAAAAAAAAATTTCCGCCACCCGGCTGCCGATAAGCCACTTATCGGGACTTTTTTAACCCGCCTGAATTCAGTAAGCCCCGATCAGCTTTTCGGTGCTGATCGGCAGGCCAGATTGGAGATTTTATGGCCAATCCAGCCCGCCAACTAAAGTTGGCAACTTGCTGAAGGAGAAGCATCGGCAAGGGCGACACTTAGAAAAATCAGCCCTTTTTCCTGCCTGTGATTGATGCCGGGGGTCTCCGGAGCTGATACCCGCACCGGAGCCCCCCGGCATGCATCCGAGGCAGGAAAAAGGCATTTAAAAGCCACTTCATTACCTTAGCGGCTAACCGCTAAGGCAATGAAGGGGTTAACCCACTGTGCCAGCGTTATTGTGGGTAGCGGGGATGGGTGAGGGGGGTATTTGGCCCTGGGTGTGAGTTTAGGACTTGCGGGGGGGTTGCGGGGCACTTAACCCCTTCACGACCGTAGCAGTTAATACCGCTACGGTCCTGAAGGGGTTAAGGCCTCCCGCTACCCACCCGCAAAGCCCTAAACTACCACCGTTGGGGCTAATACCCCTTTCACCCACCCCCACTAGCCACAATATTAAAAAAAATACACACCCCAGCCCCACAATAACTAAATAAATAAATAATTAAAGAAATATATATATATATATATATATATATATATATATATATATATATATATATATATATATATAAAAACCCAACAACACCTATACCCCCCTAACATACTGTATAGTAATGGGCACAATGACTATTATCCACAAATGGATAATAGTGCAGTTGTCCATTTACAATACATACACACCAATAAAGACATTAAATACATGTAGCACTCACCCATGTACGGCTGCCACGATGAAGGCCATCCTCATCTTCATCCTGCCCATACCCCATCCGCTTCTGCAAAACAGACACAATAATTAAAACATTCTATGTAATGTCCCCTAACCCCTTAATCACCATAACGGTTATTAACCGCTACAGTCATTAAGGGGTTAACCCACCATCACCCACATACCCTCTCCCACTAACCCCCCCAACCCTGAGGCCCAACCACCCTCACCCACTATCCACAGGGGAGTACTACCAAATACCCTTGGGGCATATACCCCCTCCCCCAGCACATACAGTACAATAATGAGCCAAATAAATATTATCCACATAGGTATAATACATTATTTGGCCATTATTAAACACATTGAATACGGTAATAAAGTGAATTAAATTGTACTAACCTCATCAATAAGAAGTCTCCATCGCCAGCATAATCCTTGGTGTCCGTTGCCAAAATAATAAATAGCCAAAACATTTGAATACCAGTAACATAACACTGAACCCCTTAATCACCTTATCGGGTACTAACCTGAAAGGTAATTAAGGGGTGAAGCCATCCTGCAATGCCAACAACACTTATGCATAACATCCTCAATGATTTAAAAACCAATTGCCTAACCAAATGCCATTTAATCATTCAATCTGAAGGCTCACATGCCTCTTAAAACATTGCATTTACAGTGTATACATGTAGCATAACATGTAAACTACATGTACACGCTGCAAATCAATGTTAACAATACAATAATCCCACTCAAATCGCCATACATCACAAGAAGTATATTATTTAATCCAATTAACTCACCATCAATGAATTAACACACATCAATTACATCCCTAAACAATTAAAATACCATCCATACCAATTACACAATGAACTAAAGCTATCGTAACAGAGAACCACTTCAAAACATAGAAAAAAGTACACCAACAATTACAATATACTAAAGCAAGGCTTTCCATAACCTACTGTACGGCCTAGAAGCCCAAAACTTACATCTCTCTAATAATAAAATACATTTACCACACATCTATGCATAGCCACAATGATTAACAATACAGAATATCAAGCTTTAACAACAGTATCATTTATTACCCTGTATATATATATGTAGACATACATACATATATACATACATACAGTGGCAACAAATGATATGCATTTTAAAAAATGAACACATGAAAAAGCAACAAAAAACACAGTTACATTCAATACATTTCTTTCTTAAACTTACCATTACTTGCCCCCACCGACTCCCGTTGATCAGCTTACTCACGAACCAATCCACGACACCATCCACGACACCATCCACGAAACAATCCAGGAACAGGAAACCATGAAATAAAAAAACATTACAAATTAAACATTAAAATAATACAACATGACAATCAAGGGTTGTTCTAGTTTTAATCCATGTGAATCTGTATTAAAATACCTTGTTCCGGGGTCTTCTTGGCGTCCGGTGCCACGCCCAGGTCTGCAATCTTCAGGAGGAGGTCCTTCCTCCTCGGCGTCTGTCTTCAAAATGAGACGCCATAGGCTTTTAAAGGCCTATGACGTCACATTTGTCGTCATATGGTTCCCACGGCCCTGATTGGGCCGTGAAAACCATGTGTTTTGGCCGATGTAAAAAAAATTGATGACGTCACTTAAAGGCAATGCCAACACAGCCAATCAGAATGGCTTTGCTGCAATTGCCTTTAAGAAAACGTCATGAAAAGACACATGGCCGGACTCACATGGTACGGCAGCCAATCAGAGCAGGGATGGAGTTCCCACGCTCTGATTGGCTGCCGTACCATGTGAGTCCGGCCATGTGTCTTTTCATGACGTTTTCTTAAAGGCAATTGCAGCAAAGCCATTCTGATTGGCTGTGTTGGCATTGCCTTTAAGTGACGTCATCAATTTTTTTTACATCGGCCAAAACACATGGTTTTCACGGCCCAATCAGGGCCGTGGGAACCATATGACGACAAATGTGACGTCATAGGCCTTTAAAAGCCTATGGCGTCTCATTTTGAAGACAGACGCCGAGGAGGAAGGACCTCCTCCTGAAGATTGAAGACCTGGGCGTGGCACCGGACGCCAAGAAGACCCCGGAACAAGGTATTTTAATACAGATTCACATGGATTAAAACTAGAACAACCCTTGATTGTCATGTTGTATTATTTTAATGTTTAATTTGTAATGTTTTTTTATTTCATGGTTTCCTGTTCCTGGATTGTTTCGTGGATGGTGTCGTGGATGGTGTCGTGGATTGGTTCGTGAGTAAGCTGATCAACGGGAGTCGGTGGGGGCAAGTAATGGTAAGTTTAAGAAAGAAATGTATTGAATGTAACTGTGTTTTTTGTTGCTTTTTCATGTGTTCATTTTTTAAAATGCATATCATTTGTTGCCACTGTATGTATGTATGTATGTATGTATGTCTACATATATATATACAGGGTAATAAATGATACTGTTGTTAAAGCTTGATATTCTGTATTGTTAATCATTGTGGCTATGCATAGATGTGTGGTAAATGTATTTTATTATTAGAGAGATGTAAGTTTTGGGCTTCTAGGCCGTACAGTAGGTTATGGAAAGCCTTGCTTTAGTATATTGTAATTGTTGGTGTACTTTTTTCTATGTTTTGAAGTGGTTCTCTGTTACGATAGCTTTAGTTCATTGTGTAATTGGTATGGAT
The DNA here is from genome assembly GCF_040206685.1 of Ascaphus truei. Lineage (NCBI taxonomy): Eukaryota > Metazoa > Chordata > Amphibia > Anura > Ascaphidae > Ascaphus > Ascaphus truei. The sequence goes on from NC_134485.1 coordinate 90,459,523, forward strand.
GGTATTTTAATTGTTTAGGGATGTAATTGATGTGTGTTAATTCATTGATGGTGAGTTAATTGGATTAAATAATATACTTCTTGTGATGTATGGCGATTTGAGTGGGATTATTGTATTGTTAACATTGATTTGCAGCGTGTACATGTAGTTTACATGTTATGCTACATGTATACACTGTAAATGCAATGTTTTAAGAGGCATGTGAGCCTTCAGATTGAATGATTAAATGGCATTTGGTTAGGCAATTGGTTTTTAAATCATTGAGGATGTTATGCATAAGTGTTGTTGGCATTGCAGGATGGCTTCACCCCTTAATTACCTTTCAGGTTAGTACCCGATAAGGTGATTAAGGGGTTCAGTGTTATGTTACTGGTATTCAAATGTTTTGGCTATTTATTATTTTGGCAACGGACACCAAGGATTATGCTGGCGATGGAGACTTCTTATTGATGAGGTTAGTACAATTTAATTCACTTTATTACCGTATTCAATGTGTTTAATAATGGCCAAATAATGTATTATACCTATGTGGATAATATTTATTTGGCTCATTATTGTACTGTATGTGCTGGGGGAGGGGGTATATGCCCCAAGGGTATTTGGTAGTACTCCCCTGTGGATAGTGGGTGAGGGTGGTTGGGCCTCAGGGTTGGGGGGGTTAGTGGGAGAGGGTATGTGGGTGATGGTGGGTTAACCCCTTAATGACTGTAGCAGTTAATAACCGTTATGGTGATTAAGGGGTTAGGGGACATTACAATATATGTTTTAATTATTATGTCTGTTTTGCAGAAGTGGATGGGGCATGGGCAGGATGAAGATGAGGATGGCCTTCATCGTGGCAGCCGTACATGGGTGAGTGCTACATGTATTTAATGTCTTTATTGGTGTGTATGTATTGTAAATGGACAACTGCACTATTATCCATTTGTGGATAATAGTACTGTTGCCCATTACTGTATTGTATGTTGTGCATTGCTGCTATGTTTATTGGGGGCATTTGTCCCCAATAAACATGCTACTCTGCGTTAACCCCTTCATTGCCTTAGCGGCTATCCGCTGTGGTAATGATGCAGCATTAATGTATTTTAATAATATTGTGCGGGAGCAGGAGGCCCCCTGAGCTGAAGCGCATTTATTTGTGGCTCAGAGACCCCCTGCTTCCCGAGTTACAGGCCCCGGTTTGGGCCATCGGTTACAGTGTGGACGCCATATTTGTTGCGGGAACGCTATAAATATGGCGGCGACACTGCCACCCGATGACACATACCGGGGCCTGTAACTCGGGAAGCAGGGGGTCCCTGCTCCACAAAGCAATGCGGTTCAGCTCATGGAACCCCCTGCTCACTGTACTGTATTATTAAAAATACATTCATGCTACTTCATTACCGTAGCACATAGCCGCCAAGGTAAGGAACGAGTCTTTATTGATGTGTGTTTTTTACTGATAGTGTAGATATGCAGAGGGTCTCCTGAGCAGAACCGCGTTGGTTTCAGCTCCGGGGACCCCGTTCTCCCCGAGATACAGGCCCCTTTTGGGGTGCCGGTATCCCTCTGCTTTGTTTACAGGTCGCGGTCACGTGATCGGGACCTTTAAACGCAGAGGGATACCGGCACCTCATAAAGGGGCCTGTATCTCGGGGAGCACGGGGTCCCCGGAGCTGAAACCAACACGGTTCAGCTCCGAAGACCCCCTGCACATGTACACTATCAGTAAAAGTTGTTTTTAAATACTTTATTTGTTGCCGATGTTTGCGCTGAGAGAGCGGCTTGTCTCTCTCAGCTGCAAACATCTATCGGCAGAAAAGGCCTTATCGGGAGCCAGGCTGTATCGGCACAGGCTCATCGGCAGCTTTGCTTTCGCAGTGCTTCGGCAGGGATCGGAAGGATTCAGCCCTTACTGAATACTGCGAGGGCAAATCGGCCAAAAAAAGCCTTTTCGCTATTCTTGCCGAAAATTTTGTATCGGGGCTTACTGCATGAGGCCCATAGTTCCAGGATAGTAGGCAGCTTTCTGTCAGATTTATAACAAAAAGTACAGACATATTGTGGATGTGATCCGCTCCACCGATTCACAGTCACTAAGGCTGGTGGGTAGGAAATCCATACCAGACTTTACAATGGTGCTGCTTTTCACTCATCTGCTCACCTAATTACTAGAACAGGTATTTAGAGCAGAGAGGGTTGCTTTTTCAGTCTCTCTCTTAGAGCCTGGAGGCTGGGAGGAAAACTGCTTCTCCCCAGTATCCAGTTCGGGGTAGATGCCCCACCCCCCCACATGTTGCAGCATCTGAGGATCTAATAGGACGCTGCCCCCATCTCACAGGTAAGGACTCAATGTTATCTCTGTGTGTTATTTTAAGTTGGTAACTGGCTTAACCAGCCAATATTGCAGATAGGACAATGCATGTGAGTTAGACTCCTGACAGGAGTAGATGTTTCCTTTTATGATTTCTTTTGTTCTTAAAGTGACAGTTTTTAAAAATGTGAAGTGTCACTAATGGAAGAATAAACCACTGAAGGTTGAGGGCTGAGTGCCCTTTTATGTATACACGTGTTTTCCCCCCTTTTATACAAACCAAACCCTAGAAGACTGTGTTAGGAAGAGCCTGGGCAAGCGGCAGCGCAACATAAAGTGAGCAATTTGCTACAATACATATATACATCCAAATATATTCATATATTGACGTGTCCGCCATGAGTGCCTGAATGTATTGATGGACTCAAGTGTGTGTAAGTATTAGTTAAGGAAAGTTATGAGTACATTTAGATATTGAAGAGAAGTTTAAAAAACGTTTGTAAAGGCTTTTTTTTACTCATAAAACTGTAAATCTAACAGCTTATTTACGATGTGGGTGGGTTTATGTTGTTTCCATAGAGAAAGAATGTATTTAAGTAATAGCACTGTAATAGAGATTTAGATTTCATAAGAGGAGTGTTTTGGACTAAACATGTGATTTCTCATAATTACTTTGCCAGTTACTTCTCTGGGAGGAAACACTAATATATGGTAATGTAGTGTATAGGGTTTTCTGTTTATGTTTTAGCGGGTTATTTTGAAAAACTGTTCTGCATTTATTGTAATTATATGTTCTTATAATCCGTTTTCTGTAGTCTAAGCACTGTATTTTTATATATATTCAAACATTTAATAAGGGATGCTTTGAGTTCTGAATGAACTGTTGAATGCTCTGGACAGAGTATTTACATTTTCTGACACATTTTACTACAACAGATTTTTTGTGTGTTAAAGTGCATAGTTTTTTTCTATTATAAACAGAGAACAATAATCAGACAAAATCTAACTACCAAAAAGAAGCCACTATTAAAAAAGCAAGCAACCCCCCCACACCCCATTTAAAACACCACCATATATGACATCTTACTAAATAAAACTAAAAATTTAATTGGCAAAACATTTCTAAACATGACTTAGATATGCAATCAGGGTTAATGCACACAGCTACTCTAGCCAACTCACTGTTCGCCTGCGCAAGGAACCTCCAATGAGTTAATATTAACCCAGCTGTTTAGCTGTATTTAGCCTACACTGTATGTTTGCTATCTATTTTCAGGGGTGTCTGATTTGACCAGGTATAGGTGAAAGGAGGCTTAGGGAAGTACCTCTGGGTCCTTTTGGACCAGGGGGAATGGGCCAGATGAAGAGGTAGTCCCTCGAAACGTCGCCCCCCTAGCATACTTTCCGTTCTCCGTTTTTTGTGTATATTCCTTTTGTTTCATGTTTTTTCCCCTTTTCCTTCCCCCCCCCACCCCCACCCCTCACTTTGTGACATGCCCATTTATGATACTGGTTTCTGCAAACACATTTGATTTATTTATGGTTCGTTTCATTTTTAAATGTTTATTCTGCATTACAACTGTTTTCATCATTTAGCTATTAGACAGTGAGTGCTGGTACTTACGTAGATTTGTTAGTACTATACAGGGGAATAAGGGTCCCCTTTTGTTCTGTGCACCCTGCAATTGCATAAATTTAACACTATCAGAGTGCTGTCTATCGTCCCTTTTTACCGTTCGTTTAGCCACGTCCGAGGAGTGGAGAGTGCAGCATAGTCGAAATGTCCGTATGCCAAGTCCGAGGGGTAGAGAAGACAGCGTAGTTGAAAGTCCAAAGCCAAGGTCAAGATCCAGAGGGGGTACGCAGACAATCCAAGTTCAGGAACTTCAGGGGCTGAAACAACAAGAGAAGAGCCTAGCAGAAGCAGAGAGCACCGATGTACAGGAGCTATGCAGAACACTGAGAGAATGGGAAGTCAGTGCTAAATAGAAGGCAGGCACCTATCAGAAGGAGCCTGGAGTGGAGGTGCGGCCCGGGGGTTAATTCTGATAGGAGACAGGGACCTGGGAGGCTGGCTGGATTAACCCTGGGGCTGAAGAATGCGCTGTGCTCAGGTACAATAGGTGGGGGCAGAGCTATCTTCTGAGTGCCGAGCATAAGCTGCCTGGGTCTGCGCGCCCCCTGTAAGACAGACGGGCTGATTCACGTGACCCGGAAGAGGAGGAACAGCCGTGCGGGAGATGTCAGTGCCTGATGGGAGCCGCCGGGGATCCAGAGCGGCGGCGGTGCCTGAGGAGGCTTAAGGTAAGACCACACTGTGAGTGGTAGATCATGACCCACGGCTCCTTACAGTACCCCCCCCCCCCCCGAGGATCGGACTCCGAACGATCTTCCCAAGATTTGTGGGGGAATTTTTGATGGAAGCGTCTGAGTAAAGACGGAGCGTGGAGTTCAAGCCATGAGACCCAAGAACGTTCCACAGGTCCATACCCCTTCCAGTGGACCAAGAATTGGACTTTGCCACTGGAGATACGAGAATCAATGATGGACCGGACTTCGAATTCCTGTTGTCCTTGTATAGTAACAGGAGGAGGTCGATGTGAGGAATGGGAAAATTGCGCACTCTGGATAAATGGTCTCAAGATAGAAACATGGAAGACGGGTGAGATCTTCATGGAGGGAGGAAGGAGAAGACGATATGCCACAGGGTTAACCTGTCGAAGAATAGAGAAGGGGCCCAGGATCCTAGAAGATAACTTCGGAGTAGGGGTGTTCAATCTGATATTCTTAGAAGCAAGCCAAACCTTATCTCCAGGTTTATACTTATGTGCCTGGATAAGGGGGATATCATCACAGCTCAACCTTAATATTCAATAGTATAAACATTATGGCGGTGCATGGGGAATAACATTTATGTTTATCAAATGGCCAAGAATGGTCACAGGAAATAAACCCACTAATTTGCACTCAGCCTAAATTAAAACAAACAGTATTGAGGGAGCTAATTAGTCCCAGCATACACTTGATGCAGCAGCCAGGGGGGATAGAAACTCAAAAACAATAACATTTTATTAAATGCTTATAACTCTTCTAAGTGCAAAAAAATAATAAAATCATCTAAAACCACTGAAGTATGCCTTATTTGTGGACCATTCATATAATATATACATGTATGTATCCTTGTTCCAGTGAATGCATAGTGATGTACAGCATTACCTTATAATATGTAATAGTAGGGTGTCACTGATATCAAATTATTACTCGACACCTACAGATATGTATGAATAAGGTAGGTATATGCTTATTCACAGAACATATGAGCAAGAACAATCAAACACAGACGATATTGTGGGTGACAACTCAGGATAAAATGTGGTCAGATTATCTGTAATTTACACATGAATACTCCCAATGAATTAAATTGGGGTATATACACACAAATAAAGAAATCATGTATGCATATATGTAAGCAGTGACTTTCTCAAAATAGTGCTTACCATAGTGTATCAGTAAGGTACAGATCACACAGTGTTGTGTTTTAAAGCTGTAACTAGTAGTAACAAAACTGACACAAATGTAGCTGTCACACACCATATATATGTATGCGTGTGAAATAACTGAGCTTGTATCTAGCATGTAGTTATTTCTGCCATACAGGGGACGCCGTGAGTGGTAGAACGTGACCTGCGGCTCCTTACAACATAAAAGCAAGCATTTGCAAAAACAACCATTGCATGTCCCCTGTATGTATGTATATCCATAAAGTGAAAAGGGGGTTATTGATCGTGCTCATGCTTCCTACAGTCTCTAGTGTAAACCAACTCCTTCCTTTTGCTGCTTGTGTGCATGGAGATATTCCCCTTCTCCACTGAAGATCAACCAAGGATTACTACACAGGTAGACCAGTCATAGAAAACATTCAATGTATTTCCTTACCTTTAGATGTCTTCACCCTCCGATTCCTGGGAACACCGCAAGCTCTCGAACCAATCCACGAACCCAAACAGGAACATGTCACAGGTAAAATTAATCCAAAATCCTTTTCTTCTTTCTTTTATTCATCTGTAATTTGTAATCTATTTTCAAGGTCTTCGGGGTCTTTGGGGGTTTTCTGGGGTCATCTTCTTCTTCTTCATCTGTATCTTCTTCCATCTTCAGCAGGCACACCCTTGTACTGCTATTGGAGGAGGAGGTCCTTCTCCTCGGCTTATTGACGTAAAATTAGGCTGCATAGTCTTTTATAGGCCTATGACATCACATTTTTGGCAAATGGTTCCCACGGCACTGATTGGCCTGTGAAAACCATGTGCTTTTTCTTTTTTTTTGCTGACATCATGTAAAGGAAATTAAGCCAGCCAAATAGAATGGCTGTGCTTCCTTTCCCTTTAACATGACGTAATCAAAAGCAACATGGCTGCTGTCACATGGTACTTGAGCCAATCAGATCGTGGAAACTATGTCCCCAATCTGATTGGCTGTAGTAGACCATGTGACCGAGTTTTTGTGAGAAAGGATGTGACGTCATCCAAAGGGAGTCACATGGTCTACTACAGCCAATCAGATTGGGGATATAGTTCCCACAATCTGATTGTCTCAAGTACCATGTGATGCCGGCCAACTTGCTTTTGATGATGTCATGTCAAGGGAAGGAAGCACAGCCATTCATTTTGGCTGGCTTCAATTCCTTTACATGATGTCACCAAAAAAAAAAAAAAGGAAAAGCACTAGGTTTTCATTGACCAATCAGGCCCATGTGGAACCATTTGCAGAAAATGTGACGTCAAAGCCCTAGAAAAGCCTATGTCACCTCCTTTTACACAAAGAAGCCGAGGAGGAAGGACTTCCTCCTCCTATAAGAGGACAAGGGCGTGAAGATACAGATGAAGAAGATGATACAGATGAAGACCCCCAGAAGACAAGAAAGTGATGAAATTGGATTACAAATTACAGAAGAAGAAAACGAAAGAAGACAAAGACTTTGGATTTTTTTTTTACCTGGTTCCTGTTTGTGTATTTGTTTGAGAGCATGCGGTGTCCCCGGGATTCGGTGGGTAAGGTCATCTAAAGGTAAGTAAACAAAATAAAAGTATTTTATTTTACTTTTACAGGTTTAAATTTTTTTTTAATTTGACAGATTTTTTTTTAGGCAAAGTTATTGCCCCTTTATTTATGTATGTACGTATGGCTGTACATACTTATTTATTTATAAAATATTTTACCAGGAAGTAATACATTGAGAGTTACCTCTCGTTTTCAAGTATGTCCTGGGCACAGAGTAAAACAAATAATACATGGTTACAAGTACAGTTACATTAATGAACAGGGTATACATTATATACAAGACATTGCGTGCACAGTTAAAGAAAATATATATTATGAGCGTATGAAACAGTTACAGACCAGGTTAAAATGTGAGACAGCCTAAGATTTGAAAGAATTTAGACTGGTGGTGGATGTGAGAGTCTCTGGTAGGTTGTTCCAGTTTTGGGGTACATGGTAGGAGAAGGAGGAACGTCCGGATACTTTGTTGAGCCTTGGGACCATGAACAGTCTTTTGGAGTCTGATCTCAGGTGATAAGTGCTGCAAGTGGTAGGGGTGAGGAGCTTGTTCAGGTAGCTGGGTAGCTTGCCCATGAAGAATTTAAAGGCAAGACAGGAAAGGTGAACTTTGCGCCTAGACTCTAGTGTTGACCAATCTAGTTCTTTGAGCATTTCGCAGTGATGTGTGTTGTAGTTGCATTGGAGAACAAAATGACAAATTGAATTGTAGAGGGTGTCAAGTTTGCTAAGGTGGGTTTGAGGTGCCGAGCCATATACTATGTCTCCATAGTCAATAATTGGCATTAGCATCTGCTGTGCGATACGCTTTCTGACAGGAGACTTTGGGAGGATTTGTTCCTGTAAAGTACCCCTAGTTTGGCATAGGTCTTGGTTGTCAGGGTATCAATGTGCATCCCGAATGTTAAGTGGGAGTCAAACCATAAGCCCAGGTATTTAAAACTAGTGACAGGTGTTAGGGTGGTGTTAGCGTTGGTTCTAATCAGGAGCTCAGTCACTGGAAGCTTTACAAATTTAGTCTTGGTCCCAAATACCATTGTTACAGTCTTGTCAGTGTTTAAAAACAGTTTGTTTTGAGAAATCCAGTTTTCGAGTCTCAAAAAGTCAGACTGAAGTATGTGTTAAAGGTCAGAGAGGCTATGGCTGTGTGCATATAGGATTGTGTCATCTGCATACATGTGTATTGAGGCTTCCTTACAAGCTGTGGGAAGATCATTAATGAACACTGAGAAGAGTAGGGGCCACAGAACAGAGCCTTGCGGGACACCACAGGTGATATCCAGGGGGTTGGAGTTAGAGCCTGATAGGTAGGACTGAAACCAGTTTAAAGCATGCTTCCCTATTCCAGAGCTCTGGAGTTTGTTAAGCAGGATAGCATGATCAACTGTGTCAAAAGCCTTTGCAAAATCTAGGAATACTGCACCAGTGAGTTGTCCCCGTTCCATTCCACACTGGATTTCATTGCACAATTTTAGCAGGGTAGTTACGGTGGAGTGTTTGGGACGAAAGCCAGATTGGAATTGGCTAGGGAAATTTGTTTTGGTATAGAAATCGCTTAGTTGGGAGTGGACACATTTTTCTATGACTTTGGATTGAATTGGGAGAAGTGAGATTGGCCTGTAGTTTGAGAGAGTGTTTTTGTCCCCACTGTTGAAGATTGGAACAACTCTGGCAGTTTTCCAGGTCTTAGGGATATGACCTGCAGACAGGATAGAGTTGACTATGGAAGCAATTGGTTTGGCAATGGCTGGGGCACCAAGTCGTATGCACATACATACAGGGACACTATATAGTTGTTATGTATTTTTATTTCTAATGTCATTGAATTGTTCTTAATGCCCATTTATTGCCCCTGTATTTATGAATGTCCATATGTATATATTTGAGCTTCCGGATACCCCTGTATCAGAGGGTGAAGACATCTAAAGGTAAGTAAAAAAAATTGAATGTATGTTATTTTTCTTTAACAGGTTTTGTATTTTTACTTTTATTGTGATTTAATTTTTTTTGATGCCCATTCATTGCCACTGTATGTATTCTATGTCTCTATGTTTATACATACATACAGGGGACAATCAATGGTTCTTTGTGCAAATGCTTGTTATTATGTATTTTAAATGTAGTTTGCTTGTTTGTTTAGAAATGTTTGGGCAATTTAAATTTTATTTAGTAAGATGTCATTATTAGTGGTGTTTTCAATAGTTTTTTTTCGGGGGGTGCTTGCTTTTTAATAGTGGCCTCTTGTTGGTAGTTAGATTTTGTGTGATGGTGGTTACTTTGAGCTTTCATTTATTTATTAATGGTTTTGTTTTGGTGTTTTAATTGAGAATTGTGGAATTTATTTTAGATTGGATTAATTGATTGGTGGTAATTTAGTTATGTTTACTTCTTTATTTGTTTTTCATTTCTGATTGTTTGGATGACATTGTATCTTGTTTGTGATTGTTTATTTTACTTTGAGCATTGACTGGCATAGTGTTAAATGATACACAGATTATATGATTATCAATTACCCACTGTGCCATTCAATTGTTTTATTGGCATTTGTTATCTATTTAATTGGCAATGTAATGTATTTTATTTTGCTATGTGCTGTTTGATTTTGCTATGTGCTGTGTTTGATTTTGCTGTTTAATGTTTTTTATGTGGCTATGTAATGTTTTATTTGGGCCTGATTACATAGTTACATAGTTACATAGCAGATGAGGTTGAAAAAAGACATAGGTCCATCAAGTTCCACCTATGCTAAATTTAGACAACAGATACTTTATCCTATATCTATACTTACTTATTGATCCAGAGGAAGGCAAACAAAAAAACCCATTTATGGGGAAAAATTAATTCCTTCCTGACTCCAAGAATTGGCAATCGGATTAATCCCTGGATCAACATCCTTCCCATGTATACTTATTTGATATTTCCCTGTATACCTTTCCCATCTAAAAAGATGTCCAACCTTTTTTTTAACAAATCTATTGTATCTGCCATCACAGTCTCCATGGGTAATGAATTCCACATTTTAACTGCCCTTACTGTAAAGAACCCGTTCCTTTGTTGCTGGTGAAATTTCCTTTCCTCCAACCTTAAGGGATGGCCCCGAGTCCTTTGTACTGCCCGTGGGATGAATCGTTCTTTTGAAAGCTCCTTGTATTGTCCCCGAATATATTTGTATATAGTTATCATATCCCCTCTTAGACGCCTCTTTTCTAATGTAAATAAATCTAATTTAGCTAGCCTCTCCTCATAAGGTCGATTGTTCATCACCTTTATTAATTTGGTGGCTCTTCACTGCACTCTCTCTAGTTCCATAATGTATTTTCTTAGGATTGGTGCCCAAAATTGTACTCCATATTCAAGGTGTGGTCTTGCTAGTGCTTTGTAAAGGGGCATAATTATGTTTACTTCCCTTCCATCCATTGCCCGTTTGATGCAAGATAAAATCTTGTTTGCCTTTGCAGCTACAGCATGACATTGGGCACTATTGCTAAGCCTGCAGTCTACAAGCACTCCTAAATCCTTCTCCATCAAGGATTCCCCCAATATAGCTCCATATAATTTGTAAGTCACCTTTTTATTCTTGCATCCCAAATACATAACCATACATTTATCTGTATTAAACCTCATTTGCAATTTACCTGCCCACGTTTCCAGTCTCTCCAAGTCCTTCTGAAGAGAAATTACATCCTGCTCTGATTCTATTACCTTACACAATTTAGTATCATCAGCAAAGATGGAGACTTTGCTCTCTATCCCAACCTCAAGGTCATTAATAAACAAGTTAAAAAGCAGGGGTCCCAGTACCGATCCCTGAGGTACTCCACTCACGACTTTAGCCCAACCTGAAAAAGTTCCATTTATGACAACCCTCTGTTGTCTGTCCTTTAACCAGTTTTCAATCCAGGTGCATATATTATTACTGAGTCCAATATTCTTTATTTTGTACACCAACCTCTTGTGTGAAACCGTATCAAATGCCTTTGCAAAATCTAAGTAGACCACATAACTGCATTACCCTGGTCTAAATTCTTACTTACCTCCTCAAAGAAACAAATAAGGTTAGTTTGGCAAGATCTATCCTTCATAAATCCATGCTGACTATTACTAATAATTTTGTTTTCCATTAGGTATTAGTGAATATTATCGCATATTAAACCTTCAAGTAGTTTCCCTACTATTGAAGTCAGGCTTACAGGTCTGTAATTTCCCAGTTGTGATCTAGCTCCCTTTTTAGATATAGGCACCACATCTGCTTTACGCCAATCTTGTGGTACTGAGCCTGTGGAAATGGAGTCCTTGAATATTAAATATAATGGTTTGGCTATTACTGAGCTTAACTCCTTGAGAACTCTTGGATGTATGCCATCGGGGCCAGGTGCCTTATTTACTTAAATTTTTTCAAGTCACTTATGAACTTCTTCCTCAGTTAACCAATTGTTCATTAATATGGAGGTTGTGGCTTCCTCCTGCGGCACTACTATTGAACTTGATTCTTCCCTGGTAAACACAGAGGCAAATAATTTGTTTAATATCTCAGCTTTTTCCTTATCTCCAATAATAATCTGCCTACCCATCTCACACTGAAAGGGTCCAATATTTTCTTTTCTCATTTTTTGTTATTAAGGTACTTAAAGAACTTTTAAGGGTTTACCTTACTTTCTATTGCAATCCTTTTTTCATTATACATTTTTGCTAATTTGATTGCCCTTTTGCAATTTTTGTTACATTCCTTATAATTCTGATATGATATCTCCGTCCCTTCTGACTTAAAAAATTTAAACGCCTTCCTCTTCTAGTCCATTTCCTCCCCTACCTGTTTATTTAGCCACATTGGTTTTGACTTATTTCTTTTAAACTTATTACCAAAGGGTATACACTGATAAGTGTGCTTTTCTAACAATGTTTTAAAGATTGCCCATTTATCTTCTACATTTTTCTTTGCAAAAACATCATCCCATTGTATTACTACTAGATTAGACCTCTGTTTTATTAAAATCTGCCTTTCTAAAGTTTAAGGTCTTTGTTGAACCCAAGAAATCTATTTTTTGATAATTTATTTCAAATGAGACCATGCTATGATCACTGTTACACAAATGTTCCAGGACTTGAATATTTCTTATTACTTCTATATTGTTTGATATGACCAAATCCAGTATTGCCCCTCTCCTGGTTGGTTCCTCAATAATTTGGGTCATATAATTGTCTTTAAGCACCCCCAAAAACCTGTTTCCTTTTGTTGTAACGCTAATCTCATTTCCCCAGTCTATGTCTGGATAATTAAAATCCCCCATTATGCAAACATGACCCAGTTTTTATGCCTTTTCCATTTGCAAAAGTATTTTAGCTTCCTCAATCTCACAGATATTTGGTGGTTTATAGCATATTCCCACAAACATTTTCTTAATACTTTTACCTCCACTGCTAATTTCTATCCACAAAGTCTCTACATTTTCATCATTCCCTTCATAAACATCATCCCTTATAATATGCTTTAGATCCGATTTAACATATAAACATACTCCACCCCCCCCTTCTGATTGTTTTAATACTTCCCCATTTCTTGGCATATTGGTCAATCATGCCTATATATATATATATATATATATATAATAGCAGAAAATAGCCGTGTTAGTCCAGTTGCGATAGTGCAGAATAAATGAGTTCTTCAGTATTAGGTGATAGTTTTTTATTGGACTAACAATTTATGTTATAGGAAAAGCTTTCGAGAGTTCTCCTCTCTTCTTCAGGTCAAGCAATACTGATATACAAAGGATTCAACGGCTAAACCAGTGTAGAGAGAGGAAAAAAACCAACAGATATTTACTGTAGATAAGGTAGGGTGTTAAGTGTTTGAAGCAAGGGGACAGTGTCAAAGAAAGGTGGGGAGGGGAAGGGATGCTGGGGGGGGAGAGAAAGTGTGGATAAGAATTGAGGCAAGCAGGATAATTACAAACAATTTTGATAGGGTGTGAGAAAACCCATGTCCGCATTAAGTCCTTTGGTTTTGGTGTCAAAGAGTCTTATCATTCTGAGTTCAAATGTTTTCCGTTCTTGGGTGCTTTTAAACATTCCATTGAGGATTTTGATTTTTAAATCATTTATGGAATGATCTGGTTGTGAGAAGTGATGTCCCACAGGTGAGCAGTATCTTCCTTCTTTGTGATGGAGTATAGAGAGTCTGTGCATATTCATTCTTCCTTGTAGTTTTTGTCTGGTTTCCCCAATGTAGCAACCTTGGTCACATTTGTTGCACTGAATCATATACACTATATTCCTGGATGTGCAGCTGTATGATCCTTTAACATTGAATGTTCTATGGTTGTGACTGGCTGTGGGATCTTGGCAAATGTGTTTGCAGAGTTTGAAGCGTTTGTTGCTGTACTGTTTTGTGCCATTATCCATGTCTTTAAAATCGTTGTGAAGTTTTCTGCTGACTAATTTCTGTTTGAGGTTTGGGGGTTGCCGGAATGCAAGAATGGGAGGTTTGGGAAAGATTTCTTTTAATGTCGCATCCTCTCTCAGCATGGGTTGCAGATCATTGATTATTTTTCGTATACCCTCTAAGGTAGGGTTGTTTGTGGTCACTAGTGGTATGCGTGTGGTAGGTTCTTTCTGTCTGTATTGTAGCAGGTGTTCTTGTGGGGCTTTTATTGCAGATGTAATCGTTTTGGCAGTGGTCTTTGGTTTGTATCCCTTCTGTCTGAACGATTTGGTCAGGGTTGTGAGATGCCTGTTTCTGTCTTCCGTGTCAGAGCATATGTGGTGGTATATTATAGCCTGGCTGTGTATGATACCTTGTTTTGTATGCGTGGGATGGAAGCTGGGGTTGTGGAGGTAACTGCATCTGTCAGTTGGTTTCTTGTATACAGATGTGTGTAGTTTGCCATCTTTCAGTGTTACTGTAGTATCTAGAAAGTTTACTAGGTTTGCCGAATGCCAAACTGATTGAATTCATCCTCACACACAACTTCTTCAGCTTCAACAAGGAAATGTACCTACAACTAATGGGGACTGCAATGGGTACCAAGATGGCGCCGCAATATGCCAATCTTTTCATGGCAAATCTTGAACAAAGATTCCTAACTACATGCCTCCACAAACCCTACAAATACTACAGATACATTGATGACCTGTTTATAATATGGACAGAGGGTGAAGAAAACCTAAAACAATTCCACGAGTCCCTGAACTCATTCCATCCATCTATTAAACTCAAAAAGGATTATTCGGCAAACCTAGTAAACTTTCTAGATACTACAGTAACACTGAAAGAGGGCAAACTACACACATCTGAAGGGAGATACCAACCAAAAAAAGAGAAAGAGAGGAAAAAGAGGAAGAAGGAGGCCTCCCAAGGAAACAAATGAAATAAGGGGAGTTTTCAATATAAGCAAAACCACGCTCACAGATACACAAGTAGGCTTAATAGTGAAGGGCTTAAATTTCGCCCCAACTACGAAGTCCAGTGGCTTCGACATGTTCCTTGATGCCAACAAATTTTTAAGGCAACTTACGGTAAAGCGCTTCTTTCTGAATAAGGATGCCCAATCTAGAGAAGCATTGGGAGGGAGCCAGGTTTCATCACAAATTACACTAGAAGCACCTGCCCCGGAGGTTAGCTTTATCCACTCAGGATTACGGGAGAAATCAAAATTCTACCCGAGTAATAGTAGGGGACATCACTTGGAGGTATATACACAGTTGGTACTAGAAGATCTAGAGAAGATTGCAGGACATAAAAAGGGTAATCGGGATAATCTCAGTAGAGAGGAAAAAGAAGCCCTGAAAACATTAGCGGACGACAGGTCCATCACCATCAAACCAGCGGATAAGGGCAGAGGAGTGGTGGTGATGGACACTGAGTACTACCTCCAGGGGGCAGGTCGGATACTAGATGATGTGGGGACGTACCAGAAACTGATTGGAGATCCAACCACTAAAGACAAAAAAATTTTAGATGCAATTTTAGAGAGGGGGAAGTCTCTGGGTATTTTGAATCCAAAAGAATGGAGTTATTTAAAGCGCGACAAACCCATCTTATCTGTATTTTATTTTCTACCTAAGATTCATAAGTGCCTGGAGACCCCACCGGGGAGACCGATTATATCAGGTATCGGCTCCCTTACTTAGAATCTATCTGAGTATGTAGATACTTTCCTCCAAAAGTATGCCACTACAAGCAGATCTTACCTAAAAGACACCACACAGGTTTTAAATATTTTAAATCGTATCAAATGGCAGGAAGATTTTATATTGGTTACCTGCGACGTTAAATCACTCTATACCTGTATCAAGCACACGGATGGAGAAGGAGCAATAGAGCGAGCAATTTTAAAAGACACTTCGATTCCAGAGGAGCAACGCAAGTTTATTCTGGAAAGTATAGGCTTTATGCTGCGCCATAACTCCTTTTGGTTTAATGGGGACATTTTTCTCCAGCTATGTGGAACTGCTATGGGGACAAGATTTGCGCCCAGCTTTGCCAACATCTTCATGGCGGATTGGGAGGACAGCACCATCTGGTCCGACCATCCGTTTGGCGCAAGTCTTGTCTCCTGGCATCGCTACATCGATGATGTGCTGTTCATATGGAGGGGAAATGAAAGTGATTTAGATAAATTTATTAAACATATCAACACCAACAAAGTCAATTTAGAGTTCACTTCTGAACACAGCAGAACCACCATAAATTTTTTGGATCTCACGATCTTCGTAGAAAATAGTACATTAAAAACAAAAACTTATTTTAAACCCACTGACGCCAACAATTATTTATTGAATTCCAGTTTCCACCATCCAAAGTGGCTTAAAAATATCCCTTACGGGCAATTGCGCAGGATCAAAAGAAACTGCACAGATACAGCGACATATCAAGACCAGGCCCTTACACTAAAAGAAAGGTTCTTAGAAAGAGGGTATGAACCTAAAGTAGCGGATAAAGCATTCAAAAGAATGGAACAAATTCCGAGAGACCAGTTATTAAAACCCAAAACTAAAACTAAGGACACCAGTTTTTCAACATCATTCATCACAAACTACAGCATAGATGCCGATAAAATCACAGAAATTATAAAAAAACATTGGCACATAATCAAGATGGACCCCATTTTAAAGGAACATGTCCCATCTACACCAAGGGTCATTTTTAGAAGGGCACCGACTATTAAAGCAAGATTATCACCCAGTGTATTTAGGAGGGAAACACAGAAAGGGCCTCAACATTGGTTACCACCTCCAGTAGGCTTTTTTGGCTGTTTCAGCTGCAAGGCCTGTAAACAGGCGGTGAAAGGAGACAGAACGGAATTTGTCTCATACACAACTAAAGAAAATGTTAAAATAAAACATTTGATTACATGTCGGACAGAATATGTGGTATACCTGCTTGCGTGCCCATGTGGTCTCCAATATGTGGGCCGCACCTCGAGGCCCTTGAGAGTCCGCGTGTTGGAGCATGTGGGGAATATACGCAAGCAGGTCATGACCCACAGTGTCTCCAGGCATTTTAGTCTGTTCCACGGAGGGAACCCAGAAGGTCTTTCCTATAAGGGAATAGAAAGAGTAGATGCACATTGGATGGGTGGAGACCAGCTCATCAAACTCGGCCAACGTGAGACATATTGGATATACAGACTACAGACCTTAGCCCCTAAGGGTCTAAACATAGATATAGACCTGGGAGCTTTTATCTGAGCACCTATACGTCTCACCATCTCTCCAGCAAATCCAGCCACCCATCCCCCCCCTCTCCTTCCCCCCCCCCCCACCCTACCCCTCCCCCTCCCTTCCCCACCCTCGGGGAATAAGAGGAACGATGTCACATGAATCATGATACTTTTTAAAGACATCATTAAACCTACACTTTAGGTACAATTATAACAAGTATAGAATGTACTGATATCAGTGTTTGTCTCTCTTTCAGATCACTGTCACTCATTTAACCATATTTCAGGAGATGAGTTTAGGAGATTTTTAATAAAAAAAATTTTTTAAATTTTTATAAATTGCATTTTAACATTTTGTGTATAAAATTGTTATTAACATATGTTTTTTAAGAACATTTATTATGTTTGTGGATAATTACCTATTCGGATATGTGATGTAAATTTACGTAAATCACACTGTGTGGATTGGACTGTACACTCTAAGAACATATTGATCTTCAAACAAGGGAGTCAATTATACAGCTAATCATCAAATTATACGTTTCATTTTTACTAATGAGCAAACACATCAGAAGTGTTTGAATATATGCATCTGTCAGCTATCCCCCTATTTTCATTTATACTATGGAGCCAACACATCAGAAGTGTTTTAATGTATGCATCTGTCAGCTATCCCCCTATTTTTAAATAAACACAAAAATGAGTTTGCTCTTGTTTTAATAACAGTCTATCATCTAATGAGGTAGCCTTGTATTTTTTATAGAGGTTTATTTGCTTAGCACTAAGTCATGGAATATGTGACGACAGGAAAGGTTTGATTAACAACCACCTGATGGGGTACACCGCTCCTTCAATTAGGAATGCATTGGGAGCAGCCTACTTCAATGATGTAATTGAAGACAGCAGAGTGGGGGTGTGGTGGATTGGTCGGCCGCAGTATATATAGCAGGAGCCATGAGCCAAATCCTTTCTTACTACGGAGCCTGAGCAAGCCCAAGAAAGG
Organism: Ascaphus truei; assembly: GCF_040206685.1. Classification (NCBI taxonomy): domain Eukaryota; kingdom Metazoa; phylum Chordata; class Amphibia; order Anura; family Ascaphidae; genus Ascaphus; species Ascaphus truei. The sequence goes on from NC_134485.1 coordinate 90,477,539, forward strand.
GCGAAACGCGTAGCTCAAAACCCCCCAATGTTTTGAACCTTTGCAGCCACCGTCGGGAGTGGGACAAGGGAAGCGCAGCACTACATCCGGACGCGGAGGGAGTTTGCTGCAAAACCATGAGTCCTGCACTATATTCCCTACAGACTGGCTTTTTTATCTGCTGCAGCGCGGCTCACTTGTTGAGTCAGCGGTGCTTTTCTGTGTATTGTTTTAATAAAAACCTTGGCTTTTACCTTTTGGGTTTAAGACCTTTACTTACCACTCTGGAGCGAGAATTCATCACCCTATCCTGCTCTGAATTTCGATCCGGGGACTACAGGAGGAGCAACAAAGATACCATTCCAAGTGTGTGCTCACACTTGTCCGTGTGAGTAACAGTACCCTGTTATTAACCTCCCATTGCATGACTTATTTTTGGGTTTGATAACAGACCTCCTAAACTCTATTGGAGAGGCTGAATTGTTTCCTGGAGTCCAAAGAAGCCTCCCCAAAGAGTGCACTCACACTTGCCCGTGTGAGTGTTTGTAGTATATCTTAACCCTGTTTGTATCCCTTGGGACATTTTAATACTGTTAATGTATTCTGCTCATATGTTTATTCGTTTATCCCGAGGGTGATACTACACCAAAGAAGAAGGAGAAGAAGTCCGCAGACGCAGAGTGAAGAACTACTCTACAAGACAGAGAGGAGAAGACCAAAAGATACCTTGATGCGACAGCATTTGCACAAGGCCGTGTGAGTGTTAAGATTTAATACACACTTCAAAACCCCATTGTCATTGCTTCAGGGTTTAACACACCTGAACCATATTTTGTTCCATTTCACCCTTCCACCTGTGCTCCCCCATCTCTTTCTCTTGTTAAAAACTACAAGGAAGAATGAATATGCACAGACTCTCTATACTCCATCACGAAGAAGGAAGATACTGCTCACCTGTGGGACATCACTTCTCACAACCAGATCATTCCATAATTGATTTAAAAATCAAAATCCTCAATGGAATGTTTAAAAGCACCCAAGAACGGAAAACATTTGAACTCAGAATGATAAGACTCGTTGACACCAAAACCAAAGGACTTAATGCGGACATGGGTTTTCTCACACCCTATCAAAATTGTTTGTAATTATCCTGCTTGCCTCAATTCTTATCCACACTTTCTCTCCCCCCAGCATCCCTTCCCCTCCCCACCTTTCTTTGACACTGTCCCCTTGCTTCAAACACTTAACACCCTACCTTATCTACAGTAAATTTCTGTTGTTTTTTTTTTTTTTTTCCTCTCTCTACACTGTTTTAGCCATTGAATCTTTTGTATATCAGTATTGCCTGACCTGAAGAAGAGAGGAGAACTCTCGAAAGCTTGTCCTATGACATAAATTGTTAGTCCAATAAAAAAGGTATCACCTAATACTGAAGAACACATTTATTCTGCACTATATTTACATACATACATACATACATACAAAGATACATACATACATACATACATACATATATATATATATATATATATATATATATATATATATATATATATATATATAATAAAAAAATAAATAGATGATACCGTTCTGTGGCTAACGAAATGCTTTTATTTGTGCGAGCTTTCGAGATACACTGATCTCTTCTTCCGGCGATGTTACAATATATATATTGTATATATATATATACAGAAAAGGAAAAAAGGTAGCGCCAATAAATTAACAAAGGTCTATGTAGTTAACAAAAAATGATACAAGTTACCCTAAATAATAAAACATTGATAATAAAATATTACATACTAGAATTAACAATTGCATATAAAATAAATGGTATATCAAATTAAAGTCCAATGTCCAAACCCTAGAAACAAAGATTCCATATGAATATTAATTTTTAGTTTATTTTTAATTACTAGGTGTTTTGTTAATTGATTTTATATTTGTTAGGATTAACTTTATATTTCACATGGAATCATTGTAACATCTCATGTATATTACAGTTTGTCATATATTTATTATTATTTTTTCTTTTATTACATAGTTTTTAATAACTTAATCATAGTATTATATGTGAAAGTGCTATGTTTTCACACCTTATGGCAGTGTTTTTAGCACTAGAGAGTCCGTTTAACTAAGTATTTATCTTACTGGAATATAATTAATAGTTGTCCTTAGATTTATAAAATGCAGAAATTAAATTGTTAAATGTTCTAATTGCAATTCCAATATGTTACGGCTCATTTTTAGGGGAGGTAATCTCATTTAGTTTACCCATCAATCACGATCGAGACACTCTAGTACTTATACACTGCCATTTCTGTTCAGAGACATTCCCTTTGATAAAGTTGCAAGTGTTGCAATGAAACGCGTCAGGGACTTACCTTACGACACTACGTCATCACGCTGTGTGCATCCTTTACGGCCGGGGAGCACATGGAGCTATAGTGAGGCTTACTCTGCTACCTTACCGATTTGGAGGATTTCAAGTGGCACCGGAGGAAAAGCGCTGTTTGGGAACTTGATTCCAGCTGATCTTGGACTCTACCTGTTGTGGACTGTACCAGCCTTGGTGGTGATTATAAATCACATATTGCTATATTTTAACTTGCACATTGTGAGTGTTTTTAATCCCCACATCCATATTTCCCTACATTAAATGTTACAGTGTTACACTATGGGGCGTGCACTCTTTGTTTTGTTTTTCATATATATATATATATATATATATATATATATATTATGGGCATGATGTACAAATGAATGGGTGACAGGTGGGTATAGTGGGTATAGTGGTTCTGGGGTGGGTGGTTAGGAATCCTGGGTTGGTAGCGGGGAAGGGTGGGTTAACCCCTTATTAACTGCTAAGGTGATTAAGGGGCTAGGGGTCATTATATTGTATTGACTATGTATTCTTGCGGACATCGGAGGACAGGGACCTCCGTAAGCTGACAAGGACGCCCTTCATATTGCATGGGGTAAGTAGAACGATTTTTATTTATTTATTTATGCTGTATGGATAATGTTGTGTTTAATATTTGGCAAATAATCTATTATACAAATCTGGATAATAGTTTTTTTGCCCATTACTGTACTGTATGTGGGGGGAGGGAGGGTATTGATTTAAATGTAGGCCATGTTTTATTTTTTACATACAGGATTGGTACTTTAGGCCTGCTGGGACCCACGGGGACCACCCGAGGACCCTCTGATACCCACGGGTACCGCCTGAGGCCCCACTGATGCCCATGGGTGCCACCGGAGGACCCACGGTGGACACCTGTGGGGAAGAAACAGGGGCCCCACAGCTGTGGGGGCCCTACGGACCCACAGAGACCACACGAGGGCCCCTAAACCCTATTAGGAACCACCTGACTGCCCACAGACACCTGTGGGGACAACTCGGGGACCCCCAGACACCGTGGGGACCACCTGTGAACCCCATTGGGGCTCACAGACTACTGCAGGGACCAACCAGAGGCCCCAGGACACGGTGCACTGTGGGGCCTGCGGACACCCATCGGGACCACTGGGGACCCTCGCTTGACTGGGGTATTAATCCTGCATGTAAAAAAAATAATCTTGGTTTAATGGGGGGCACAGGTAGTGGGTTGTGTATTGGTGCTTACTAAATATTTTTAAATTGACATTTTCTTACTAGTGTAGATAAGCAGGGGGTCTCCAGAGCTGAACCGCCTTCGTTTCCGAAAATCGCTGAAAAAAAATATATTTTTACATTTAAATTTTATTACTGTGTATTGTAGTAGGGGATCTCCTGAGCTGAACCGCGTTGGTTTCAGGTCTGGGGACACCCTACTTCCTGAGACACAGGCCCTATTATGGGGGGCAGGTATCTCCTATGCACGGTCACGTGATCGGGACATTTCCATGCATTGGAGATACCAGCACCCCATAACGGGGCCTGTATCTCAGGAAGTAGGGTGTCCCCGGAACTAAAATCAATGCGGTTCGCTCCAGAGAACCCCTGCTACAATTCTGTAGTGTTTAAAATTAAATAAAACCCCCATGATAACCTATTACAGGCACACAGGTAGAGTGACTGATTCAGCCTCTCAATGACGTTTTGCTAAATCTGTCCTGGGTTTTCTGAGCCTGGACCGGGATTTTCCTCTAGCTTGCCATCTGTGGCAGGATACTCCATTTTTGCTCCTGGCAGCTTCCTTTAAAATAATAGCCCTATAAGCAGGAAGTTGCCAAGCAAAGTTTCAGTTCATACTGAGTGCATGCAAAGCACTTACCTTTTTGTCTTCCTCGTTACCAGACCTGGCTACGTACCTCGACCACCCCTGTCTTCCGCCTGCCTCGACCTCTGCATTCTCACTGACTATGCAACTCTGCTGCCAGCCCTGACCTTTGGCTTACAACTCACTACACTATCAGGAATCTGTCCCTCAGCTCAGGTTGGTTCTTTCATATTCCTACCTCAGTCCTGCGGGTCCGCTTCCTGCTTGAGATGAGAATCGTTACATTTTGCTCGGCCCAAACATGGACCCGCTGAGGTAGGACAAGCTGTTACTTGGGGGATCTTGAGCACCGCCTCGCCCTACACGATCAACAACTGGCACAGATTTGTGAAGCGGTGCAGGACTTACTGTAGTTACCCACTTTGGCAACCATCAGCTGGACTTGAAGTTGGCAGATGTGGTTCCAAAACCGCTTCTGTTATCTCCTGCGATAAGAGAACCTCGGTTCCCGACTGCTCTATGATATGGGGGGGGGACCCTATGGCATGCAGGGGATTCCTTATTCAATGCTCTATCCAATTTGAATCACCATGCACTGAGCCCGGGTGGCCTTCACGATTTCTCTTCTCACTGACGAGGCACTGTCTTGTGCCTCCCCACTCTGGGAGGGGGAATCGCCGCTGATCTGCGACTCCCCTGTTTTCATCCATACGTTCAAATTGGTGTTTGACGCTTCTGGAAGTGTATCTTCTGCTTCGGCTTCACTCCTGCATATTCTTTCGGGTACTCACATGGTAGGCCAATACGCCATTGAGTTTCATACCCTTGCGGCTGAGACTGGCTGGAATAATGAAGCTCAAGTAGCGGCCTTTTGACAGGGACTCATGGATCACTTAAAAGATGAGCTAATGGGTTGGGACCTCCCTAAGGACCTTGTGGAGTTAATTTCTCTTGGCATATGGATCGATCTCAGAATGCAGGAACTGTCTGAGAAGTACTGTGCTGTTAGGAGCCCAACGACTTGGTGGGCCCCAAATTTCATTTCTCTGTCTCCTCTCACTACCTCTCCCACACGATCAACTGGAGTAAAGCAGCAGTCACAGCACCGGTGTGTAGGTATAATTACACAGTCTCTGAGTCCAGCTTAGTGCATCAGTGCGTCCGGTGGAGCCAAAGAAGGTAAACAGCTCAATCCTGTGAGGCAGCGTGTATCGTCCTGTCTCCACACCTCTCTGTGCGCCCGCGGAGGTTGAAGACGTCACGGCGCATGCGCCGAGGAGGCAAATCGATCTTATAGCTTAAATTGGAAAATTCAAAGCACAAGCTATTCCAGACCTCAGAATTCAATAAAACAATAATAAAAAGGTTGAGTGGTATCTTTTCCAACGCGTTTCGTAACTCTAAGGGCCACTTCTTCAGGGATTCCAGTTGATCGTGTGGGAGAGGAAGTGAGATCCTAGATGGGAGAATTCCTTGCAGTTCCTGATTGCAGTTATCGGTAACAGCTACAATGTAGCTCTATGTGCCTGATTAATTCTAATCTGATGTACGCTTAACCGTGAACCACTTATTTTATAAACACTGTTTTTTACTACTTCACGATGAGCGTTTTGCGCTTTGTTTTGTTTTGTACCTTGGATTGTGCCTGTATTGTGGGTAACAGGACTACCCGATCCATGACTGCCTGATCGTCGTGGGGCCGGTAAAAACGCCTGTGTCCAGTGAAGTTGCAAGAATATTTGAAGGACATCGCTACCATCCCTCCTCCCTATGTGCCTTCCCGGATTCATCTACCAGTTTCTCTCTCATAGGATTTGGCTTCAGTCTCTACTCAGGCCATTGTGGATTCCGGAGAAGCCGGTAACTTCCTCGATCTTTTGTTCGCCAAATAGCATGCTATTCCCCTTAGCTCTTTGGAGATTCCGTTAGAGATTGCGGCGATCGACGGAAGACTCTTAGACCCGGTACCATCACCAAGGAGTCCCTTCCCCTGTAGTGAACTTCAGAATTCTACATAAGGAGCTACTCCCTTTCATGGTAAACAATGCACCCTCAGCACCTATAGTATTAGGTCTACCTTGGTTGCGCCCACAACCCTATTGTCGTCTCGTTAACGGGCAAGTGACCACCTGGGACTAGCAATGTCATGGGACTTGCTTGTCTGTACATCATCCCAGCTCTGACTTACCCCTGCCATTTGTATCTCTCCCGGATAGCCTTGCCCTCGCACACCAGGATTTTGGGGAACTCTTCAACAAGAAGCAAACCGAGGGGATACCACAGAATCAGGCATTCAATGACCCAATCTACTTGTTTCCAGGAGCCATTCCACTGTCTCAGACTATTTTGGCAGTTTCTTCTACTCTTCCATCATCCACCTCCATATCTGGAAGTCCCAAGGCAGAAGATAAGATCCAGGAGCTAAAGTCTCTGGAGGAAGATTCATGCCAACGTAACTAAAGCCTCTCTTCAGCAGAAGGATCACACGGATAAGCATCGGCGGCCAGCCCCGCAGTTACACGTTGGAGATCTCGTATGTTATCTTCCAGGAACATCCATATGAAGAGTCCTTCCCTGAAGCTCAGACCCAGGTTCATAGGTCCCTACAAGATTACGAAACAAGAAAACCCGGTCTCGTTTAAATTGGAGTTACCAAATACCCTAAAGTTTCCTGCGGTCTTTCATGTGTCTCCTAAAGGCGGTGGCCTGCAACAACACTTCTGCTCCCACCCTACAAAGCCCAGTTCCAGGAGATGGCCAAGTGGAGTATGTAACTCGTTGAATCCTGGATTTCCATAGGTCTCGAGGAAGTCTCCAGTACCTTGTATCTTGGAGGGGATAGGGTCCAGAGGAGAATTCTTGGGTGAACGATTCCTCCGTGGTCCAGGGATTCCACCGGTGGTTCCCCGACAAGCCCGGGCTTAATCGTCCAGAGATCGATTCTGGAGGGGGGGGGGGGGGGGGTTACTATATGATTTTGCTCTAGCTCGCCCCTGTGGCAGAATCCTCCATTTTTTATCCTAGCAGCTTCCTTTAAAAGGACAGCCCTGTAAGCAGGAAGTTGCCAAGCAATTTTTCAGTTCATACTGAGTACATGTATAGTAACACACTTACCTTTTGTTTTCCTTGTTACCAGAGACGGCTACGTACCTCGACCACCCCTGTATTCCGCCTGCCTCAACCTCTGCATTCTCATCGACTACACAACTCTGCTGCCAGCCTTGACCTTCGGCTTATGACTCACTACTCTATCAGGACTCTGTCCCTCGGCTCAGGTCGGTTCTTTATATTCCTACCTCAGCCCTGTGGGTTCGTTTCCTGCTTGAGACAAGCATCGTTACACTATCTCAATGCGTGTCTCTTAATCCGATGGGCCATTAGTCTGTTGCAGAAATGTTAAATTAATCTCGAAATATAATTCGAGAAATGGTCGGATAACGGCCGCTGCATCTTTACCACCTTCACCCATGCCCTGTACCACCAACACCACACCAGAATGGATAAAAGTGCTATTATCCAAAGATGGCTAATAGCGCTTTTCCCCATTTAAAAAAAACATTACAGTGCAATACAATAAAAATAAATACAACCCTTCCCCTTCACACCCCAACACCAGTACCAGAAATCTGTTCTATTTTATTCTGAACTTCACAGGTTAAAACCGATCTGTAATGGGAAGAACTGTAATGGGAAGAAAACTGTAATGGGAAGAATTCCTATTATCCAGATATGGATAATAGCGCATTAGCCCATTAAAAATAAAATATTATCCAGCATAAAATAAATTAAAGGTCTACTTACCCCTGCCAGGATGAAGGCCACGCTCATCTTCCTCCACATCTTCCTAATCCTACGTGAGCAGCAACATTATAATAAAAAAAATTTACTGGCCACTAACCCCTTAATCACCTTAATAATAATAATAAATCCGCTCCCCCACTACCCACCCGGTCGGCCTAACCACCCTGCCAGTGGCAACTACCCCTACCTTCTTAACCCATTGATTGTCACAGTGGTAAACCATGCCTCCAATATGGACATGGACTGCCACAATGGCAATGAATGGACAAGATATAAAAAAGAGCCACAAAATAAAACTTATGATATTTAAATTAAAATAAGCATTTAACATTAAAGCCATTGATTGTGACTGTGACAAACCATTCCCCCAATATGGGCATGGATTACCACACTGATATTGAATGGGCAACCTAAATAAACAACAAATAACAAAAAATACAATACATTACAATGAAATGAAAACAAACATTTGCCTAAACATGCATTGCTTGTCACTATGCTTATCCATACACAGAAAGGGGCATAAATAAGCACATTGGAAGTCAATGTGAAAGCTTAAAAATATGCAATTAAATAAAATACAATCAATGTGTTTCTTACCTTTGCTGTATTCACCCATGTCCTACTCCGGCCCCAATTGCTCACCCTCAATACAATTGCTCAACAGCCTGATGCAAAGAAGTCCATGGTCATCTGTTGATTGAACAGGAGTCCCCGGTGAGTTATTTCTTTGCTTCTTTTTCTTCTTCTGTCTTCTCTATAATCCAATGGGGCCCGGAGATGTTGCCCCGACGGCTTCTTGGGCTCAAATGAGACCAAACAGGCCTTATATGAGACCTGTGATGTCACATTTTAGTGTCAAATTGTACACCCCCAATCCGATTGGTTGGTTTACCATGTGACCGCTTCCTTTTTTTGTTATTTTGTTAATTGTTATAGCCAGAGTGTTATAGCTCGATTAAAAGCCACTTTAGTGTGATATTATCCTGTTATCGAAGCTTTGTAAATAGCTACACATGCAATATCGCTCTAAAAGGGCACTTATAGCGCATTAATGCACTTATCAAAGTTTAGTGAATGAGCCCCTAAGCCTTTTGAAAATGACTTAATAGTGCTGGTATGTAAAGAAAAAATATATAACTGCGCACAAATTGTATATTATGAGTGAATTGTGATATAAACAGTGAAAGTAGGTTAATTAATCTTAATAACCAAAAAACTAAAGATAAATAGTGCACCCAATGATATTAAATTAAATATCGCACAGAGAGTTCTTCTCCCTAGGGAAGCCAGCAGCAGCTGCTGGATAATTGAGCAAGCTGATCTTCTGATTGCTCATAGAGTTTTGAATGAACAAGGAAGTGTTTTAAAGCAGGCACAGAGCTGCCATGCTGAGAGAGACTGCTGTCCCAGAGAAGGGAACAGAAAAGAGTTCTCCCCAGCTGTGGAAGCTGGCCCAGCCCCCTAGGATCACTGGACGGTGGTCACGGAGCCTTCTGGGGCTACCTGTGTTGTTAATCCCAGGAAGAAGAAGGAAGGACGCGAAACCGTGCTGAAGCGGGGATGTCCTGTCCTTAACATTGGACTTATAGAGGAGAGATTCTCTGAGCTCTCGTGGGGCTGAGCTCCCCTAGGAAGGAAGGCCGCGAGGTCGCACTGAAGCGTGGATGTCTGCTCCAAACCCTGGAGTAACAGATAAGCAAACACTTTATTGCTGTGTTCAAAGACTGTATATGTTCAGCTATAATAGTACCTGTTTGGGGTGGTAACCAGCTTAGTTGTCCATCCAGTCAGTAAGGATTGAAGCTGAATGTGTAGTTAGTCTGCTAAGAGGAGTTTGAGTTTATTTTATGATTTTGTTTTGACTTAAAGGGACGGTGGGCTTGTTAGTGTGTTATTTAATTCTTGTAAATAAACCCCATATAGAGAAATACTATGTTTCCTGCCTTAATCTGGGACACAAGATCCTATGCTGTGACGGAGAAATCACTATGTATATGTTTAGGTGTATAGGTATATGTATGTGTAAAGATATTACACTGACCAGTAGACTACTACAAACACCGTAATAATAATCATAATAAAAATGAGACTTATCCCATGTACAGCATGAAGGCACAGAACCCTGAGCGCCCCTCACTGACAGAAATAACTTTTATTAACTTTATCTGTTTTGGCATAAGTATGTCTTTTTAAACTACTGTATATATTAATAAGTCACGGCACAGCTCAACTCACACAGCTCAACTCACACAGCTCAACTGCAGCTAACCAAATAGCTTTTGCTTGAAGTTGCACTTGTATTTATACTTTGCCCTTAGTCTACTCCTCCCCCTCCACGACGGATCCCAAATTTTTAAAACGAAATAAAATTAATTTTAATCTGCAAATGGATTTCAGAGATACAACGGAAATCAGCTGAATGGATTTTGATTAAACCGCCATGCGATTTACCAATTGCGGATTTTTAACGGTTCCGTATTGCCCTATTTAGAATTGATCCACAGAAATCCACGGACCAAAGGAATCGGCTGATCCATTACAGATCCAAATCCGCCAAAAAATTGGCCCATCTCTAAATGTGATAACGCTTTCCATGCTGGTGAAGAGTTAGTGGCATATTTTCTATGCAGTCTACTGTCATCTGACAGCTTGCGGCACTGGTGTTGACCTCTATCACATTTATATGAATAAACCCTTCCCCATTCCTGGGATGCAGCCTCACAGCATATTAAACAGGGGCTTTAAAATGTTTAATCCATTTTCCCTGACTAATGCTCATACAGTAATTGACATCAAATTGAAATAAGAAATGGGTTTAAGAAGAATGAATTTGGTTAAAGTAGCCAGCTACAAAATTTTCCCATTCCATCCCACATTTTTCAATTAGTTTGCCATATTGATCAATCTTTATAGAAACAAGAGAGTGATAGGAAGGCAGTAATTCATTATGGTAATATGATATCATAAGGTCATCAGGAGTTAAATCAATTGAATCATTACGTCTCCCTTCTACATATTATCTACAATGTGATTAGTTTTAAAGTAAATGATAGGAATCACACTGCTGAGGGCAATTAAAGGGGGCTTGTCTTGTTAACTCCTTAACTGCTTAAGTCATTCATCACCTATAATAGCTACAGTATATGATTATCTACATGGTGTAAAGTGGTTTCGTTTTGGTATATATATCACCGTTTCGCTGAGGGCGATGCAATAGAATTGATACTGTAGGTAACTACTATTAAAACTTTTCACTGGGAACCATTAATCTTTGATTTGTTTCTAAAGGCACATTTCATGCAGGCTGTTCTTTGTTGCCTTAGCTACGATGGTAATTGCTTGATTTGCTTAATCAAAATAAGCACAAATAAATTGTTCAATCCATACAAGAAAATGCATATGTAAAATAGTTGCCGTTTAAATGAACCACTATGCAGCATTCCTAAACATTACAGTCATTTTCACATTTAATATCAATACATAAAAGACCCTAAGGAATATAAGGCAACGGCCCCATGACTCAGCATTGACTAGACTCTGTCATCATTAAGAGTGGTTACCACGTGGCATATCTGATTGGTTTATTTACCATGTGACTCAAACACTTCACATGAAATGGCAATAGGTCAGATATAAGAGCCCTGTATTCTCATAACACCTCAGTACTCAGAAGAGAGAGAGGACATTGTGGATGGCCATCAGTTTATTAAGATAGAAGAAAAGTTCTAATTTTTACAGTTTTGCCATTTTTTACAACAATTTCCCCTGAATTTCAATTTCCAGTTAACAGCATTATATAAAGGGCCAATACACATTTCAATGATTGTCGAATTATGTGAGGAAAAATAATAATTATGATTTTTGATTGTTTTTTCTTGTATAGCGCTGTCAGTGTATGCAGCTCTGTACATATAATTTTTGTAGGCATGAGTCCCAGCCCCATACAGCTTACAATCTACTTTTTGGTGCCTGAGGGACAGAAAAATATAGGGGTCTATGCTATAAGTGTTCATAAAAAAAATTTAAATCGCCATTTTTGTGAGCGTTGCTATCACGGTATTCAGAAAGCCTCGATTAACTGTGATAGCAAAATTCACAAAACGGGCGAGTAGCCGGTGATGTGATGATCGCCTCTCTGAAAAGGCCTTTACCGGTGATTTCTTTCAACTGCAGAGAGAGCTGCTCAGAGAGATCCGCCTCTCCCTGCGCAAATCTCGCCCGAAATTAATTATACAAAAAATGCAATGACCCGGCGCTTCAGGCTACAACAATACCCCAGTCCAATGATTAGTCCATATAGATATGGAAAGTTCTTTTCAATATTCAAGCTGATGGAGCGATGGTGATCCAATTGCTGGCTGCTGGTTCCGAACTCCTCCTAGTATGTAATGGACAAAAAGGAAAAGACCATTGCGCAGCCACAAGAATCCATAAATAACTCCACAACAGATTAAAGTAATGAACTTACAGACTTGCTGTGTTATTGTTCCTTTGAGACAATCTGTGCTTTTAACCTCTTCTCTTCCAGATATCACGAATCCCACGTGTTGTATGTCTATCCTCCAGGTTTTCTGTCTGTTCACAGCATTACCACTTGGTCATAGTTCCCATGTGTTCCCAGAAAGGAAATAACATGAAAGATGATGGTGCAGATTGATAAAAATGTATTACAATAAAAATAAAAAACAGCCAAGGGCTTACTCACATAAACCAGGCTGTGTAAAAACAGCTGACAACGTGCCGTCCGCAGCTTGATACAATCAGGTCGGCAGGCTTCTGGGAGGATGGTGCTATTGTTGTTTGCAAACCCTGAAGTGGCGTCTAACTCTCAGTAGTTACTCTGCGAGATTCGCCCCCTCTATTTGCTATAGCTTCCTCTATCTCAGCTTGAGGTGGCCAGCACTGCAGAATGTGCTCTGCTCACCTCTCTGGGTAACTGCCGTCAGCCCGCGCTAAGCCTCGTGATGTCACACTCGGGCGTCTCTCCTGATCTCTATGTTCCTGCTTCTGAAGACCATGTCAGTTCTAGCTCCTCCCTCTCCATACGCGTTTCGTGACGCAATGTGGTCATTTCATCAGTGGATGAGGGGGGGAGTTGCTACCTACTGATATATATACCCTGGAAGGTGATGAATACTAATTGCAAATTAATTGCAAATTAATTGATTAAAAGCAAATAAACTGATTAAAATTGCACACATCTACTTACATGATAAAAGCCACTAGGGAATCATCCCTGGTATTAAGTGGCAATGCACCAAGCTCATAGACATAACATTTCTTACCATTCCACATAAAAAATAATAATAATGAAAACAATTATTACATGATTGATCATTACATACAGCAGTGGGGGGTCACTTCAATCTATCAAAAAGGAGGCCAGATCGAAATCTATATTTAAACCACGCGGTGACAAGGTTTTGAGGGTATAAATACAGAAGGTCTCCCTTCTGGATAAATGGGTCAGCCTGTCACCTCCTCTCCAATTGGCCTTTGGGCATTCTATGCCCCTACATGTCAATCCCTCTGGGTTTTGGTTGTGTTTGCTTTTAAAGTGGTTTGACACACTATGAGTTTCCAACCCCCTATTTATGTTGTATACATGCTCTGCCAGTCTACGTTGGAGTTTCGTCCCTGTTCTCCCCACGTACTGCAACCCGCATGGGCACTCTAATAAGTATACGCAGTACATACTCTTACAGTTTATAAAAGTGTTTACATCATAACTTTTACCTGTTACATCTGGTTGAAATTTACTGCCTTTAACACTGAAAGAACAACCTATGCATTTGTTGCATGTAAAGAAACCTTTCAGGTTAGATAACCACATGGTGCTACTTATTTTAGGCCCACTGAGGGGACAACTAGGTGATAGTTTACTTTTCAAGTTGTCAGCACGTTTATAAACAATTTGTGGGTGTTCTGGCAGGAATGTATTCAATATTGGGTCTCTAAGGAGGATCCCCCAATGCTTATTTATAATTTTCTTTATTTCTGGGGCCATACTATTGAATTTGGTGATAAATTTAAAACAGTAAAAAGATGTCCACTGTTCAAGGAGAATTTATCCCCTTTATCACCAAATTCAATAGTATGGCCCCAGAAATAAAGAAAATTATAAATAAGCATTGGGGGATCCTCCTTAGAGACCCAATATTGAATACATTCCTGCCAGAACACCCACAAATTGTTTATAAACGTGCTGACAACTTGAAAAGTAAACTATCACCTGAGGAAACTCCAACGTAGACTGGCAGAGCATGTATACAACATAAATAGGGGGTTGGAAACTCATAGTGTGTCAAACCACTTTAAAAGCAAACACAACCAAAACCCAGAGGGATTGACATGTAGGGGCATAGAATGCCCAAAGGCCAATTGGAGAGGAGGTGACAGGCTGACCCATTTATCCAGAAGGGAGACCTTCTGGATTTATACCCTCAAAACCTTGTCACCGCGTGGTTTAAATATAGACTTCGATCTGGCCTCCTTTTTGATAGATTGAAGTGACCCCCCACTGCTGTATGTAATGATCAATCATGTAATAATTGTTTTCATTATTATTATTTTTTATGTGGAATGGTAAGAAATGTTATGTCTATGAGCTTGGTGCATTGCCACTTAATCCCAGGGATGATTCCCTAGTGGCTTTTATCATGTAAGTAGATGTGTGCAATTTTAATCAGTTTATTCGCTTTTAATCAATTAATTTGCAATTAATTTGCAATTAGTATTCATCACCTTCCAGGGTATATATATATATCAGTAGGTAGCAACTCCCCCCTCATCCACTGATGAAGTGACCACATTGCATCACGAAACGAGTATGGAGAGAGAGGAGCTAGAACTGACATGGTCTTCAGAAGCAGGAGCATAGAGATCAGGAGAGACGCCCGAGTGTGACATCACGAGGCTTAGCGTGGGCTGACGGCAGTTACCCAGAGAGGTGAGCAGAGCACATTCTGCAGTGCTGGCCACCTCAAGCTGAGATAGAGGAAGCTATAGCAAATAGAGGGGGCGAATCTCGCAGAGTAACTACTGAGAGTTAGACGCCACTTCAGGGTTTGCAAACAACAATAGCACCATCCTCCCAGAAGCCTGCCGACCTGATTGTATCAAGCTGCGGACGGCACGTTGTCAGCTGTTTTTACACAGCCTGGTTTATGTGAGTAAGCCCTTGGCTGTTTTTTATTTTTATTGTAATACATTTTTATCAATCTGCACCATCATCTTTCATGTTATTTCCTTTCTGGGAACACATGGGAACTATGACCAAGTGGTAATGCTGTGAACAGACAGAAAACCTGGAGGATAGACATACAACACGTGGGATTCGTGATATCTGGAAGAGAAGAGGTTAAAAGCACAGATTGTCTCAAAGGAACAATAACACAGCAAGTCTGTAAGTTCATTACTTTAATCTGTTGTGGAGTTATTTATGGATTCTTGTGGCTGCGCAATGGTCTTTTCCTTTTTGTCCATTACATACTAGGAGGAGTTCGGAACCAGCAGCCAGCAATTGGATCACCATCGCTCCATCAGCTGGAATATTGAAAAGAACTTTCCATATCTATATGGACTAATCATTGGACTGGGGTATTGTTGTAGCCTGAAGCGCCGGGTCATTGCATTTTTTGTATAATTGTCTGTAATGAGTTTGTGAGGAATTTGTTTGGCAGAGACCCCGTGGCAGCTTTCACTTAGCAATAAGCTTATTATTCACATATTGTATTTACACTTTATATATTTTTTTGCGCTGAGTTATAGGGTATATCTTTTTTTAGTTTATCGCCCGAAATTAATGTTTTTTCATATACATTTTATTACTAGTGCAGATGAGCAGGAGGTCTCCCGATCAGAACTGCGTTGATTTTAGGTCCGAGGACCCATGCTTCCCGAGATACAGGTACCGTTATGGGGTGCCGGTATCTCCTATGTATTTTATACCCATGGTCACAAGACGTGGGACATTTAAATGCATAGGTGATTCCGGCACAATCCTCAAAAAAAGACGTGCTTTTCCTTCTTCGTCCAGAGATAAACTGTGTTATCCTTACAGTCAGAAATCACTTTTTTAAATTTTTGTTTTTTAAAATAAATTAGATCCCCTTTAAACTTTTGTAGACGTGATTTTAATTCGTCTAATAGTTGAACAGTGATTTCACTCTGAGTATGTTCAATTGTTATCTACAATTTGAAGGATATCATGCCTTATTTTGGACAATCATGAACCCGCTTCCTCTATGACCAGCACTATAAAGTCCAGAGAGGCCTTATTATTAAACGTACTTCAGTCTGACTTTTTGAGACTGGAAAACTGGATTTCCCAAAACAAACTGTTTTTAAACACTGAAAAGACTGTAACAATGGTATTTGGGACCAAGGCTAAATTTTTAAAGTTTCCAGTGACTGAGCTCCAGATCAGAACCAACGCTAACACCACCCTAACACCTGTCACTAGTTTTAAATACCTGGGCATATGTTTGACTCCCACTTAACATTCGGAATGCACATTGATGCCCTGACATCCAAAACCTATGCCAAACTAGGAACAAATCCTCCTTAAGCCTGCTGGTCAGAAAGCGTATTGCACAGCAGATGCTAATGCCAATTATCGACTATGGAGACATAGTATCCAAATGCAGTGTGTGTGCAGCGCACAGCAAAGAAATGAGAGAGAGCAGGTCTGGCAAAATACACTCTTTAATGGAAAGCCATAAAATAGAGGGTTGAAACCCTTCTACGCGTTTCGTGCAGGTTGTGCACTTTATCACTTAGCTTGATAAAGTGCACAACCTGCACGAAATGCGTAGAAGGGTTGCAACCCTCTATTTTATGGGTTTCCATTAAAGAGTGTATTTTGCCAGACCTGCTCTCTCTCACTTCTTTGCTGTGCGCTGCACACACACTGCATTTGGATTCTCCTGACCTGGATACAGCTGCACGCTTTGGAAAGAGCTACTGGGAGTCTTGTGAGTACGTTTACCTGGGGCCAACCCAATGAGGAGGGGGAAGTGTCTCCGCACACGTACCCCCACCTTCAGGGTGCTTTAGAGCCCCCCATAGGTTTAGTGCTTTGACTATTTTATTAATCATTACCCAGTGTTTTGCTCTCCTCCTCTTAATACAAAGATACAGTTCATAGTACTTTTGAGCACCATTTCTCTACCCTATGGAGACATAGTATATGGCTCGGCACCCTAAACCCACCTTGGCAAACTTGACACCCTCTACAATTCAATTTGTCATTTCGTTCTCCAATGCAACTACAACACACATCACTGCGAAATGCTCAAAGAACTAGATTGGTCATCACTCGAGTCTAGGCGCAAAGTTCACCTTTCCTGTCTTGCCTTCAAATACTTTCTGGGCAAGCTACCCACCTATCTGAACAAGCTCCTCACCCCTACCACATGCAGCACTTATCATCTGAGATCTGACTCCAAAAGACTGTCCATGGTCCCAAGGCTCAACAAAGTATCCGGCCACTCCTCCTTCTCTTACCGTGCATCCCAAAACTGGAACAACCTACCGGAGACTCTCACATCCACCACCAGTTTAAGTTCTTTCAAAACTAAGGCTGTCTCACATTTTAATCTGGTCTGTAACTGTTACATAAGCCTATAATATACATCTTCTCTAACTGTGCATGCAATGTATTGTATATAATGTATACCCTGTTCATTTATGTAACTGTATTTGTAACCATGTATTATTTGTCATATTAACTATGTCCAGGACATACTTGAAAATGAGAGGTAACTCTCAATGTATTACTTCCTGGTAAAACATTTTATAAATAAATAAATAAATATTATGGATTTTGCACCAATTTTCGCAAAAGTCAGTATTATCAATACCTATAGTGGGACGATTTTTTATTTAAAGGAAATTCTGATTAAGGCAGACAATGCTAAACACTATACTCCATCGCATTTTCTGAGCAATCCAAGGCAAGGATGTTTTAAATGCTTTGGTTGCTCAGTCTGTAACAGTCTTACCATAGGTGATGAATTCTGTCATCCGAGGAATGGCCAAAAATATAAGATCCAAAGTAGAATTACATGCACTTCAACAAATGTCATACAAGTGCCCATGTGGGATGATGTATGTGAGCAAGACTAGCCATATGTTAAAGACTAGGTTCATAGAACATCGCAGCAAAATTAATGGGAAGAAAGAATTAGTCACAGTATTAATCAGACACTGCAGAGAATACAAACATACTGTGGCCTCATTAAAAATAATGGGGATTGAACAAATGCAAAAAACATTTCCAGGCTCTGAAAAGGATAAATCCTTACTGCAAAGGGAAGCGTTCTGGATATTTACTCTGCACACAGTCTTCCCTAGAGGACAAAATTATTTTTTGTCCCTACACTGGCGACACACTTTATTCGAGCTCGGCTAGTCCCACGAATTCGGGTATACCCGGGTGTATTGAGGTTTGTGACTGTTTTCTGCCCGAGTGCATTGAGGTATTTTCCAAGCAGGGATTGAAGCATTTTATTCCCGCTGGCTGCAATACTGCACAGTATATATATATATACTGCATTACAATTCATGAATTTATGCCATCTGGTAGACACGCGAAGCATTGCAGCCTATTAAATCCTAATCATTATCATTTAACAGATCAGCCGCCCGTCAGCCAGGCATGAACCCAGGCTGGGAAGGCAAATGCAACGGGGCTTGTCAGAGGTGAGGAGCGGCGCATTCCAGGTATCTGCCAGGTACATACTGGGTATTTGCTCGAATAAAGTGTGTCGGTGCAGTACATTGCTTTCTAGATAGACGCTGATAGGGAAATAGATATGTGTGTTTTTTCACCCACAGAACATTACATTTGATCATTGCTGCTGCTGCTGTTGATCTCCTCATCATTTTGAGCACCTAGTAAGATTACAGGTAACTTCTTAAAAAAAAAAAAAAAAACTTCTTAAGACAAAGAAATAAACCTTCCATATTTTAATAGTTTAATATTTTATTTATTGGGACATAGTGGCACTGTATATATTATCTCACTGACGATTCCTTTTCCCTCCCACTTTGTGATGACCATCCTCCTCCTCTACGGTGATCCAATGGTATGCCAGGATCTGCCCCCCCTCCCATACATTCAATTCAGGATATTAGAGGGAAACACAGCGATGCGCTATAACTGCGCATGCGTGAAGAAACGGAAAGACTGCAACAATCAGATGTGAGGAGATGGGACCAGATACACCCACGATGACGTCAACCAGTCTCGCGAGATGTCGGGACCAAAGAGAAGCCATATGAAGGAAGAACAACAAGGATGACAACAGCGCGACCAGATAATACGCAATAATATTGCGCATGCGTGAAGAAACGGGCAGAGAACCTGAGCTACCTCTGATGACGGCAACCAGTCTCGCGAGATGTCAGGACCAATCAGGAGCAACATTAGATGAAGGACCACCATGATGACGTCAGCGCGACCGGATTGTGAATGGACACATCTGTAATGTGGAGGCTTTAAGTTTATTCACATGTTTATTAGCTACTTATACTGGACCTTTTTCAATTCTCTACATGCCAGTCACTTGAAAAAGTCCTCTTAGAAGGATGAAACGTCGTACTTTGGTGCTGTTATGATACATTAAAATTCTTTTTGGAAATCCGTTTGTGCCTTGGAACATCATTTTTTCTACATATACAGGTTTCTCAGGCAGATTTCCCTGAACCAGGAGCACCGGTGATTGCAAGTATATTATTCTATGCTATTGGTGTGCAGCTTTGCTACTTAATGTTCAGAACTACAAATAAAACATACAAGTAAACATTAAACATACCACCCAAAAAATAATTAAAACATGCTTTTGATTTTATATATCTATAAAATATATATATTGGTCAATAACCCATGAGTCCCAATGAGACTACCTATGCTATGTTTGGTAGTTCCTTGATTGCCTTACTGGAACTCATTAGGTTGATTGACAACTACAGTATATACAGTATGTAATCAAAAGAATGCTCAAATTATTTGCGGTGGTATGTTTAATGTTGACTTGTATGTTTTATTTGTAGTTCTACCATGGCCTTGATGATAACTACAGCACCTGGCCAATTAATATTACATTAAAAAGTAAATACAAGTATCTTCAGTTGATGTTTATTTGCTATTTTAGGGATAGAAGTAACTTTATTTGAAGAGAACAGTGTTATTCTAAAATAACGGGACATTATCTCATCTCTTATGAGCGAAGGATGGCTGTTGTTTTAATGAATTTGACTCTAACCTCGGTACAAATAAATAAAAATTATTTCCGGTTTTAGGTAAAGTCACATTGTTTCCCTAATTTAAAATAGCTTTGTGATTCTGGGACATACAGATGTAGCGGACGTTATTGCACCTGCTAAGTGCTCGCCAGTGGGTGCAATAACGCTCGGACTAGACCCTTTTTCGCCTGTAGCTAAATATTTTACAAATGATGTCTGTTCCCGCTGGTAGGTTGTGTCTGTCCCACTGCAAGATGTCAGCGGGAGCAGTAACATCTGCTACATCTGTATTATTATTTTTTTGCTTTGTGTTATTTGAATTTACATTAACTAAATATCAAAGATGTCTACTAAACTGCCAGTGATTTAAAAGTGTTACAATTAAAAGTCTATTTGTGTAAACACAGCAGTAATACTGCAATAATTAGTATACATGACATGAATACATATTATAAAGTAATCTAAACAACACAATTTATTGTACTTAAAATCTAACAAAATCATTTTTTGTAAGGATTCCAATTACCCTGTGTACTAGAATGTAAAGATTTTTTTTATGACAACACTATCATAGAAAATGTTGGATGATCTCTTAAATTATATAACTGTGAATTATCCATGTTTCAGGTTTATTTGTGATGTGTAGGAGGGCTGTAAATGTTCCCTGCTGTATATCTAATTTTTCTGTTGTCTAAAAGGAAGTTTAAGAAAGTCCCATATGTTACAGCATGCATTTATAATTGATATTAGCAAGATAATTTTAATTAAAAGAAGATTTTAATTTACTGTTGGTTCAACCTCCATCTAATTGAAAGATCCCATCTTATTACAATAATTAAAATGTTGGCATCTTGGCATAAAAAATGATTATTATGACCTTAAAAATAAATTGCTTGACATACTGTATCAATTTGCAGCTATTCTTTACATTTTGTCAATATTGTAATACCATTAATTTAACATGAATAATTTATCACATCTGAGTTACTTAATGCATACCCGGTGAAACTTCAAAACATTATTTCTTTTTGCACTTTAAAATACAGCATAGAAAAAGTAAGAAAAAGGAAAAACATTTGGAAGCATGAATTACTTTGATAGTTATTTATTTTTTTATAAATGTATGTGTCTTTTCTTACGCTAATAATGATTCTATGCAATTTTAAAAGGTTTCATCACATTTATTTGAGAATATTTATGATATTTACAGTATCTACGACAACATTTCAGAACAATCTAGATCTCATAACATTGCCTACCTGAAGTATTGGTGTGTTGCATCAAAATCATATCAATGTTCACATGAAAATAGTTCTGCAAAAAAAGAAAAAATATTATGAATTATGCTTTTAAAATACTGTATTATAGTTTTAAAAGTGTGGAATGTTGATTATGATGGCAAAGGTACAGATGTACAGTAGCAAGACTTTCTGTCCCGGTGCTGCGGACAAACAAGACATTGTCTGCTGCAACAGAGCTCTGGGGGGGGAGGGGGATGCTTCTGAATTGAATCTTCACATAATTAATCCTTCAGGCAGTCGTGTGATCACGCATGCCATGGCACCAAAGATACTAAGCTTTGCTACATCTGTACTGTGTGTCAAGTAAGATTCAGCAATATGAGTAGTTGCGACTATAAGTGATATTAGAGTAATGAGAGCAGTTACCTGAATCTGACATTTAAGGTAAATGTAAATTATCTTTGCATACATTTTTATAAAAACCAGAGGGTTAGAGCATACTGTATACTTGGCTGCTGTATAAGGATTTTCTATATTAAGCATACTGTACATACCATTGTAAACCAGCATCTTGTAATAACTTACTGGATGCAGAAGTTAAAAGAGTAGCACATATTTCACTAATCACATGTATTAAATTGAGAGGCTACTGCAAATAGAACTGTGTGACACCTGTATGATGATACAATTGGTGGGGCCTATAAAAAAAAGTGATGCTGAAAGTAATATTGTCATAAAACGAAGAGAAAAAAAGAATAACAAATGAATGCGTCTTTGTGCACAAATGTAATAAAATGATTTTCATGTGTTGTGCGATGTCTAGGACACACACCATTCCATGAAACTTGTGTCACATACAAGAACATAAATAATGACATACCAACATATGCTGGTAATGATTTAAAATGGGAACATTTTTGTCATGTACCACAAGGCACTTTCAATTAATTAAAAAAAAAAAAAACAATCTTTATACATTTATATCTTATTTTAAAAAACCACTGCATAGATCTAACTAGGTTAATAAAATCAATCCACTGTTTTCCATTTTCCAACTTTGTTTAAAAAAATATTTGTTGCTATCAGCTTTATCACTACAATGCATGTTAGATTTCTGAAACTGGCTTTTTTTCTAACTTTTGTAAAAGTACTGTATCAAGTATTTTGTATTCCCATTGAATAGAAATGTTGTACTCAGGTCACATTTCAAAAAAGGAAGATATATCTTACCACGCTAAATTAATCACCAATATGTGTATCTACGTGTCTAAATAAGTGTATAAAATATACAACTGTATTGAACGTAATAAAGTGCTCAATGTGTATAAGGTGATACAGTCATCTATCAACATATAATAGTGGCACACTTTGTGTTTGTGTTATAAACAGTATCAAAGTACTAAATCTGTATCAATAAAACTCAAGCAAAAAAAAGTGCCCATATGAATATGCAAGAAGTCCCAAAAAGTGAAAGTTCAAATTAAATAGAAATGGATATAGATACAATGGGGGAGCTTGAATTAATAGCAGCAAGGCAGCAATATGATATCATAGGCATTACTGAAACATGAAGGGATGAAACTCATGCCTGGGCTGTTCATTTAGCGGGCTATTTCCTTTTCGGAAGGATCGGGCAAATAGAAGAGGAGTTGGAGTATGTTTATATGTTAAACCGTGTCTAAAACCTATTATAAGGGATGATGTTTATGAAGGGAATGATGAAAATGTGGAGACATTGTTGATAGAAATTAGCAGTGGAGGTAAAAGTACAAAGAAAATGTTTGTAGGAATATGCTATAAACCACCAAACATCTGTGAGATTGTGCAAATGGGGAAGGCATCAAAACTAGGACATGTTTGCATAATGGGTGATTTTAATTATTTAGGCGTAGACTGGGGCATTTGCCCATTAAAAATAAAATACTGTATTACCAAGCCAGCATAAAGTAAATTAAAGTTGGATTTACCCTGCCAGGATGAAGGCAACAGGGGGTGGGGGAGGGGGCAGAAAGCGACCGGGGGGGGGGCAGAAAGCAACATGTGGGGGCAGAAAGAGACCAGGGGGGCAGAAAGCAACCAAGGGGGGTGAGGGGCAGAAAGCGACCGGGGGTTGGCAGAAAGTGACCAGTGGGCAGAAAGCAACCAGGTGTGGGGGGGGGGGACTGAAAGAGACCAGATGGGGATGCAGAGAGCGACCGGTGGGGGGGCAAAAAGTGACTGGGGGGGCAGAAAGT
Organism: Ascaphus truei; assembly: GCF_040206685.1. Classification (NCBI taxonomy): domain Eukaryota; kingdom Metazoa; phylum Chordata; class Amphibia; order Anura; family Ascaphidae; genus Ascaphus; species Ascaphus truei. The sequence continues at coordinate 90,501,248 of NC_134485.1, forward strand.
GACATGGGGGGGCAGAGAGCGACATGGGGGGCAGAGAGACCAGGGGGACCCAGTCCCAATGCCCAAAAGTACTTGCAGTGCAATTGTTAGTTGTGAAAGTGAAGTTTTGTTTCCTGCCTGCTGGGGGGAGGAGGAGGGGGGCTGCTGCACTTACCTTGTAGTCAGAAACACAACGGAGCAGCAGCAGACAGGTTCTCTCCTTCATCAAGGCTTGCTGGAGTGATGCCAGGTTTCCACAGCTTGTGCATGCTCTGGGCATTTATATGTATATCCCCTCTCTCTTTGTGTGTATATCATGACATCACCCTGCCTTGCACTCAGAGACCGTGAGAGCCAATGAGAGCCAAGGCCCGCCCCGTAGTCAGACAATGAGAGCCAATTTTCTTTAACTGTACATGCAATGTCTTGTATATAATGTATACCTTGTTCATTTATGTAACTGTATTTGTTAACCATGTATTATTTGTTTTACTCTGTGCCCAGGACATACTTGAAAACGAGAGGTAACTCTCAATGTATTACTTCCTGGTAAAATATTTTATAAATAAATAAATAAATGACAGCCAAGGCCCGCCCCGGAGTCAGCAAATGGGAGAGCTTGACAGTCAATGACAGCCAATGAGAGCGAGCACAAACCCACAGACAAACATCCTGACAGACAAACATTTCAGTTTTATATGTATAGATAAGGTGTCTAAGCTGTAAATATCTATAGAATTCATTTTTTGGGATGTTAAATGTTGATTGTATTGTAGGGAAGATCTTAATAGTATGTAAATCCATCACATCTTTCACCCTACCGACTCCATGTTGTTTCCATAGATTTGGCTGTTTCTTATTGTAACTTGGCGAAAAAGAAGATTTTGAGAACAAAGGGTACATCATGGAGAATGGTGACGTCAAGTTGTTTCTGGGTTTAAAGGGAACCCCACAAATTACATGAGAAAGTTAAAACCGGATTTTTATATACTGAATAAGTTAACTGTTCTTTTCCTGCAAGAGGATGCCGGAGCTCCTCAGGGTGGCAAACTAAATCCTCCACTTCTACCCATCTTTTCTCACTTGGGTTGCTGTGCCAACTGATTAATTGTCCTAGGGGGGCTGCCTTGTAATGTCTCTTGAGCTTCGAGAGCGCCAATACATCGCCTGATTTAGGGCGATATAGAATGAATCTATTAATCCTTGGTTTTTTGTTTTGCCAAATGTAGCAAATGATTCTTTTTTGCAGTAGTTGCAATTCTTTGTTTGGGACTTTAAATGGTAGAGTATGAAAAAATATAGAATCTTAGGGAGGATGTTCATCTACCGCACCAGAATATCTAGTAGGGGTCCCAATTCGACAGATCTTTGTAGATTTGTTTAAAAAGAGGGGCATAGTTACATTTATACAATATGTTGTAATCTTTTGGTAGATGGATACCTAGGTACACTACCGACACACTTTATTGAAGTGTGGTCGGTACCGCAAGCCGGGAAATCTCCCGGCTTGCTAGTGGCCGCCCCTCGGCGTGCCGCGCGTCATAGACGCGCGGTCACGCGTCATCGGGAGCGTGCGCCCCCTGCACGCGTGTCCAGGGGCTCCCCGAGGGAGCCCTGGTGTCCCGCGATCGCGGGACAGCGGCAGGGGGTTCCGGGGGACCCGGCGGACCCGGCAGCGGTAGGGAGAGCGCCCCGATCGGAGGGCGCTCTTCCGCTGCTTCGGCGCGCGCCCGTCACACTCGGGCGCGCGCCAGGCTACTGCTGCGGCACAGAACGGGCAAATGCTCGAATAAACTGTGCCGCAGCAGTATTTAATTTTTTGAAGATCCAATTTGAAGTCAAAATTGGTTTGGATCAGTTTGACTGGGTGGGTAAATTTAAGTTTAGAGCTACAGATTTTGTATTATTAGTTTTGTAGCTTGAGAGCTTACCAAAGGAATCCAAATGTTCAAATAGGTTAGGGAGTAAGATTAAAGGTTTTGTGAGGGACAGTATTACATCGTCGGCAAAAAGAGCTATCTTACATCCCTGATTTTTAACTTGAATTCCTGAGATATTAGGGTTGTTTCTAATTAAGACTGCTAATGGCTCAATAGATATTGTGAATTAGAGGGGATAGGAGACATCTCTGAAGAGTTCCATTATTTATGGGAAATGATGAGGACTAGACTGCATTAGTTTTGACTGTGGCTGAGGGGGAGCTATATAGAACATTTTGATACTATCTATCATTTTTTATCTGAATCCCATTGTTTTTAAGGGTGGCGAACATGAACTGCCAGCTAAGACAGTCAAAAGCCTTTTCGGCATCTAGTGATAATAGGAAGGCCGGGATTTGGATTGGTGAACTATACTGTATGAGTATAGTTGACCAGACGTCTGGTGTTATCCAGAGCCTGCCTCCCTTTTATAAATCCTACCTGGTCTAGATGAATCAATTTAGGCAAGAATATATTATTTGCAATAATTTTGGCATGATTTAATATCTTTGTTTAGTAGGTATTTGAGTCTGTAAATTGGATCAATTTAGGGGGTCTAAGCTTTCTTTGAGAATAATTGTTATTGACGCCTGCAGCATTGTTTTAGGAGGGGTTGTCCTGTTAGAAAGATGTTAAATAATTTGTTGAGCTGGGGGATAAAGACAATTGGCAATTTTTTTATAATAGAGATTGGAAAATCCATCCGGACAAGGATCCTTCCCCCCCCTAAGGGATTTAATCAGATATCTCCAGTGGTGTAATGGGAGATTATAGCGGTAAAATATCTTCCCCTGAAAGTTTTGCAAGATTGCACTTGGATAGGAACGAATCAATGTCTGTTGATAATTGAGGTTCCGAGACCCTCCTTTGTCTCTCTGGTAAATTGTAAAGAGCTGTATAAAAATCTCTGAATTCAGAGCAGATATGATCCTAAACACAAGTTATGCCACCCTTTTGTGTGCAAATACTGTGCGTTCTAGATAGGCATTTCTTTGCTTTTAGTTTACTTGCCAACATTTTGTCTGCTTTATTACTTTAATCATAACATTTTTGTCCAGCGCATGGCCTTTTCTGCTCTAGTGGCTAAGAATTGGTTTAATTCACATCTTGTAAGTATAATTTGGCTATAAATTTGTTTTGTTGGAGTGCTCTTATGAAGCATTTCTAATTGTTCTAGTTTGTTTTTTTCCTGCTTTCTTTTCCAGGAGGACAAAGCTATTAATTCCCCTCTGATCACAGCTTTTTGAGCTTCCAATACAATGGAGTGGGGGACGTCTGGAGTGGAGTTGATGTTAAAATATCAAATCAACTCGTCTGAGACTTCAGCAGTTATATCATGGTTTAACAATAAATATTTGTTTAACATCCATTGACTGAATTTTTTCCCCTTATTAAAATGCTCCAATGAGGAAATGATTGTTGTCAGCCCATGCTGAGGGAAAAATATCTGCTCTAGTGATATTTCTACGCGCTACCTACTGTACCTGTCCGCCCGCCCCAGATCCAGCCGGGCAATTCAATCCGGAATTGTGGGATGCGAGAGAGCAACATGAGCTGAACAGAGGGAGGCAGAGAGAATGCCAAGACACCCTGATCGGTCGTACTCCAGTAATTATTCCAATGCGAGTTTTCTTTTGACACCATGTGAGTGCATTCCTATCGTTATTCAAAGATAAATTATTTTTATACAAGTGCACACTATGTTGGGCTTCTTACTTTATTAGTGAAGGTGACCAGATCTTAGGCTAAGGCCCCGTTGCATGCGTCCGCACGGCTGTCTTGCTTTCCGGCGGCGCGAGCAACTCACTGAACCCCGATCTGCAGGAAACTTTTTCCGGAGCGGGGGGGGTGTGGCCAAACGGGTTGGGTGGGCGGGGCCATGATGAGGGGGGGGGCGCAGCCATGACTTGTGTGTCCGTGTGCTGGAGTGGAATATATTGTAAAACATTGACACATAGCCCCGTCCCCCAGGCCCTGCATGTAAATGTCAGCACTGCAAAATACAAGGAGCTGGTAGCTCCAGCAGGCTGACTCGTCACAGCACGTAGTCAGCTGTACAGTGAGGAGGGACTGGGACCGGCTCGGGAGGATACCATGTGATGGTGGGGGACGCAGTGGGACCCAAGCCTTATGGGTTAAAGAAACACCTGAGGCAGACAATCTAAAGATTCAACATTGCCACTGTTTTGGATGCGCTTGTAAAAAATGAGGAATTTGTCAGTACACATTTCACAGGATTCTGAGATCAACAGACCATACTATTATTCAAACATATTGCACTATATTTTGAATGTTTTTTCTATTTTGCATACACCTGCACTCCCCAAACATCCGGACAACTGCTTACGTGGGATTGAAAAAAAACAATCCCGAAAGGGTTTGCGCTGCGAATTATAAAAAATTTCTTTCACTTAATTTTGTATAATATTTTCACGATCCCATTTTGGGATTTATATTCACTTATAAATATCACGGGATATTTTCCTTATGATAAGAAAGTATTTGATCTAAGCGCCAGTTGTGGGTAACACTTGTTTTTGTATGTGACACCAGAATGCCCACCTACTGTCTCTGTACGTTCTTCCTACCTATCAATTAGATTGTAAGCTCTTCGGAGAAGGGACTTCCTTTCCTAAATGTTACCTTTATGTCTGAAGCACTTCTTCCCATTATGTGTTATTTGTATTATTTGTTATTTATATGATTGTCAAGAGTATTACTGCTATGAAGTGCTATGTACATTAATGGACTACAGTATATAAATAAAGATATACTGTACATACATACATTATCGAAGTTTAGTGAATAAGCCCCATGAAGTCAGAAGGGACGCAGGCATCATATCAGAATGATAATGAACATAACAAAAGTTGCAAAGGAGCAATACAATTAGCAAAAATGGATATTGAAAAAAGGATTGCATTAGAAAGTAAGATCAACCCTAAAAGTTCTTTAAGTACCTGAATAACAAAAAATATAGAAAATAAACTATAAGACCTTTTCACTGTGAGATGGGCAGACAGATTATTGGAGATAAGGAACAAGCAGGGGTATTAAAACAATTATTTTGCTCTGTGTTTACCAGGGAAGAATCAATTACAATAGTAGTGCCACAAGAGGAAACCACAACCTCTATATTAACAAACAATTGGTTAACTGAGTCAGAAGTTTATAGGCAGCTTGATAAAATGTAAGTAAATAAGGCACCTGGCCCTGATGGCATACATCCAAGTGTTCTTAAGGAGTTAAGTTCAGTAATAGCCAAACCATTACATTTAATATTCAAGGACTCTGTCACGGTAGACCAGGTCTTTTAACACATTTATATTTAAGGGATCAATCACAAGGCAAAACAAGGCAGCGAAATAAAATGAGGTTTATTTGGATAAGACCTCGGAAACACACAGAAATACAAAATACAGAAAATATACACACTTACTGGGGTCTGAGATTTAGCCCTTTCCTAGTTGTAGGACGCCTGCTAAAGCAAAAGGTGTTACCCTGTTGCTCCCGTTGGTACCAGCCTGCTGGCTGGGCTTCTACATGCTTCTCTGCCGGTATGAATAGCTCTTCACACAGAAGCAGCTTTGAGAAGCCCAACAGAAACATCACTTCAAATCTAAAACAAAAAAGAGAGAGCTGCTACACTGCACCCCCTTATATAGGGCTTGTTCCATATGTAAATCATTGAGGGGGCTGGCAGCCAATTTAAGCACGGATTGTGGTTGTGCATTCAATGATAGGAGAGGAAAATTCAAAATTTGCCAATGGAAATCGTGCCTATGAGTTTGAAATCCCAGCAACCGTTTTCCTGGCTTGCCCCAAAACTCCTGCTGGGTAGGTTCCGCAATGTCTAGCTGGAACAAAGGCTTTCTACTCCAGATATCTTGTTCACAGCCCTTACCCCTCACCATGTGGCAATTAACACAGGGAATCCCTATACTTGGGCTTGTGGCATTGAAATGATAATTCATATCTGGCTGCCTTTTGTCCTGATGTGTAGAATGCCAGTGCATCAGAAAGACAAGTCCTTAGTGTATTCGTAACATCTGCAGTTGAGAAGCTCCCAATAATCTGTATAACACAATAAAGTTACCCTAATAGGGTTTAAGGGACTAGTACTTAATGCACAGGCACGAATAAAGAATAGTACAATAAATGTCCCATATAGTGAGAATGAAGGGGTATGGCAACCCACAGGTATAACTCACTTTTGAATTGCAGAATCCACGGGAGTTTTCTTCAGCAGGAATAAATAGCGTGCAGTCCACCAGTAACAGGAGCAGGAACAGGAGAAAAAACGGCAGTGCACTGCCATGAAAACCAGGAAGAGGCTCACAGCAGCAGAAGCAAAGATTTATTTATGCCATAAAAAGATTGGACAAAGGTCCCCCCTTGCCCCAACAAGTAACCACCTACGCGTTTCGGGCTCTATGCCCTTTCTCAAGGTGTACTTTACTCTAAAAAAAGCAGATATTTAAACTATTGCGCCGATCGCGCTACCAAGTGACGTCACAGCCCGATTGACCAATCGGCTGGCATCTCCTGCTATACGGATCCCCATTGGATAACAGGATCGCTTCATTTTCAACAAACTTTATTTAGAAGAGAAAAGTCCCTCTATCTAATCAATGGGATGTAGAGTTTGAGGAGAAGCCCTCTGATTACAATAAATGTAACTTTATTAAAACAGGCAGAACATCTTATAACCATGTCATCTGTGACGTCAATCATTCGGCCTCATCACCCAGTGCAAACAAAACTTTATCAAAAAAAGACAATTTTTACAAAAATGAAAAAAAATGAAAAAAATAATAATAAACATAAAAAATAACCATATAAGTCTAATGTTTAAGGAGTAAATAATAAAGAATAACTAACTCATAAACATAAAACATTTATCATTAAAAGAATAGCAATATTTGCACAACAATAACACACACATTAAAAAATGCAAAAAGTGCAAGGAAGAAGAAAAAGTTTTTTTCTCTCCTTCACATCTCCAGATCCCAAAATGCACACGGGCAACATTATAATGAGAAAACTTTATTAATTCACTTAGATACTAATGACCTAATGTACTGTATACTGATGTGCACATTAGGGTCCCAGGAAATGTAAAAGGAGAACTACATAAAATGCATCAGATAGATAAAACAACATGACATCTTTAGAATCAGATGTAATATAATTTTGACACATTCCTGTAATATTAAACATAAACAAGAAGTGTACATAGATGTCATAGGAGGTGGAAATATGATGATCAAGATGAGAAAAACATATTAATCTTTAAATCCAGATGAAAACTCAGTTCATACATAAATAAACATATTACGAAAAAAATTAAACATACCCAAAAAGAAAAAAACTTAATCAGAGTACTTGTTTTTGTTAAAGGGATATTACCCTGAGTCAGAAACACAAAGAGATGAGGTCAAAGGAAATGGCCAAGGTCCCAGTCTGTATTAAGTCCAAAAGGGACCAGGGTTTTCAGTGTAAATATCCAAAAGGCCTCCCTTTGATCAAGCCTCTTAATACGATTCCCACCTCTCACATGACATGGAACAGATTCAATTCCACATACTTTAAGCAATCTAACACCCCCCCTGGGGCAGTGGGTACAGTGTAGTGGCACCGGATGATTGAGGTCTCTAATTGGTTTTCTTGGCAGTGCACTGCCGTTTTTTCTCCTGTGCCTTTTGTCCTGTACAGTATACAGTTCAGCTCACAGCACAAACACAAAATGCATTGTAGTTTTAAAACACTTTAAAACTAACATTTGGACCATAGAGCGTGCACTCTACCATTTGGACCTAAAATTTTGGGTCTGTGAACTGGGGCTCTAAAACCTTTTCTAGGACACCAGCCCCTACACCCAATACAGTAAAATGGAATCCCTAGAGCTGGCTTTATAAAACTGGGTTCTGCGAGCTGGAGTTCTAAAACCTGTATACAAGCCTTCTAGACTTAGCTCTATTACCTTGCTGGCAGGAAATACAGGTTAACCATGTTTGACCCCAAATATCCACCTATTCCTCATGTTCCAGAGGTATCTGCTCTGCAGTTATTTCTAATAAGGAGCCACACATACAAAGCAACCTACTTATAAGCTTGCACAGGCAGCTACGGGAGTCAAAGGGAATACAGCATAGAATGCATTAACTAGCCCACTGGCCTTACATAGTTAACCCCACACACGGTTCCTATCTTATTACCATTTGGGGGACAGAATAAGGGGAACAGAACTACAGGGCAACATGGTAAAGTACAATATTAGACTTTCAGCCCTTTCCATACGGTTTCAGGGGCAGCCAGCCGGGCTCCACATTTATTAATGAAGGCCGGCTACCCCCTACCATCAGACTCCTTTTCCACAGGCTCAGTACCAGAAGATTGGCGTAAAGCAGATGTGGTGCCTATATTTAAAAACGGAGCTAGATCACACCTGGGGAATTATAGAACTGTAAGCCTAACTTCAAAAGTGGGGACCAGCCATCATACGGGTTGTGCGCGTGCACCCTGCTCGAGGCCTAATGCCTCTGTCTCTGGCCCCGCCTTCGAGCTACGCCCATGCAGCGTTGTCACTTCGCAGCGCACGTACGGCGCGCATTCACCGCGCACAGGAGCTGCGTTAGCATCTCAACACCTGGGCACCTCCCCACACCTCTCTTGTATACCGGAACGGCCAATAGCATCCTTCATTGCTGAAGTACCTCCACACTACCACCTGCCTTATTGGTTGCCTTCTCCTTTATAATGTATGCTCAGCTGTGCCACTGGCACATTGGCTGAGCATAAACCTATGTTGCGTAGGCTACCTTGCCTCTGAAGTCCTGTCTTGCTCTTTTGTTCCTAGCTCTCAGTTCCTGACCCCACCTTTCTATTTGACTCCATTCTTCTCTACTCCAGACCCCAGTACCTTACGACGATACGCACCTCTCCAACCCCGACCTCAGCAACGTACCACGACTACTCTCCAATCCAGACCACAGCTTATAGTACCTGCAACAATCCGCTACTCTCCATCCTGACCCGGGAAGTATTACGACTATCCTTACCTCTCCAATCCTTACCCGGCTACCTCAACCATTCTACTCTCTAGATGCGCTCTCACGGCTGTGGGTGGCGTTTATATCTACCTCCACCTCGGCTCGCGGTCAAGCCTTGTTTGTGGTGAGCACTGCGTTACAGTAAGCAGCAGGAAGCTTGACGCAAGCACTTCCTCAGCCAACTTGGAGCAGGGAAGGCTGAGCATATAAGGGAGTGACAGCCAATGGCAGGGCTGCACCAGGCTGTGAGTAATGAGTAATCAAACCCATGTGCATTGGTAGGCAACGGCAGAGTGTACCGCAGGTGTGGGGTAATAATTGATGGAGTTAACCCCACGCGTGTCCCTGGCAACTCGATGCCGGAGCGTAGGTGCTTGTGCACGAGGGCGCTTCGTGACATCATGTGATGCGGCATGGGGGCGGAGCCTAAGCCCTGATCCTGGTTGAAGTAGTGCGGCGCTTGCGTTGCTTGGATGTGAGGCGCATCACTCGAGACGTCATGGGATGTGTCATGAGGGCAGAGCCTAAGTCTTATCCATGCGGTATCTTCATGCCTGGCCGCACTGTGCCTGTGCGCAACCTCAGTGGAGGGACGCATCACTGGGGCGGGACCGAAGTCCAATCCTTACAATGCCAAACTAACCTGATTAGTTTATTTGAGAAGGTAAGTAGGCATACCAATCTCCAATATTTACACATCGTCGCAACTGTATGGATTTAGAGGACTTTAAGAAACAGATCAAAGTGATGAGGTCAAATTACCATAGAGCTTTGACAACATCTAGGACCGCACTTTTATCCAACCAGAGAAAAACAACTGCAAGTAGAGAAATAAGATGAATTACACCTTTTAATGCACAATGGAAGGAAATAGATGCTGCTTTAGGGAGACACTGCTGATCGAAATCCAGGGGAGCGTCGTGGATGCCCCAAAAAAGAAGAAATGTGGATAGTGTAATACAGTAACAATGTGTTAATAAAAATATATAAAGAGCTTCCAAATTCCTACTCACAAACGAAGTAGAAAATGAGCATATGTGCCAATCTAGAACTGTGAATCATCCCAGTCTGGATGGTGTGGTATAAACGGTCAGCAATCTCAGAGAAAAGAGAGAACAGCCATGGTGCAGATAGAATAACAAAATTTATCAATAAAAAGGTCACAAGTGGAGGCTTACATAGGTCTAAAAAGTAAAGGCAGTAAACAGATGGGTCTTTCAGTGTGTCGCAACTCTCACCACCCGGTACACACTGTTCACAGCTCTCGCGTGCGTCTGGACTCCGTGAAGCTATGATTGGTGCAATCGTAACGGCTCTTACACGATTCTAATTGGTCAAATAACACATAACCAAAAATCTACTCGCCGAACCAAAAAATCTACTCGCCACCTAGTCCCGCCCCAACCCCGCCTCTAGTCCCACCCCCAACCCCGCCCCTAATCCCGCCCCCAGCCCCGCATTTAAAAAAACCTATAAATGAAATAAATTTAATAAATTCCTAGTAAGAACATTCGTTTTTGACATAAGTTTATTTATTGTATTACATTATACTACAATTAGTCCTTGTGTGTGTGTGTGTATAAATGTCGAATCTAGAAAAAAAAGCCAGATGTGAATGACTAGTTTCCTGCACCCCTTAACTAGTGCCTGGATGCCCCCGCTTCACAATATTTAAAGCAGCAATCCCGCCTGGGATCTTACCTGATCCGCAGACCCTCAATGTCCAGGTACCGCATTCCCGCAATGTTATACATTGGAGGGGAGGTGTTCCCTACCTGTCTTCTGGGTTACGGGGGATTCCGATGTCTTCTGTGTGAAGCTTGAGTCAGATCTGGAAGAAAGCAGTATAAGTTATTTCAGTGTAGTATAAGGCAGTTAAGATATACAGGGTAAATAAAATATCCAGATCCAAATTGTGAGACAGACAGAGGGTGAGACAGAGAGAGGGTGAGACAGAGAGAGGGTGAGACAGAGAGAGGGTGAGACAGGGAGAGGGCGAGACAGGGAGAGGGCGAGACAGGGAGAGGGCGAGACAGGGAGAGGGCGAGACAGGGAGATGGCGAGACAGGGAGAGGGCGAGACAGGGAGAGGGCGAGACAGGGAGAGGGTGAGACAGGGAGAGGGTGAGACAGGGAGAGGGTGAGAGAGGGAGAGGGAGAGGGTGAGAGAGGGAGAGGGTGAGACAAGGAGAGGGTGAGACAGGGAGAGGGAGAGGGTGAGACAGGGAGAGGGTGATACAGGGAGAGGGTGAGACAGGGAGAGGGTGAGACAGGGAGAGGGTGAGACAGGGTGAGAGAGATGGAGAGAGACGGAGAGAGATGGAGAGAGAGTCGGAGAGAGAGTCGGAGAGAGAGTCGGAGAGAGAGTCGGAGAGAGAGTCGGAGAGAGAGACGGAGAGAGAGACGGAGAGAGAGAGACGGAGAGAGACGGAGAGAGACGGAGAGAGAGACGGAGAGAGAGACAGAGAGAGGGTGAGAGAGACGGAGAGAGGGTGAGAGAGACGGAGAGAGAGATGGAGAGAGACGGTGAGAGAGACGGGAGAGAGGGTGAGAGACGGAGAGAGGGGGAGAGACGGAGAGAGGGTGAGAGACGGAGAGAGGTTGACTGTGGGGGTATGGGTTGACTGGGTGGGGTGATTGGGGGTGTGGGGTGACTGACTGGGTGATTGGGTGGGGTGACGGGGTGTCTGACTGGGTGGGTGACTGACTGGGTGGGTGTCAGGACGAGCTCACCACAAACGAGGCGGGACCACGGTGCTGAGGTGGGATAGGATATAACGTCACCCACAGCCACGAGGGCACGTCTTGAGAGTAGAGTGGTCTGGGAGTCCGGGTCGGGGCAGGAGAGGTACGGATGGTAGAGGGTGCTGTTCGCCAAGTCCGGGGTTATAGAGAAGGACGTAATCATTTACCGTTTGCCGGGTTCGGGGTGCCAGAGGTGCGGAGAGTCGGATTGCCGTATGCCAAGTTCGGGATGCCAGAGGTGCTAGTCGTAGAAGAAGCCGGTTCGGTACACAAGGAAGACTGCAAAACAAGACAGGACAAGACAGGACTAAGGAGGCAGAGAGGGATGAGAACAACTGGTTCTATGCTCAGCCGACGAGTTAATGAAGCTGTAGGGTATAAATAGGCAAGAGGGTCCAATGGCAGAGTAGCAAGGTGGGGGTGTGTGAAAGGACCAGGCTGAGACAGGGATAGGTCTAGATGAGTTCATGGAGGAGGGGCTATAGATCCTAGAAGAACTGATGTATTGGATTGCAGCATTGGATATAGGTACTGTGCCTGTGGATGTGTGAGCGGGCACACGCCCAGAACCGACGGCAGAAGAAGGGGACTGACGTGCGTGCGCGCGCACAGGGGAAACGGAGCTCGGCGTCCTAGAGAGGGGATCCGTGCGAGCCGCGGGAAGCCCTGGCAGGGCTGCAGGTGAGTGAGGAGCGCGCCAAGAGCGGCGTGACTCCCGGGTCCTTACAGTACCCCCCCTTCAGGGGCGACCTCCGGGCGTCCATGACATGGCTTGGAGGGATTCCTACGATGAAAAGCCTGGAGGAGTCGAGGTGCGTGGAGATCCCGGTGGGGAATCCATGAACGTTCCTCTGGTCCGAACCCCCTCCAGTGGACAAGGTATTGTATTCCTCCTCTGGAAATCCTAGAATCCAGGATAGACTGGACCTCGTACTCCTGTTGACCTTGAATCAGCAGAGGAAGTGGAGGAGAAGTAGTCTTAGAAAAGCGAGGACTCTGAAATGCTGGTTTAAGCAAAGATACATGGCAGACTGGAGGTATCTTCATCAAGGGTGGAAGGCGCAGATGATAAGCCACAGGATTAATCCTCCTGACCACGGGAAAGGGACTGAAGAACTTGGGAGCTAGCTTCATGGTAGGAACCTTTAGTCGGATATTCCTGGACGAAAGCCACACCCTGTTTCCTGGGGCGAACTCCGGCACCTGGTGTCGAAGGCGATCTGCCTGGAGTTTTTGTCTCCCTGTGGCCACCTTTAAGTTCTCCTGAATCCTCGTCCATAAGTCTGTCAGCCGGGAGATGTGCTTGTCAACCGCTGGTACTCCTGAGGATAGAGGGGAGAAGGGTAAACGGGAAGGATGAAAGCCACAATTTATGAAGAACGGAGATTCTTGAGTGGAGTCATTGCAAAGGGAGTTAAGAGCAAAGCAGATCCACCCAATCATCCTGTGTATCGGTTATAAAACACCGAAGGTATTGTTCCAGGTTTTGGTTGGCCCTCTCCGTCTGCCCATTGGTCTGTGGGTGGTATCCCGAGGAGAATTGAAGTGAAATACACAATTTTCAGGAAAAGGCTCACCAAAATCTTGACACAAATTGGGACCCACGATCAGAGATAATGGTTGAAGGCACTCCGTGAAGACGAAAAATCTCCTGGATGAAAACTTCCGCAAGCCTGGAGGAATTCGGAAGGCCCCTCAAGGGAACAAGGTGCGTCTGTTTGGAAAAATGATCAATTACCACAAGAATCGTATTCTTCCCTTTGGAGTCTGGGAGCTCTAGGATGAAATCCATAGACATATGGTTCCAGGGGCGGTCTGGAATGGGTAAAGGAAGAAGAAGGCCTGCTGGTCTGACCCGGGGTACTTTGTTGCGAGCGCAAGTGCCACACGCTTTAACAAACTCCTCCACATCCTTAGCCCTCTCTGGCCACCAGAAGGTACGTTGAACAAGGTCGTTGGTTTTCCGTATCCCTGGATGTCCTGCCGATTTAGAGGAATGGCACCACTCGAGAACCCTCTTGCTGTGTTGGGGTGCCGTGTAGAGTCTTCCCTCCGGAACCTTGAACCCCATCGGAGTCTGTGATTGCTCGGATTGAATCTTGTCCATAATATCAAAGGAGTTGGCGGACAGAATACATCTAGAGGGAATAATCGTCTCTAGCTGCTCTTCAGACTTGTCCTTTGCAAGGAACTGTTGAGACAGGGCGTCTGCCTTCAGATTTTTGGAGCCAGGAATGAAGAAGATGAGGAAATTGAATCGTGAAAAGAATAGTGCCCAGCGGGCTTTTCGAGAGCTCAAACGACATGCCCCTTCTAAGTAGAGAAGGTTCTTATGGTCTGTGAGTATGGTTATGGATGTCTCCGTACCTTCTAAGAAGTGTCTCCACTCTTCTAATGCCAACTTGATAGCCAAAAGCTCCCGGTTCCCGACATCGTAATTCCGTTCTGCGGACGAGAATTTCTTCGAAAAGAAGGCACATGGGTGTAGTCTGGCTAAGGGAGAAGTACTTTGGGACAGGACAGCCCCAGCCCCGATGTCAGGGGCATCTACCTCCAGGGTAAATGGAAGTTTAGGATCTGGGTGGGTGAGGATAGGGGCAGACACAAAAGCCTTTTTTAGAAGATTGAATGCCCGTATGGCGGCCTCAGACCATGATGAGGGATCTGCACCCTTCTTCGTAAGAGCAGTTATGGGAGATACCGTAGAAGAAAAATTGCGAATAAAGCGCCGGTAATAGTTTGCAAAACCTAAAAAGCGTTACACGGCCTTGAGGGTGGTTGGGCGGGGCCAGTCCAAAATAGCCTTAAGTTTTTCTGGATCAATATTGAATCCGGAGAAAAGATAGTCGCTCCCTGAAGACGGTCGAAGAGTTCCGGTATCAAGGGCAGCGGGTAGCGGTTCTTGCGTGTGATGTTATTCAAACCCCGGTAGTCTATGCATGGACGAAGAGAACCGTCCTTCTTTTTGACGAAAAAGAAGCCTGCTCCGACTGGAGAGGAAGACTTTCGGATGAAACCCGTCTCTAAATTCTCTGCAATGTAGGTGTTCATGGCTTTAGTCTCTGGGAGAGAGAGAGGATAGGATCGTCCTCTGGGAAGAGGTGCCCCAGGTAGTAGGTCAATAGGACAGTCGAAAGGACGGTGCGGAGGTAGAACCTCGGAACGTGCTTTGTCGAACACATCACGGAATTCCAAATACACAGAAGGTAGGGAGTCAACCTTCTCTGGCATGGTAGACACCCCACCAATCTTCTGGAAAATCCTGGTACATGTCTTGGCACATGGAGCACCCCACTGGATGGGTTCCCGATCCGTCCAATCGATGCGAGGATTATGGAGTTGAAGCCAAGGAAGCCCCAAAATCAGCTCAAAAGAGGGAGTGTGGATAACATCGAAGGTAATGATCTCCGTATGAACGTCGACGAACTGCAGTAGGAGAGGCACCGTCTGTAGCGTGATGAATGCCGGATGTAGAGGTCGACCGTCAATGGCCTCCAGACCTACTGGCGTCTGCTTACTGATAAGTTGAATATTGTTCCGTCTAGCAAAGGTCTCATCGATGAAATTGCCTGCGGAACCGGAGTCAATGAACGCCCATGCTTGAGTGTGAAACCCCTCTCCAGACAGTGTTATGGGCAACAGTATCCTGGTGGGAAGGATGTCTTTGATGGAGAAAGGGTCAGTATTCCCAACGAAACTCTCCGGTATTTCATTGGGAGTTGGCGTTTCCCGGCTTGTGGGGACACTGGAGTACTACGTGACCGGAATTGCCACAGTACATGCAGAGACTGGCATTACGCCGACGTTGTTTCTCGGCAGAAGACAGCTTGTTACCTCCCAACTGCATTGGTTCCGGGGCGTCCCCGGAAGGTGGTGTAGGATCCACGAACGATGGAGCAAGATGCCTTGAAACCCGTTGACGGTAACGAGAACGTTCGGTCCTCCGCTCCTGCAGACGCTGGTCCACTCGAACGCACAGACCGATCAAATCCTCTAGGTCAGTGGGATGTTCCCGCGCTGCGAGCTCATCCTTTAGGGATTCAGACAGACCTTGCCAAAACGCTGAAGATAGTGCTTCATTGTTCCATCCCGTCTCAGCAGCAAGTGTGCTGAACTCCACAGCGTACCGGGCGACGGGTCGATCTCCCTGGGTTATGTGATGAAGAGAGGATGCTGCCGTTAATTGCCGTGCAGGGGTGTCGAAGACTCTTCGGAACTCATGGACGAAGAGATCGAAGTCCTGTGTGAGGGGACCTTGTTGTTCCCAGATGGGAGAAGCCCATGCCAGCACCTCGTCGATGAGAAGAGCCACGATATAGCTGCTAACTGAACTGTTATATACCCTAATGCCCTCCCTCTAATTAAGACCTCATTCTACAATTAAAGTGGTATTACATAAAATCGATGGTTCATATACATTCAATTGAGGTTCACTTTAAATGTAATACCACTTTAATTGTAGAATGAGGTCTTAATTAGAGGGAGGGCATTAGGGTATATAACAGTTCAGTTAGCAGCTATTAGTCACTCCTGAGGAAGTCGCCAGATAGAGCGACGAAACACGGAGTGTTCCAGTCCAGCAGCCACGAGAAGGGAGGCACTTGCAATTCACTGTTACCATCCGATCCGGAAGTCCTAGGCGCACCGGAATTGACGCAGCGGGAGCCTGTGAGTCACTCGGCGTGCCGGAAGTGAAGGGACGAAAGCTCCGGTGTGAATACAAGTGTCCCCAGAGAGAGCAGAGGTGACCAGATACCCAGAGGAATCGCGAGCCGCTGGGCTATCCGCCAACTGCTACATATGAGTGCCCACATCGACCGTATGACGTGTAAGCCTTGAATCATGTTTTGACAATATAATTGTATTACCTCTACACTATATGGTCTCTCTCTTGTTTCTCCCTTGGAGGTTGTAAATGTGCATATAAGGGGGGACTCCATTTTGATTGCTGGATAACCATTTTTCTATAACTATTCTGTACTAACGTTTAAGTCTCAGGAACTAATCACATGCCATATGTAATTGTGCTGTGCAGGCAGGTCTGAGAAATGTGACTTGACCTGTCACCTAATTATCTTTAGCTGAACTATGTTTGTTCAGACTTATTCAGACTTATTTTTGCCCTGTAGAAAACAGGAACTTGTCTTCAGCCGTACCGGGCATAAGTTACACAACAATGCATTTCACAATATACTGCCATTTCCTTAGCGGCCTCCTAACTCGGTATTGAGCCCCTTTCTCAGACCATAAATTGTCTAACTGTCATTTTGCTGAGATAGACAGACTGTGAAGTAAAAGGGGAAGTATGTTCTCATATCTGTGTTATTTTCTATGCTCAGGTTTGCTATATAAACCGGCTGTAGACCTTCAATAAATGAGAGAACAGTTTCTGACAAAGCTTCCTTGGTTGTTGTCTGACTCAATTACTGTCTTCTCCCGAGCTCGTCCGCCATTTTGTTTTCCCAGGTCATCAGCGCTATAAGAGTGTGGTAAATCCTCCGGAGGTTGGAGTCGTCCAGAGTTGGCAGACGGTGTATTTTCACGCTAAGACGTTGGAGAATACAAAAGGGCACTAATTTTCATGGTGTCGGAAGTTGGGATAGAAGCCACATTCGGGGTAAGTGTACAAGATATATATTTTATCTGTATATTATCCGTCTGTGTCTTCTTGCCCAAAGAGCCCATAAGGTTCTAAGGTTTAGAAGTTTTTAGAGTTACCGCTGCACCGGATGATCCAAGGTTAAGGAAAAACCATAGAAACACTTGAGTAAAGGCTCGAAGTGAAGTCAGGATTATATGAATCCTTGACGGAAGTATATACACAGGGTTATAGTCCCTGTTGAGAGATAGGTACAAGCGATATAGTTGGGTATCTGCTTGAAAAACTCTTATAGTGTCTGTGGGAAAAGTGTATTTTTTTTTTAAGGGGGGAGGAGGATTGTAAGGGATTTTTAAGGGATTTTTTCTTTTTTCTGTATTACTGTGCATGGGCATGTCGTTATATATATAAGATAAGATATATAAGACATATAAAGTGCTAAGTATATCAGTGCGTAAGATATATAAGTGCTAAGTATATAAGTGCTAAGTATATAAGTGCTAAGTATATAAGTGCTAAGTATATAAGTGCATGATATTACGCTGTGTTGCCCATACCTTTTTACAGTGCAAACCGAGCTTGATTTTTGTTTTGTAAATCAAGTACTATTTGCATTGCCTGAATGATGGGAATTTCCAACTCCAAACGTGGCCCTAAGGGAAACAATGATTGTAATAATAGCAATGTATCTGTTGACATAGCTTGCACAACTCCCAGCAGGAAGCCGACTGTTACACTTATCATTAACAGAGAATATAACCCTGACATAGAAACGCCTAAAGATTTTGTCAGTGCATGTACGTCAGATTTTTACACAGTACCTTTTGTGGATAATATGGCTGGGTGGTCTGAGAGAATGCAATCTTCAAACCCTTTCCCGAGGGAAGGTAGTTTTGCCGCATATCATATGACAATGATAAAAGGATTATGTTTGGGTGGAGATCCTGAATGGCTAGGGTTTCAGCCTGATCCCGAGTGGGACATGCATTATATGGCACTATGTGGCCGCATTTGGGTAAAAGTTGCACCTCACAATGATGAGGCTAGACAAAATAAAGCCCCAAAACGTGATGAGCCAATTTGGCCACCACCGCCCGATAATCTCACTACAATGTATTCCCAAGCCCCTAATGCACCCCCACAGGAGTTATTACCTCCAGATGTGTTGCCCCCACCACCGCCGCCTTGTGTGATGTTACAAGTACCCCCGTATAGTCCTATCACACCTGTGCCACTATTTCCAAGTTTTGATCCTAACATGTTGGCAGTGTTATCACACTATGCTGCAAGCCACCACAAACCTCCTACACCCGTACGCAGGGAGGAGAGTAATGACATTTGCCCACAGCCCTCTCAATCCACCTATGTGGAGTTGAGAAACGATGCAGAATCAGAGGTGGTAAACCGCTCTGAATCTGAGCATCATAAATCGCCCTCTAAAAAAAGCCCAAAAAGACAGCTTCCCACTGTCGTAAGCCCCACAAGACTTTCTTCTCATGGTTCACCCCCTGTCTCCAGGGAGAGTGAAGGGGAAGATTCTGGGTCGGAGTCATCTCATTCCGACATACCATCACCCACTAGCAGATTGCCTTTAAGTAAACTTAAAGAAAACACTGTTTCAGCAGCTTCTGTGACGTCTGAGTCAGCTGCAGGGGTCAGCAGTGATAGAGTTAAGGAATTCTGTGCTTCTGTAAGGGTACTGACTGAGGAACTCAAGGAATTTAAAGACGTGTTCAATGATTCACGTGCCGTAAAATTAACTCCCGCACATAGTAATGCCAAACCTGTCCTAGCTACACCGCAATCATCTGTTTTCACACCGAGAAATGTTTCTAGGATGGATTTGATTCGCACCGCTCAGAAGCGCGAATATGATTCATTGTTAGCTGACACTTTAGCTGATTCAATTAAACTCGCTGATGAAATCAGAAGGTATAATACTCCGAGACAGGATTCCCCCATATCACATAGAACACGACAGGCATTACAAACGGCACAACAAGCTGACAGACAGGATTGTGCTGAAGCAGGGGTTGAGTTAGCATTGCCGTTTATGACTTTAGGAAATGATATCTTGATTCACTCTGTAGACACCACATTAATGGAATCATGGGCTAAAGGCTGCCCGGATCCTTTTAAAAATCCAAGTGGTGCAATTAAATACCTTAAAAAGAAAAGTCAAGGTTATCAATTTACAGGAGGTGACATTAGATTTTGCCTAGATTGTTTGACAGGGCACATTGACATTGATTGGTCTAAGGCTGACAGATACTTGAGTAAGAAGTTTGATGCACCCGGTAAGAGGGGCAGCTTCAGCAGTACATTGAGTTCTGCTGACCGTGCACCAGCAGAAGGTGAGTTTGTTTGGGATAATCCAGGTGTTATTGCCAAAATGTGGGAACTATTGGAGACATACTTTTTTGAACAAGGCAGATCCAGGAAAAATGTAGGTCTGATTATGACTCTTAAGCAGAAAGATGATGAGTCAGTTACTGATTTTTGCCATAGATTTAAGAACGAATGGGTTAATACTGCAGGTATGCAATACCCTAAGGCAACAGATGACGAGATGAATATTTTGTATGTACAATCTTTACTTAATGGTTTATGCGACACACATAGACAGATTGTTTACATGACTGTGACTGGTTGGCAGACAATGACGCCCGATAAAATAATGGGTGACCTGGCCATTAAGGATGGTGCAGGAGCTTTCCCAGTTCGTACACCATTGCCCCCACCCCCTCCCCCGCCTGAAACTGTCATGCATGCTCACGATGGCTCAGTGCAGAATGCTAGAGGAAATCATTACAGGGGCAGGGGAGGTCACAATAGAGGAAGGGGTAGGGGAGCCCAAGGGAATAACCAGCGCAGACCAGGCACTTGCTTTAACTGCGGGAAACAGGGACACTGGAGACAGGAATGTTGGGCCCCTTCTCAGGGTAACAGCCAACAACAAAATTATCAGCAGCAGGATTATCAAAGTCAGGGAAATCACAGGCAGCATCAAGGCTATGGTCAGCAGAACCAAACACAATACCAGCAGAATAGCAGCAGAAACATGCAGCAAAACACTCAGAGGCCCCAACAAAATCACAATTATCAGGGCCAAAATGTTTCCAGCCCTCAATATAATGTTGCATGGAACCAAGAGATGCCTTATAGCCAATAGGGATGCCCGAGGACGGAAACCCTCGTCTGCCCACAAGCTTCTGTGTCTAATGGATGGTTAGATATACCATTACTATCATTGTATGTCAATGGCAGATTAACTGATTTTCTTGTAGACACAGGTGCAACGCGTTCTTGCCTTAATAAACATTCTTACAAGGGCCCAATGCAGCAAGCAGACGAGTCCTCTATGGGTATTGAGGGTACTCTCACTAAATGTTACAACACTCCCATTTTGTCAGTTCAATTAAATCCTAGGTCTGACAAACACTGGAAGCACCCTTTCAGGGTTATTCCACAATGTCCAGTGAATTTATTAGGACGTGATCTCATGGCCAAAATGCAAATTGACATAAGCATTGATGACAAGGGGGGGATTATCGTAAGTTCTCCACATCTCTCCCCCAATGATTATGATCTTTCTCTTTTTCAGCATGACACTGGCAGACTCAAAGTCCGAGGGTTAACAATGCCAGATAGATTAGTTGAACAACTGACCAAATTGTCAGATTTTGCCATCCATGGTGATATGCCTTACACACGCATGACATTTGCTAATCCTGTTTCATGTATTGTCTATGATCCAGAAGCAGAGATACATGACCCTGAAGCACACTCAGACGTGTCTGCTCGCATTGAAGGTGTATGGATCACACCAACGACTGTCTACATTGCATCAGACAAAGGAGCCTTCATATGGGCTCAAGGACAGCAGCTTGTATTACAGGACAAGTATTTACCTATTGACGAGATATGGGATATAGAATGGAATCTTTTTTCTACTGACATACCTTTATCATTACAGGACATTGACCCACGGGTATGGGCTACTTCTCACACTGACCCAGGTCTCATCTCATGTACACCATATGAGGCTACACTAAAGCCAGGAGTAAGTCCGGTTTACATTAAACAGTACCCATTATCTGCAGAAAAGGAAGCAGGTATTGAACCGATCATTAAGGAGTTACTCACAAAGGGAGTGATAGAACCAACTGTCTCACCATACAACACACCGGTTAACCCAGTACCGAAACCTAACAGTTCGCAGTGGCGTTTTACACAAGATTTGCGCGCAGTTAATCAATTAGTGCAACCATTAGCGTAGTACTATAGTACCAGATGTTACAGCGATCATTACAGCCATACCAGCAACAGCGATCTATTTCACGGTAATAGACTTGAACTCAGCTTACTTTTCCATTCCGGTACACCGTAACACAAGATCTTTGTTTGCGTTTACCTACAAAGGTGAACAATTTAGGTGGTCTCGTCTACCACAGGGATATTGCGATTCCGCCACGGCTTACAGCCTGATCGTGCGCATGACTCTTGCTGACTGGTGTCCGCCCGGTGACTCTGTTTTGCTGCAGTATGTGAATGATTTACTACTCTGCAGTCAAACTGAGGAAGCGTGCACTCTGGATACGCATAGTCTGATGGAGCATCTCGCTGCTACAGGTCATAAGGTCTCACCACACAAGATACAGTTGGTGCAACAAACTGTCAAATATTTAGGCTTCATACTACAGCCAGGACAGAGACTCCTTTCGCCAGATCGAGTCAAGGTAATTGCCACTCTCCCCAAACCCAAGACGAAAGCTGCTATGTTATCTTTTCTGGGGATGATTACCTATTGCCGCCAATGGATACCGAACTGTTCCCACTGGGATAACATCTTGAGACAATTGACATTGATGCATATGCCAGACCCACTGCAATGGACGCCAGAGAATATCACTGCATTCACTGAACTTAAAACTGCATTGTGTTCTAGCCCCGCTCTGGGCTTGCCGAACTATAACCTGCCTTTCCATTTGTTTTGCAGCGAGACAGGTACCGCGGTTGTTGGCGTACTAGCACAAGAACATGGCTCAGGCTATAGACCGGTGGCATTCTATTCTAAGAAACTGCAGGAGATTGTGCAAGGGTTCCCAGCGTGTTTAAGACAAGTAGCTGCATGCGCTATTTTGGTCACACAAACTAACCTTGCATACATCACACCAGTTACTACATGTTCTCAAGAACCTCACTACGCAGCACATGACCGCACAGCGTAGAACAGGGTATGAAACTATCCTCACATCTACCTCAAACCTCACTGTCAAATATCACCCACCACACACTGGTCCTGCTCAAATTCTGTCTAAACTGTTACTACACAACTCTGACATAGGCAATGAAGATCATGACTGCCTACAAAACATACACAACACGACATCAGTAAGGAGCGACTTAGAAAGTACGCCCCTTAAGGAGGGAGATGTATTGTTTGTAGATGGGTCATGCTCTAAGCCCTCAGATGGAGTATATCTGACGGGATTTGCAGTAGTTAGGTTACCAGACACAGTAATTTGTTCTGGAGCGTTGCCGTTTGTTTCAGCTCAAGCAGCAGAATTAGTAGCATTGACCGAAGCATGTAAAGCATCATCTCAGAATACGGTAACCATTTACACAGACTCTCGCTATGCATACGGAGTCGTACACGATTTTGGAGTAATTTGGAAAAATCGTGGTTTTGTAAGTGCTGATGGTAAGGGAATATCACATGCTACATTGGTAGAGCAGTTACTGGAAGCCATGTTGCTACCCAGTAAACTAGCAATTGTTAAATGTAAAGGACATGCTGGTGGAGAGACAGATGAGGCCAAAGGTAATGAGTTGGCCGATTTTCATGCAAAAGAGGCTGCACGATCACAAATTATGTTTCCTGCATACCACACCACTGTTGACACACAGCTCAATATGGTAATGACATGCCATCTCCCAGACTACGATCTTAAAATGTTACAAGAACTTGCAGAAGAAAAAGATGTAGAGCTATGGGAGGGAAAAGGTTTGAGCAAGGATGAGAATGGGATTTGGACTAAGGATACAGTGATAGGTTTTCCTAAAATAGCCAGCCCTATTCTAGTCTCACATTTCCATGGAATTGGGCATAAAGGAAAGAAAGCTACAGGTGATCAGATTAAGGAATTGTTCCTAGTTAGAGACATTGATCAGGTAGTTGAGACACAACTAGCTAGATGTCTAACATGCATCAGAAATAACACACAAGGAACACGACCCGCAAAACATGAACACCTACCGCCACCTAGTGGCCCAATGGAGCAAATACAGATTGATTTCACACAGATGCCAACAGCTGCGGGAAAGCTGAAATACCTACTGGTAATGGTAGATCAATTCAGCAAATGGGTTGAGGCATTTCCTACATCGAACGAGAATGCAAAGACTGTTGTAAAAATACTTTGCAAGGAAATCATTCCCCGATGGGGATGTCCTCTTCAAATAAATAGTGATCGAGGAACACATTTCACATCCCAGGTGACTCAAGGAGTTGCTAAGACTCTCGCTATAGATTGGAAGTTTCACATACCTTACCACCCACAGTCTTCAGGTCAGGTAGAGAGGACCAATCGCACGATCAAGGATAAACTGCGTAAGGGAACAAATGGTACCTTTTCAAGATGGCCAGATGTCCTTCCCGCAGTCCTTGCAGAAATTAGGATGACCCCGAATAGTACTACCAAATTGTCACCTTTTGAAATTTTAATGGGGAG
Organism: Ascaphus truei; assembly: GCF_040206685.1. NCBI lineage: Eukaryota > Metazoa > Chordata > Amphibia > Anura > Ascaphidae > Ascaphus > Ascaphus truei. Next base: position 90,525,335 of record NC_134485.1, read on the forward strand.
ACCGTTTCCAACTCCCTGGGCTCATGGTACGTATTGCCCAAAGGAAGTTGGAGACCTAGAGCAAATTCAAGAGAATTATGTTCATCACTTGTTACAGAAATTGAATGGCATCTATGGTGATGTTTCTTCTTCTCTTCCGCTCCCTTCAGATAAGCCGACACATCGTTTCCAGCCCGGAGACAAAGTCGTGGTCAAGCGCCTACCCGCCAAAGGAGGGACAACAGAACCGCCCTACAGTCTTCCGACCACGATCCTCGTAGTGACTCGTACAGCTGTGCTGACTGAAGATTCGTCTACATGGATTCACGCATCACGTATCAAGTCAACGAAAGAGTAGAGCCAACAATCGAGATTCATCAAGTACCAGAGACACGATTTCAGAAGAATCGGCGCAGATGCATACACGTTTGTCTATTCTTGACCATATTGACAATCATAATATGCGCTTTTTGCTACATCTACGTTAATGGACTCAGTATCACTAGTATCAAGAGTACCACTATAACCTGCCCTAACCACAGTCCACCTGAAAGTTATGTTTTCTCTGGAGAAGGTGAACTCTTTTCTCTCATCTCCAAAGAACAAGATGAAAGCGAAACCCATGCACCACAGGTCCAGTTTAACTCTCACAATTTGCCAGGAAAACATTACACACGCTCCAAACGCATGGCTTCATTTCTAACGGAAGTCAAAACTAACATTTGGAAGCATTTGGCTGTTGAGGTACTGAATATGTCACATTTCTGTTTAACCGACATGACCAGCACAACTGACATACTCACAAGCTGTTTAATAGCAGTACCCACACCAGTAGAGATTTTGTTAAAAGTGTTTAGCATAAGCAATAATGATAGTTTAGCAGAACATCATGATGTGCGACAGCATTTTTCTGTTTATGAATATTGTCGTGACTGTCCCCAGTGTATTGGTGAGAAATGGCTTAACATGACACAAATTAAGACCCAGAATATAACACAGGGTGACCTATGTTATCAAATGACATGTAATCCTGAAAAGATAGGTAAATGTAAACAAGTAAAATTGACGCCCTTAGTTTCCACCAACATGACCAGAATATTGTGTAGTCGAACTGATGACAAATGCACTAGCGTCAATAACACTATGAGTTGCAATCACACAGTAAGCACACCAAGCCATCTTTATCCTGTTAAACTTCCCGTTGGATGGTTGTTTTCTTGTGGTAATACTACGTACACTTACATACCAGGAAACATCACAGGGGGGCCATGTGCTCTCACCAGGTTAGGGTTAATGATGTTTTCTGTAGAACCTGGCTTACATCAAACCAAAGTTAAGCGATCCACTATTCCACTTACTGAAAATTGCGATCCACATGTAAATTTATTATCAACCACTGAAGTTGTAAGTCTAGCAGCTTCCCTTGTTGGAGTTCCTGGATTGGCTGTGTATACAGCAAGAACTCTCGCCAAACTGGCATGCGCTGTAGCCAAGGGGTTAAATCACACTTCCCAGGCCCTAGAAGAACTAATGATAGATTTACAAGACACACGCAAAGCAATTTTGGAAAATCGCACCGCCATAGATTATCTTTTGCTTAAACATGAGCATGGATGTCAAGATTTTCAGGGAATGTGTTGTTTCAATCTCTCTGATCACTCCAAATCATTGCAGAGTCATGTCGCTGACATCAAAACTCTTGTCGCAGACATTACTGAGAGTATTGATCAGTTTGATTGGACTTTTGGGTTAGGTGCATGGATTGGAGAATTGGGAAGGAAACTTCTTATGGGACTGATAGTAATCACTAGTATAATCGTAGTATTAGTTATTATTTTTTCATGCTGCAAATTTATGTGCTTATCTTTATGTAAAATGATTATGCCTTTTGGTAAGTCCATTGATCACACATATGCATCACTGGACGTTAATGCCCCCATTCACAGTTTCTCAAATATGATACGTAACTCTGGACCTACTGCCACTAGAGTCCAGATACCTTTGATGGATTATGATAACATTCAAATCCAATACGAGACCCCCATATCCTAGAGGTTAATTGTCATTTTGTGATGACAAAAGGGGGGATTGTAAATGTGCATATAAGGGGGGACTCCATTTTGATTGCTGGATAACCATTTTTCTATAACTATTCTGTACTAACGTTTAAGTCTCAGGAACTAATCACATGCCATATGTAATTGTGCTGTGCAGGCAGGTCTGAGAAATGTGACTTGACCTGTCACCTAATTATCTTTAGCTGAACTATGTTTGTTCAGACTTATTCAGACTTATTTTTGCCCTGTAGAAAACAGGAACTTGTCTTCAGCCGTACCGGGCATAAGTTACACAACAATGCATTTCACAATATACTGCCATTTCCTTAGCGGCCTCCTAACTCGGTATTGAGCCCCTTTCTCAGACCATAAATTGTCTAACTGTCATTTTGCTGAGATAGACAGACTGTGAAGTAAAAGGGGAAGTATGTTCTCATATCTGTGTTATTTTCTATGCTCAGGTTTGCTATATAAACCGGCTGTAGACCTTCAATAAATGAGAGAACAGTTTCTGACAAATCTTCCTTGGTTGTTGTCTGACTCAATTACTGTCTTCTCCCGAGCTCGTCCGCCATTTTGTTTTCCCAGGTCATCAGCGCTATAAGAGTGTGGTAAATCCTCCGGAGGTTGGAGTCGTCCAGAGTTGGCAGACGGTGTATTTTGTAAAACAAATATAATCACTGCGCTTCTCCATGTAAAGAGCATGCAGCTAGTGAAGGAAATGGCCATACAAATGTGCAAAACAGAAAGTGAATCCCTGCGCTTCTCCCTTAGGGATAGCAATCAATGGGGAATATATATATATATATGTATGGTGTAAATATCTATAAGAAAAAAGGAGACTTTTGGTATACATCCTTTGATCAAATAATGCCAAGCCTGCTAACCACGTCAAGGTAAGTCTCTTTAGCAGGTCCCTACGCTAAATGCATACTAGTGTTATGTGAAATAAGCCCAGAAGGGGTTAAAATATCAAAGCATATGCTTGTATAACCTAGTGCAATTAAAAACTGGTATATACCAGTACAGATACTCACATGTAAGTGAAGTGAAATAAGGGGACCTTGCTAGGAGATTATATACCTAGAAGAGGAGGGGCTGGCCTGCCACAAACTGCTCAATAAGCAGTTGCAGGTGATTGGCTAAATATATTCAATTACACCATAGTAGTGTTGCCCTCTAGGAGCGTGCTGCAAAGGATTAAAATCGGCCCAACAAATAATGTAAAACAAATATAATCACTGCGCTTCTCCATGTAAAGAGCATGCAGCTAGTGAAGGAAATGGCCATACAAATGTGCAAAACAGAAAGTGAATCCCTGCGCTTCTCCCTTAGGGATAGCAATCAATGGGGAATATATATATATATATGTATGGTGTAAATATCTATAAGAAAATAAGAATCTCCTCTTCTAGGTATATAATCTCCTAGCAAGGTCCCCTTATTTCACTTCACTTACATGTGAGTATCTGTACTGGTATATACCAGTTTTTAATTGCACTAGGTTATACAAGCATATGCTTTGATATTTTAACCCCTTCTGGGCTTATTTCACATAACACTAGTATGCATTTAGCGTAGGGACCTGCTAAAGAGACTTACCTAGACGGTGTATTTTCACGCTAAGACGTTGGAGAATACAAAAGGGCACTAATTTTCAGAGGTTGTGATTGGTGGCTGCTGTTCACACATAGGGCGCATCCACCCCTTAAGTTGGATGGCTGTCAAAATTGACTACTTAAAATGTGAGTAGTCATTTTGGAAGAAATTTCACTTTTTTCACTGTTTAAACATTTTTGCACTATGATATGTTTTTTCTATTTTTTATGACTTCGAGACGAACTACCCCGACGCTTTGAAAATTATCCATGAGAAGACAAGTGAAACAGTCTTTTTTCAAGGGTTGTAGTTTATTTTGAGGTTTTTTTCACCTTATATATGCACTTTAAATAGGCACGTGCACCATCACTGTTTTTGCACTGTCACTGATTGTATTTATCACATTACCACTGTCAAAATAGTGATCATTATTATTATTATATTTTGGGTTTGTTTTGAGCGCTATTGTTATTGTTTTCCACGCACTTTGTTTGGTTCTATGCTCAGCCAACGAGTTAATGAAGCTGTAGGGTATAAATAGGCAAGAGGGTCCAATGGCAGAGTAGCAAGGTGGGGGTGTGTGAAAGGACCAGGCTGAGACAGGGATAGGTCTAGATGAGTTCCTGGAGGAGGGGCTATAGATCCTAGAAGAACTGATGTATTGGATTGCAGCATTGGAAATAGGTACTGTGCCTTTAAGAGCCTGGTGCGCCTCCGTGTGGCCGCGCCTCCGTGTGGCTGCGCCTGTGGATGCGTGAGCGGGCACACGCCCAGAACCAACGGCAGAAGAAGGAGACTGACGTGTGCGTGCACGCACAGGGGAAACAGAGCTCGGCATCCTGGAGAGGGGATCCGTGCGAGCCGCGGGAAGCCCTGGCAGGGCTGCAGGTGAGTGAGGAGCACGCCGAGAGCGGCGTGACTCCCGGGTCCTTACAGTGGGTGACTGACTGGGTGGATGATTGACTGACTTGACTGACTGACTGGGTGGGTGGGTGGGTGAATGACTGACTGGGTGGGTGGGCGACTGACTGACTTTGGGTGACTGACTTGGGTGACTGACTGGGTGGGTGGGTAGGTGACTGACTGGGTGGGTGGGTGGGTAGGTGACTGACACTTTGGTGACTGGGTGGGTAGGTGACTGGGTGGGTATTTGGGTGACTGACTGGGTGGGTGACTGTCTCTCTCCTCTCCCCCCCCAGTCTCTCTCTCAGTCCTCTCCCTACTCCAGCCTTTCTCTCTCTCTCTGCTCTCTCCCCAGTCCAGCCTGTCTCCCCCTTGCATCTCTGTCCCCCCCCCTCAGTTCACCCCCCCTTCTCCGTTCACCCCCCCCTTCACCTCCACCTCTGTTCACCGCCCCCCATTACCTCCGTTCACTCCCCCTGCACGTCGACCGCCCTGCGGGGCCTAAACGGGAGGCCGCAGCAAGAGCGGCAAGAGCGGAGCGCCTGCAGCAGGGGGGAATAGATCTGGGACCCGGCAGCCCGACATGGCGCTGATGGCGCCGGGTTCGGTCCACTGCAGCCTCCCGCTCCAGCTCTGCAGTGGGTAGTGTGAGTCCCCGTCGTCGTCCCGTCCCCCCCCCGGGACCTGCTCGTGCACGGCCCACTGCAGCCTCCCACCCCAGCTCTGCATTGGGTAGTGTGAGTCCCCGTCGTCTTCCCGCCCCCCCCCGGTACCTGCTCGGGCCCAGCCCTCTACAGCCTCCCGGAATAGCGGCCCCAGCTCTGCAGGGGATGGTGTAAGTGTGCGTGAGCGTCCCCCCTTCCCGCGGTACCTGATCAGACCTGGCACACCGCAGCCTCCCGCGGAATTGCAGCCCCAGATCACTAACACACACACACTACAAGGAACGGAACGAACACACACACACTACAAGGAACGGAACGAACACACACACACACACTACAAGGAACAGAACGAACACACACACACACACACTACAAGGAACGGAACGAACACACACACACACTACAAGAAACGGAGCCGGGAGTCCCACTCACCAGAGGATGTGGGTATATGGGGCCTGCGGGCGACATCGAGGTCTGCGGGTGACATTGGGGAGCCTACGGGGAACATCGGGGGGCCTGCGGGGCATTGGGGGGGAAATGAGTATGTGGGGTCATGCGGGGGACATCCTCCCCGATGGGAAACATGGCCGGATGGGGACGCGCTGAAACCAGCAGCTAACTTTGCTAGCGCGCGCGCCCCCACCCCACCGGCTGCATCCATAGGGAGATGCGGACGGAAGTCAGAGCCCCTGGCAGCAAGCGGAATCGGGGGCAGGGGAGGGGGGAGAGAGAGGCTGACCCAGAGCTGCCAGCCGGCCCTCTTCCCCGCGTCAGACCAATCAGGAAGAGGATTTATTTATTTATTTATTAAAAAAAAAAATGAATTTGAAAATTTGTGGGAATTAATAGAGCTGCAGCACGGCTCGCCAGCATTCTAAATCCACTCGCCACGGGCGAGTGGTTATTATTATTTGTCGAGCACTGTATATATGTATATATGTATATGTATATATTTAAAATATATGTATATATTTAAAAAAAAAAAAATATATATATATATATATATATATATATATATATATATATATATATATATATATATATAAAACATAATACTGAGTTAAGTTATGGTGAGTAAAAAAAGTGACAAAAACCCTCCACAGGAAAACCATGTTAAAAATGGTTATTGAGGCAAAAAGTGACACTGTGTGCTCATTTGCATGTCATTTCCCAGAATCCCTTGCTGCGGTGGAAGTGCTGTATGCTGGGTGATAATGGGGAAAGGCGGGGTTGCAGACCTGCCTAAGACATGCAGATGAGCATACAGTTATATTTGCATATATATATATATATATATATATATATATATATATATATATATGTATGATTAACCAATCTACTATGAAATGGTTTAGAATATACATTCACAAATTTAAAACATCCTATCGCAAATTGACAACATCACAGCCAAATTAAAAACAAAGCCAAATGAAAATTAAAACACATCATAAGAGAACACAGCAAGCACCTATCCAAAGCAATATATATCAAATGGCAATAAAACATACAATTTAACAATGTGTACATGATGCAAATAATATTTCCATCATGTACACAATAGCAATCAATGGCCCAAAACAAATACAAGATTCATATCAAACATTCAATATAAACAAAGCAAGTACACATTAATAAATTCCGAACACGCAATTTATGCCATCCGAAATACATTACAGCCAAATCCAAACCCATAACCCTATTCACTATTGTAATGCTAAAACCAAACCATTCTGAAAAATATTCTATTTCTAACTGACACGATCAGACACACTTTAACTTCAACAAATAAGCCACTATAAAAAATTAAGGCAAGGACCAGAAATAAATCCACGCAACCATCATATTAAATGACATATAACTAAATCAAAATTAAATTTCACACACACATTTGTAACCAAAAAGGGAAAATACTTTTACAAGACATGAAAAAAGGCAATTAAACATTTGCAAAACAACCTTTTAATAAACCTGTATGTTTATAGCTCCGTAGGGATATAGATACATACAGGCATACCCCGCATTAACATACGCAATGGGACCGGAGCATGTATGTAAAGCGAAAATGCACTTAAAGTGAAGCACTACCTTTTCCCACTTATCGATGCATGTACTGTACTGCAATCATTATATACGTGCATAACTGATGTAAATAACGCATTTGTAACAGGCTCTATAGTCTCCCTGCTTGCGCACAGCTTCGGTACAGGTAGGGAGCCGGTATTGCTGTTCAGGACGTGATGACAGGCGCATGAGTGAGCTGCCGTTTGCCTATTGGGCGATATGTACTTACTCACGAGTGTACTTAAAGTGAGTGTACTTAAAGCGGGGTATGCCTGTACAGGGGCATTAAATGGACATTAAAAAAATAATTCTGACATGTTAGGAAAAAAATAAAATCATTTAAAACTTAAATAAAATACATTTCTTTTGTTTACTTACCATTAGATGACCAATGACCGACTTCTGGGGGAACCGCTATCTCTCGAACAAATCCAAACACAGGAACCAGGAACCCATAAAATTAAAAACCATTACAATCCAATGTGGTGTCTTCTTGCTTGTTTTTGTAATCCATATCGTCAGTTCTGTAGTTGGCGGTGTCTTCTTTACCGTCTGCGGGTTCTTCGTGGTCTTCTGGGTTCTTCTTCCGCCACGCACTGTCCATCTTCTTCAGAGTGGAGGTCCTCTCCCCACGGCATCCAGCTGGAAAATGAGACGACATAGGCTTTTATAGACCTATGACGTCACATTTTGCATCAAATTGTTCTCACGGTCCTGATTAGGCAGTGAAAAGCAAGTGATTGTGGCTAAAGAAAAAAAAATGATGACGTCATTTAAAGGAAATTACTCCAACCAATCAGAATGGCTTTGTTTCATTTCCCTTTAACATGATGTCAACAAAACAAAAATGGCGCAGTCACATGGGACTAGAGCGAATGAGATAGTGAATTTAGTTATAACTCATACAATGCTGTTTTTATCATACTTTTGTGAGTTTTGAATCGTCTTTTCACATGGTTTATTAAATTTTTAAACGTTATCACACGAAGATCGGGCGCTTTTTTCTTCTCTTTTTTTCTTAGGTTCGTCAAGGGAGTTTGTTGCACCCAAGAAGAAAGCTGCCAGCATCTTTGTTGTTTTGAGATCAACAGAGGTCACTTATTTTTCTTTTCAAATTCACTCATATAGCATCTATATACATTTGGACAATAGCATACATATATATTTTTTTCATCCGTGATTTTTATTTTTAATTTTTGTATTTTCAATTTTTAATTTTATTTTTTATCCAATATATTTTTTATATATATGTTCAATTTTATTTGCAATAAGCAAGCATTGTATTTATACCATTGATAATTATATGGGCACATACATTTTGTTCATTAATACCTAATTAGCTAGGTTAGCGGTATTTATATTGATTACTATATAATTATATTTCCAACCTTAATTTTTCTGGTTATATCCTTGCATCTAGGCGCAATCTTTTTCCTTTTCCCTATATATATATATATATATATATATATATATATATATATATATATATATATATTGTGGGTGCAGTGGGTATTAGCCCCAACGGTGGGTTTTTAGGGCTTGCGGGTGGGTAGCTGGAGGGCTTAACCCCTTCATGACCGTATTAACCGCTAAGGTAATAAAGGGCTTAAGTCCACCCGCAACCCACCCCCCCGCAAGCCCTAAACACCCACCAGCCCAAATACGCCATTCATCCACCCCCGCTCCCCACAATAAGCCTAGTACTGAATGGTTAACCCCTTCATTGCCTTAGCGGTTAGCCGCTAAGGTTATGCAGTGGGCTGTAAATGCATTTTTTCCTGCTTCGGATGCATGGGGGGGCTCCGGTGCTGATATTAATGGGTATCAGCTCTGGAGCCCCCCAGCATCAATACGAGGCAGGAAAAGGGCCTGATTTTTTCTAAGTTCCTTATCGCCGCTCAGCCCCACCTTCTTGCCAACTTTTCTTGGCGGAGCAATTTGGAGAAAATGTCTCCATTCTAGAGCGACAATCAGCGCCGAGCTGCTGATCGGCTCTACTAGAATACAGCGGGTTTTAAAACTGGCGAGATAGGGCTTCTCGCCCACTCGCGGCGAGTTTTATTTTCTGCCAAAAAAAAAACGCGGATTTTGCTCATCTCGCCAGCTTTTCGGCATTTACTGAATTGCTGTAGGCATATTTTACAAACCACTGGCGAGATAGGGCTTTTCGCCGTTTCCTGCATAGTCCCCTAAATCTGTAAGACAAAGGAGAATTGTGGTTACAGCCTTTGATCAAATAATGCTAAGTCTGCTAATCAACGTCAAGGTAAGTCTCAATAGCAGGTCCCTATGCTAAATGCATATAGATGTTCTGTGAAATATACCCTGAAGGGCTTAATATGAGCTGAGGTTTAACACAGATAAATGCAAGGTTATGTATTTGTGTAACAAGAATAAATAGGCGGCTTACAAATTAAATGGGGATAAATTAGGATTTAGGAGTACTTGTAGACAGCAGCCTTAGCAATAGTGCCCAAAGTCATGCAGTAGCTGCAAAGGGTAACACAGTCTTATCTTGCATTAAATTGGCAATGTATGGAAGGGAAGTAAACATAATTATGCCCCTTTATAGAGCATTAGTAAGACCACTTGATAAGAAAACAGTCCTCCTTGGCGCTGGTCCTCTGAGACAGTGTTCGGATTGTAGATGTGTGAAAAAACAAACACATCAATGTATAGCTTCCAATGCAAGGAAAAGTAGAGCACACTGAGCCCTATAATGGTATCAGAAAAAGTCTTAAGCTGGTAACATTACGTGCATCCGTAATCCCTGGGAGTGTAAGCAGCAGTGGCTGGAGCATGCAGTACTAGTCCCTTGCATTGAAATAGTGTGTTCTAGTTTGCCTCATGTTGGACTGCTATTGTAGTCAGTACTTTGCTGTAATTGACTTTATATCCTATCACTTGTTTGCTTCATTAAGCACTATTATATACTGCCCCATTGGGATGTTGCTTGTGGTTTAAGCACTGATAATTCTATTATAGTGCCCCAATGGGCTTTGTTCTCCTGATACATGGAGTAGTAACATTGTGGACAGGCCTATTACCAAGTTGCTTTCTTTCCTAGCGGGTACACTTGTTCTTTTTTTTAAGGATATTCTGTTCCTATAGGGGGTAAGGGAAGTTCCTTGGATCACATAGGTCTTTGGGAATGGACCAGAAGTAGGGGCTCGTTGCCCCGAAACGTTGCTCCCCTTATTCCGCTGTTATCCTTTTTTCCCCTTGTATTCCCATCCTCCCTCCCTTTTCCCTTACCCCGTTCTTTTCCTCCCTTTCCACGTTTCATTCCGTTTAGTACACATTACATTATATATACTGTTTGTGGTATATTAGACATTTATTCGGTTTATCATAACCTTACATTGAGTGTATGGTGTTTGCACGCCTTTTTTTTTTTTATATATCCATGTTCCTCCTTAAAATTCTTTTTTACATATCCAGTATATTTCCTTACTTTGTTCAGATGGAGTGCTGGGAACTCCCCCATTTTTTTGTGTCACATTATGCTTACGGATGGAGTAGGGTCCCTACCTGCTCCTGCTACACCCTATACATATTTATGCACATATAGATTTAAGTTTCTGAGTGCTGTTTATCTTATATACTTTATGTATTTGATATGTAACTTAGAACAACCTATCCTACTTGGTATCAATTTTATAAGCTGAGCTCCCTTGTCAGAAATATATTTTCCACATTCTTGGGAACTATATCGTTTTTCCAAATATCTCATATTTAGTAAATGTGTAAAGAAAATGCAAAATTAACATTCTATTACCTTGTGCATATGGCGGGGGGAATTTTACATCACTTTGAAATTCCTTTTAAGTTACATAAGTATGTTCTGGTTCCTTCCACTGTCAACAAGGGTTATGGGTCTATGATTTTCATCACTGCAGAATCCCAGATCAGGCTGCTCTTAGGTAACCCCACTTTTAGACAAACACAGAAAACAGTCTGGGTTATTCTGACCTAACCCCAATAAAACAAAACATGTATTTTTTCTGTTGCTCTCCTCTAAACATCTCCTTGTTTTACTGACCAATAAATACCTAGGCCAGATTCACTTTACATAGAAAAAAACAGGTATTATAAAAAAATATGTGTTAACCCTTTGTGTAGGGGATTATTAAAATACTGAATATTGTAATGGTGTTATCATGAAAGAATATATGAAATTACTTTGATAGCAGCAGCATTGTTAGCCAGCACGTATTTTTCAAGGAAAATGGTATGAATTATAGCATTTTGTTTTGCAAGCACGCAGTAACCTTGCTGCAATGATCTTCACACCCCTTGGCAGTGAAAAGTTGAACTGCTATATGGTAAACATATTTTTAAAAGAAGGTCCAAGAACAACCACTAGTGCTAAATAACCACTGCACAGTATGTGCTACTGTGAAAAAAAGACATTTTAAACACTGCACAAAAATACATAAAAAAATATGATCTTCAATCCACTACCAAAAGCACAAAAGCACTGATCTCATTATTAAGACACTCAAAGTGGTTGAAACAAATGTTCACGTTTTGTACAATGTGTGCAATTTCTGGACATGAATATGAATGCTTAAAAAGGAATCCTTCAAGAATTAAAGTTGCGGCAATGGCAATATCAGTTGTATTATTGAATGCTTAAAAATTAATAGGCAAGGCTAAGTATCCGCAGCACTGAAATGGTACATATCAATACAGCTTTCCTATGTAGTGAAGAAAAGCTTCTGTCATTGTCATTAATTTTGTAAAAGGGCAGAATGCAGTCTAGCTTCTTGGGATCGTCTCCCCTGAATGAATCTCATTGAGAGATAATTAAAGAGGGCTGTTGTTCACAGACATAAATCTTAACATTACAGAAAGGGACTCCTCCTTTTTATCTTTCGCAAGCATCATAGTGGAGCCAAGAGAAGAAGGTAAAAAAAGCAAAATATATTTGAGAATGAAAGACTAGCGCACAGGACAATCCTTTAGTCTAGCAATATATTTTTGGGGAAAGAAAAGCAAAGTGAATGATGACATGACACCTAGTTGCTGTCCCTTTCATGTGTACTAGACAGCAAGGTGTTAGTATCTGAAATTCCTGCTCTAACAATCTCCCCAGAGCTTAAGCAGTTATTTGGACAGCAGCATTAATCAAATGACTTCCAATACATTATGTAAGATAGCAGCATAAGATGGACTACCGTAGGGCAATTGGCACATTGCACTTCATGATAAGTTGTTTTTCTTAACCCTATCCCAACTCCCTGCTTATCAAGTTTTTAAGAACAATTCCATCAATAAAAAAGGAAGTGGACAAAAAGCAATGATCTATTGAATCGCTTTACACTTCATAGATTCATGTTATCAGGGGTCGTACTACAGTACTTCTTATTATACGGGTATGACTTCCTGATCATATAGCTATAGTGACCTTGAGTGGTGTATAAAGCTGAAAGGTTTTTTTCTGAGCTACCTGCAGCATGAAATCGTACAATCCTCTTTAAAGTCTTCACTCTTGGCTTAGTAAGTGGCGCATAAAGAGGAAGGTCATACTATTCTCTCTTTATTCACGGTGTTACATTATAACCTAAATAACTTCGACAATGCAATTTGATCCCTTCAAGCTTCAAGTAGCAAAACTATATTAAAGGAAAAGCAGATGCACTAAAGTTTTAAGGACATTTCTCAGTAAGATTAGTCCTATTCTTTAATTTGTGTTTTGGAACAGATATTGTGTATTTTTCCAACTCCATAGATAGATTTAATCAGCTTTCTGGTAGGTTCCTGCAAATAAAACAACTAATCTCTCTTTTAATGCTATAAATACCCTTAATGGGTATCATCAGTGTGAAGTTGGTTGGCAAAGACAGCAGTACAACCAACTTCACACTGATGATAACCATTAAGGTTGAAACATGTCTGTGAATGGTTTCTCTGGCTTTGCATCAGATTCCCATGCTGTGCTTTAAAGCTGTGTTAATAGCGAGCATTAGCTTATATGTGCTCCATGTAACAATGGTTTTTCAGGCTAAAGGTGACAAGGTGTGCTCATTTGCATGTCATTTCCCAGAATCCCTTACTGCAGTGGAAACACTGTATGCTGGGTGATAATGGTAAAAGGCAGGGTTGCAGACCTGCCTATGACATGTGAATGTGCTCACAAGTGATCTTTTTATTTGCTATATATATAATATAAAGACATATATATATGTATGTATGTAGCCCTCTTTCCCTCTAGTGTGAAGGGTCTACTAGTGCTGGCGTTACCTGTCAGCTAGCACAGGAGAGAAAGAACCCCAATTAATGAGCACTCTAAAAACTGAATTGTTGTGGTTTGTGAATCGATTTGAAAATAATCTTTATTAGGGACAAATTATAAAACAATGGGCTTTAAAAAAACATATCAATGGCGCCTAGTTGGAACCAATAGGAGTGTGGTAAATCCAGTATAGGGAAGAAACAATCCCTCTCACAGTGTATAAATAATAAACACTGTGCCTAGACAGCTGACTTTAATAAGTCGCTTAACTAGGAAACAAAAAATACAAAATAAACTGAATAGATACTCAGGATAAAACGCCACAGGCTAGTCTGGGTATAGTGGACCCCTCAGTCGAAAGCCACTTGTTCCTATGTTAATGTGGCCATAGTGGTAGCCACAGAAACCTAGGACTGATAGACTAAGGTTAGCCTCTGATATATGGTAGAAGTGTGTCAACCTAGGCTAAACCTTAAATAGAGGTACAAATCAATATGGTAGGTGTAATGTAAACCTTAGTGTATCTAATTAAATATGTAGAAAAAAACGTTGTATGGTGCTCAGAGAAATACAGCAAATACTACAAAAATATATAAATCGTTGTAGAATGGAATTAACCCAATAATAAATGTACACCTAGAATGTCCAAAAGATGCATACTGGCACTAAAATCCCACAAATCACGGTAGTAAGGATGTATTGATAGTGAAGCACCTGCCGGTGACCAGTATAGTGAGCATCTATAACAATGGAACCGTCTTAATAAACACAGTCCAGAACTGTTATGGTAAACCTGGAAAGACTCACATGGGAATAGGTGTCCACGATGATCAGCAAGTCCTCAGGTATCCAGGATTCCATGCGTTAACTGTGCCTCCGCCTGTAGAAGGACAAGTATAGCAAAGGAGGAAAAAACGGAGCACTAGGTCCAAACTGGCATTGCCAGAATAAGTGCAAGGATGCGTTCCCAAAATAAAAAGCTTGTTTAATGGATCAAGAACAACAGACACACACCAACGCGTTTCAGACTATTACTAGTCCTTTATCAAATGTAAGATGAGAACTTAGATAAAATCTCAGAGCTAGCACTATAAATCCATGAGACTGCTGAATAAACAGAAAGGGATATGTGTGTAGAGAACACACAATAGAAGATCCCCACTAGGGTGCACCGCAGGCCTGAGTTGAATTAGATCCTGGTCCTATGATGCGCTAGACATACAACATGAATACATTATTTATTTAAATCCTTATAAAAATGTTTAAAAACCCAAAAGCTGAGAGACACCTGCTGGCTGTTGGAGGGAATGGAGACTTGATTCCAGAGCTCCTCTCCCACCGGCACTATTAACGGAATTACAAGCGACAAAAGTGTGATTCTACCTGATCGCTACACAGCACATCATTTATAAACAACCAGAGATGCCGATTAGCAAAACAGCTCGGTCCAAAAGCCAACCGGTAACTACTTATTTCAAGAAAAATGGAGCACCCCCAGCCGAAAATAAGGAGATCCCTATGCAGACATCAGACAAGGCCCCTGTTGTGGATCCTCTCATAGAGGAGGAGGGGGATGAAGAGATAGTCCGGCGCAAAGACCTTAAAGCATTCTGCACAGATATGAAGAAATTCTTTATGACAGAACTTTGGGCGCTTAGAAAAGACCTTGATGCTCTCGGGGAGCGGACTGACTCCATTGAAACCAAAATGGATGAGACAACTACTGTCCTAGCTCAAACTCACGACCAAGTCACTGCATTGAATGACAGAGTCAGGTTCTTAGAGGACAAGGCGGAGGACGCGGAAAACCGCGACCGGCGTTGCAACATCAGGCTGCGGGGGGTCCCTGAAAATATAAATGATCCTGAGGACTTTACCAATAGGTGGCTGGAACACCTTTTTCCAGATAAGCCAGACTCTGAGATACTGCTGGACCGCTGCCATAGAGCTCTACGTAGAAAACCTCAGGTTGGTGACCCCCCTAGGGACATAGTGGCAAGATTTCACCATTTCCGCACCAAGGAGGAGGTGTGCAGGATTGCCCGGGAAGCTAGGACACTGGAGTTCGAGGGGGTCAAGCTTCAGATATTTCAGGATTTGGCCCCTGCTACCCTGATCAAAAGAAAGGCTCTGGCTCCTATAACAAAAGTTCTCCGTGAGCACAGCATCAGATATAGATGGCTGTTTCCCTGTGCCCTCCTTTCAATTAAAAATGGTGTTGCTCATACATTAAAAAATCCAGAGGACGGAGAGGGCTTCCTTATCAAACTTGGTGTCACTGGAGCCATTCATAGTCCAGCACACCCCCCATCCGCTAACACCAACCCCCCTTCTCCCTCATGGAACAAAGCAGGGGCCACCCACGCTAAACAGTATGCAGCACCTAAAGCTTCAGGCCCCAACTGAACACTCGCAATACAAGTCTACAACCATAAATATCTCCCGGAGTGAACCCCAGTCCATACCTGCTGTCTCCCCAGTGCCGGCTGTCTCCTCGACATACCCATCCTGTCAGCTACCGGTTTTCGCCTGGATCGGATCCGCATGCTAACTTTGAGCGGCAGCCATATTGACCTGGTCCTCCCCTGAGCAGAGCGGGAACCTCAATGGTTTTGGCGCGAAGGAGGTGACGTCATCGGCAGGCACCGTCTTCGCGCGAGACTTCAGCCGCACATTGATGACGTCAGAGTGGCTGCGATCCCAGAGCAGGAGACAGCCTCGGCATTGCCCCAGAAGCCATGGGAGGCGGAGGGGGAGGCTCGGAGACCGGGTCCCTCTCCCCACTCTGGGATCTCGGTCCACTCACCCGGAGCAGCTGAGGGGAGTGTGTTCATCCCCCGTTGATCTCCCCAAACATGCCCCTGTTCCCCATGAGATCCCCAATGTCCAATAAAGATTAACCCCTTAATAAGCGCTGCCCCACTTAGAGTGACACAAGGATTAGGAACAACATAAGCAATGAGTTAGACCTATACAGTCCCATGCAGCTGAGCAACTTCTGGTTAAGTAAGATTAGATATGGTCAGTCTATGTACTACTATGCATGCACCCCTAATACAAAGTATACCTGACACCTGTAAAATAATATAGGTAATACATGTTATATAAGATATTGTTATAATATTCATGTCATAATGTGTTATATGTATATGTATGTGTATGTATGTGTGTGTGTATATATGTATGTATGTGTGTGTGTGTGTATGTGTATGTATGTATATATATGTATATGTATATATATATAAATCTATTGTTAGACAGGGTCTATAGGGTATTAATATGATACCCACCTTACGTCAGTTTGGGTGGCAAAGATAGGCTATAAAAGGATATTCTATATCACGGCATAATTGTCATATCAATATCAGAGACACTCCAGCACCAACACATTCATGCGGTACAGGTGGGTTGGTATATATCTACATGAAGGATAGGGTATATAAGAGATATATGCAATACACCTCGGGTATTCTCTTTCTACGTGTTATAATTACCGTACGTTTTGTATGCATATGCTTTGGTACATAGGTTATTGAGCCCAGATAGGTCAACTCAGTTATTGATAAGGTCAATATATTTAATCCGGTACTTCATTATACCACATATAGCTGACAACAACCTAATCGGCTAAAATACATTGTTTATTTTAATTATCATATCTGTCATGAATGTTTATGCAGATAGTATACAGATACATATATACCTATTTCAATTCGGATAAGAAAGTTTGTTAAAAGTTGTTCAGATGCTGTTCACTTTAGATAAGTACACAAACATATAGGCTATTCGGCCTACGGTCACTGTTATTCCATCAATTATTCCCGTTATTATTAATGTTAACATCACTGTTTACGTTACAAATAGGAATCACTTGTAGCTATCAGTTGCACTATGTTATGATCACTGTCACGTTTACTGTCACAGTCTACAAAATATGCATTTCCTTTACAAAAAGTGCCGGGGGAAGTACCCTCCCTCGCGCATGTGTCCCCTTTTTCGGTCCCCAGATTCAAGGGACCGATACCAAGACCCAGGGTGGGATGTCTCCAACACAGGAGACTGGTCCATCTTTAAGATGGAGTCAGATGACCCACCCTCTGGGCGCAAGGGCTACTCTCGGGGGCTCCCGAGATACGCCCTTGTTTTTTGTTCATACCTTTTCACATTTTCTTCCTTTTTATTATTATTTTCCCGTTCCCGTTTTAGCCCGCTTGTCGCTTTCCCTGTTTTGTCTACCTTTCCCTACCCTCTCCCCTACCCCCCCCTCTCTAGGACGTATGGATCCCACCCAGAACATCTTGCCAACGGGATGGACATGGACACAACCGAAGGAAACCTCAGACATGATATCACAAGTAAGCATACAGTTCACTACACATATAATTTCTTGCACCGTAAAGCATGGCGTTAACATTAATCTCTCACAATGTGAAGGGCTTTAATAGCCCAATCAAAAGGAAGCTTGCCTTTACGGATTACAAGAGAAAACAAGCGGATGTGTTATTCCTACAGGAAACACACTTTAGTAATAGTAACTCCCCTAAATTCCTAGATAAGGGCTTCTCCCAATTTTACACAGCATCAGCATCAGTCAAAAAACGAGGAGTAGCCATCTTATTTAGTAACTCAATCCCATTCGTGCTACAGACAACCAAAAAAGACGTAGAGGGTCAGTATATCATTTTAACAGGAACCATACATGAACAGCCCATCACATTGGCCTCCCTCTACGCCCCATGTACACAGGATGCGTCCTTCTTTGACAAATTCTTCCGCTTATTGGCCTCGGTAGCTAAGGGATATATTATATTAGCAGGAGATTTCAATATCACACTGCAATCTTCACTAGACAGATCAGGTGGAAGTGATTCCGATAACAAGAAAGCTCAAAACTCCCTACACAGTGCCCTAAAAGATACTCAACTAGTAGATATATGGAGGGAGCTCCACCCTACGACAAGGGACTACACTTTCTATTCCCACCCACATACCTCATACAGCAGAATCGATTATCTCTTTGTTTCGTGCCACTTGGTTCCTAAGGTCACTCAAACAATGATCCATGATATTTCATGGTCTGACCATGCACCAATTGAGCTCAGGTGCAACAATATTCAGACCAGTAGACCAGGCGCAAACTGGAAACTTAATGAATCTATTCTTAAAATACCCGAAACCTGCGAAAAGATAGGTCAAGAAATAACTCAATTCTTTGAGATAAACACAGGCTCTGTGGAATCCCATATGACTTTATGGGAGGCTCATAAAGCAACGCTAAGGGGCATAATAATTAATCTCACTGCTAAAAGAAAACGAGTGAGGGATTCCAAAATTCGGACGCTCCAATCCAAATTGCATTCCCTCTCAGCGAGTCATAAGATCAATCCCGATCCACTTACGACACAGGAACTTAAAGATACAAAAATTGAATTAAATATGTTATTGACTTCCCGGGCGGATAACTCCCTATGTTGGTCTAAGAGGAAGTTTTATGAAAAAGCTAACAGGCCGGATACGATGCTGGCGCGCGCACTGAAGGATAGGCAATCTAAGTTTAACATCCAAGCTATACGCTTAAAATCGGGTGTACTTACGGCCAACCCTAAAAAAATAGTGGAAGAATTCGGTTCATTCTATGGCTCCCTATACGACGGTAAGAAGGTGGCACACAATAAAAACACGAGCAGCGCACTGAGAGATTTCTTAGCCAGCTCAAAACTGGAGAGATTGACAGAGCTAGACAGAGAAGCTATGGGCGCTGACTTCACATTGGAAGAAGTGTCGCAGGCCATCAAGGAGCTTAAGCCATCAAAGGCACCAGGCCCTGATGGCTTTTCGGGGCTTTACTATAAGAAATTTTCCGAATCACTTGCTCCGAGGCTGCTCCAAATGTTTAATGCTATCTTAGCAGGAGCCCCTATCCCTGGGGACATGCTGCGGGCGTCTTTATCACTTATACATAAACCTGGCAAGGATCCGCTAAATTGTAAAAGCTATAGGCCAATATCTCTAATTAATACCGATATCAAAATATATGCAAAATTATTGGCCAACAGATTAAGTCATATCCTACCCAGACTAATACACCCAGATCAGGTCGGTTTTGTTAAGGGGAGGCAGGCAGCGGATAACACCCGACGATTTATTGATCTGTTGGAATTGGCTAACAAAAATAACACACAAAGCATGTTATTAAGTCTGGATGCAGAAAAAGCTTTTGATAGGATAGACTGGCCATACTTAAAAGAGACGCTCGCGGCATTTGGCTTCGGAAATCGGGTGAGTAGAGCGATTATGTCACTATACTCAGGCCCAACCGCCAGGGTCATACATCAGGGCTTCCCCTCGGTCCCATTTCAAATCCAGAGTGGCACAAGACAGGGATGCCCTTTATCTCCCCTCCTGTTCGCCCTATGTATTGAACCCCTCGCGGCACGAATTCGAGATAGCCCGGATATCTCAGGGTTAAACGTTTACTCCCAATCACATAAAGCGGCCCTGTATGCTGATGATATCCTATTAATCATCTCCAAACCCCTTACGTCATTACCTAACCTGTTTGACCTACTAGATAAATTCTCCAAGGTCTCAGGTTTCAAGATTAACCAATCCAAATCTGAAGCTCTGAATATCAACCTCCCTAGACATACAGAGAAATTACTGAAACTAAATTTCAATTTTAACTGGCAAAAGAACTCGATAAAATATCTGGGGACCTATATCACCAAAGATGCAAAAAGCATCTATAAAGCAAATTATCCCAAACTGATCTGGACTCTAAAACAAGACCTAATCAGATGGTCTTCCAAGAAGATTTCTTGGATTGGAAGGATTCACAGCGTTAAGATGAATCTACTTCCCCGTATCCTATACCTCTTCCAGACATTACCTGTGCCACTCAAACTGAAGGACATACTCTCACTTCAGTCTGGAATATCTAATTTTATCTGGGGAGGTAAAAAACCGAGAGTAAATAAATTATCTATGAAGAGACCTACCTTAGCGGGTGGCCTAGCGGTACCCTGCCTGTTGTCATATTTTAAAGCGGCTCAATTAAGCCAGGTCATACAATGGCATTCCGACCCCAAATTAAAAAGATGGGTAGAGCTCGAACATGCGGCTTGCTCCCCTTTAGAGCTTAACAATTTGATTTGGCTACCTAAAACATCAAGGAAAAACACTATTCTACCGCTTACCTCAATGACTAACTCCTTATCTGTTTGGGAAGCATCAAAATTAAAAAACTCACTTACTTCAGCAAATTCCCTGATGTCACCCATTTGGAATAATCCTAGCTTTGCGCCGGGTCTTATTGGTCATAATCACTCAATTTGGAAACAAAAAAGCTATACTAGACTCAAAGATCTGGAGGGTCATGATCTAAAATGTAAATCTTTTGACCATCTCAGACTAGAAAAAGACATTCCCCACGCTGAATTCCATAAATACCTCCAGCTCAGATCATTTTATAATAAATTTGCCCCATACCCCCCATTAACGAATTTTGAAAAGCTCTGTCGGGCAGAAACCGACACTAAGGGACTCATATCTACGATATACAGAGAGGTAGTCGAGCCTGCAATCTCAAAGCACCAATCACCTACATTTCGTACCCAATGGGAAAGAGACCTAGGGGAGACCCTGGACGACGAAGAGTGGAATGCTATATTCCTAGGAGCCGCAAAAAGTTCTATATGCACCACACTGAAGGAGAACGCATATAAAGTTCTTATGAGATGGTACCTCACCCCACTCAAATTATCTAAGTTTGTACCAGGGTCCTCCCCATTGTGCCCTAAACAGTGTGGAGGAACAGCTGACCTGTTACATATGCTGTGGTCTTGCCCGCTGATATACCCACTATGGGAAAAGATCAGAAATTGGATTCAGAGAATATTTGATCTCACTATTCCCCCAGACCCGTGGCTGTTTCTCATGAACAGACCCCTAAAGGGCCTATCAAAATCACACAATAAACTAATTGCACATTTTGCTCTAGCTACGCGGTGCGAGATCGCAGCACTATGGAAACGCCCCGATATTCCAATTATCCCAAAGATTCGGAATCGTATTTGGTTTATCTGCCAGATGGAAAAGTTAACGAGCTTAGTTAATGACACTGGCGACAATTATCTAAAAGTTTGGGCCCCCTGGCTTGCCCAAACAGACATCCCTGGGGTGGAGCGTAACACAATTTGGCTATAATAGTAATAAATGCGTTCTCCTTTGGGGACATAAGAACCTACCCCACACCTAGAACCTTATACTCCTTACGCCCAATCACTTATTCTACCGAAAGGCCTCACTAGTTGATACATAGTCCTCACGCTGTCCAGGTGTTCCCCGGAGGCAGATGTATTATTATCCTTGGATACACCTTCCCTCTCTCCTCTCCCCCCACCCCCTCCTTTACCTCCTCCCCCCCCACCCCCCCCTTTTTTTTTTTTTTTATTTTTTTTTTTTTTTTTATTTTTTATTTACTATTATTTACCTTACACATGACGATTCCCACTCACGTGGTTAAGTAGGGCTCGAAAAACTACGTGAGTTTATTATGCTTTTGTTATTGTATATGATATGCTAAATATGCACCTGATGTCTTTTTTTTTATGTATATCATGCATTTATGTATAATAAAATACAAGTTATAAAAAAAAAAAAAAACCCAAAAGCTCTTAGTGTCTCCAAAGTAACATGAAATCAAATAAGGCAGAGAGAGTGTCTGTGACTCTTCTAAATCTCCCCTCTTGCTAGTTGTATTGCCTCTTAGATAATATCCTGGGTGAGATATTAATATACCTTTATAAACACCTTATGTATATAAGAGGCGATACATCAGTGAAAATAGCTAAGTGTGTTTGTAGATACACCTGCTATATCCCTCTGCTTTAACGTGAGAGTTCAGAGAGGATATGTGTGAAACCTAGCATGGGGTGAGAACTAAATACGCTGATAATACTGTTGTAATAAGATATGGTCATATCTAATGGTGGGGTAAGTGTAAACATATATATACCCATATTCTTAGTAACATACAGTATGTACGTGCAGCATCCACATAATGTATGTCGTGGAGGTCAGTATACTAGTACAAGTGTATGGACCGTGATGTCCAGACCCCAAGAAAAATTCCTGTTAGTGCTCGTTCTGCTGATTTTGCAGAATTAGGATATACTAAAAGTTTATCCACTCACAAGTTTAGTTGAGTCACAGAGCACTATCAAATTAAGTCTTTTCTGGGGTGTTCTGGCTTGTGTGGAGCTTACATGTGTACATAGGTGAATACAGGTGTAGAGGGTAACGCTGCATCCCATACCATAGATAGGGGCTAATGTCAGAAAGCAGTTTTACTAGATATACACTTAAATAGCTATATCCCGTGCAGTTAGAGTTGTCCTAATGTATACTGCTAATTCCAGATATGTATCTTTGTGATTTAGTTGCTGGATGTAGTAACTGATTTTTGACAATTTGAGCAGTTGATGTCAGGTAATAGCCCAATGTTTTCAGAGTGCCTATATATTCATACACATATCATTACTATACAGTACCAACAAGGCAATGTCTGCATTGGTACTTATAATGCTTTGACTAGTCAGGCAGATATGATAGATTTATTGAGTAGTTATATATATCACGTGGTAACGGTCGTCGCTGGTTCAAGGCCCAGTACTTGTATAAAGTTCACACTATGCCTGTGTAGTTTGGCTGAGACTGACAGTTCTAATATATTTCGCCGGTCTGATAGTAACCTAAACTGGCGACATGCCGACTATCTGAGCGCGTGACCGTAGTCACGTGGTGGCAGCCGTCCACAAGGTAGCGCCGCTGATATAGAAATCGGCGCTCATACAGCATCAGTGTATTGGGCCTTATTGACAATAATTATTGATAGGAGACTAGGACAGCTTCAGGTAAAGCAACGCAACATTAAAAAACCCGACGTGATGTCTGTTTCGTCGCCTACTGCGACTTCATCTGGGTTGGGCGTGAAATGAGTTACTACATCCAGCAACTAAATCACAAAGATACATATCTGGAATTAGCAGTATACATTAGGACAACTCTAACTGCACGGGATATAGCTATTTAAGTGTATATCTAGTAAAACTGCTTTCTGACATTAGCCCCTATCTATGGTATGGGATGCAGCGTTACCCTCTACACCTGTATTCACCTATGTACACATGTAAGCTCCACACAAGCCAGAACACCCCAGAAAAAGACTTAATTTGATAGTGTTCTGTGACTCAACTAAACTTGTGAGTGGATAAACTTTTAGTATATCCTAATTCTGCAAAATCAGCAGAACGAGCACTAACAGGAATTTTTCTTGGGGTCTGGACATCACGGTCCATACACTTGTACTAGTATACTGACCTCCACGACATACATTATGTGGATGCTGCACGTACATACAGTATGTTACTAAGAATATGGGTATATATATGTTTACACTTACCCCACCATTAGATATGACCATATCTTATTACAACAGTATTATCAGCGTATTTAGTTCTGACCCCATGCTAGGTTTCACACATATCTTCTCTGAACTCTCACGTTAAAGCAGAGGGATATAGCATGTGTATCTACATACACACTTAGCTATTTTCACTGATGTATCACCTCTTATATACATAAGGTGTTTATAAAGGTATATTAATACCTCACCCAGGATATTATCTAAGAGGCAATACAACTAGCAAGAGGTGAGATTTAGAAGAGTCACAGACACTCTCTCTGCCTTATTTGATTTCATGTTACTTTGGAGACACTAAGAGCTTTTGGGTTTTTAAACATTTTTATAAGGATTTAAATAAATAATGTATTCATGTTGTATGTCTAGCGCATCATAGGACCAGGATCTAATTCAACTCAGGCCTGCGGTGTGCCCTAGTGGGGATCTTCTATTGTGTGTTCTCTACACACATATCCCTTTCTGTCTATGATCACATCCCTGGCAGCACGCGACCTACATCACTTACTGATATAAGAGTTAGAGCGAGGTTATTCTTTCTATTCCATTAAGTATCCATACGGACTGCTGAATAATAAATGATGGCATTGTTGCAATTGGAAGTATTGCAACCCACCGACACACAGTATTAGGACAATGTTGCAAGTGTAACAACTAGTACACACTACACTAAATAGTGTGCCAGCAGGATACCCTCAGTAATGTATAAGCACAGAAGGGGGTAGTGAGTTGCGTGTACTGACTGATCCGTGTGGTTGATTTGAAGTGCTGGTTGTTTAAAGTGTGTGCAGTTAGAACCAGAAGCAGTTTGAACAAGGAAGCGGTTAAACAGGGTATAGTATATTGAAGTACAGTTTACTGTTAGTACTTCTAAACTTCATAGTTGCTAGAATGAGCAGGATTGAAAATGCCACTCAATGCACATCTTGCCACATGTATGTGCACTTGGAGCAGCTGTTCCAAGGAGCATACCGCTGTGGAAAGTGTGAGCAGGTGGTCTCTTTAGAATCAGAGATTGCTGATCTGAAGAGGCAACTTGCAATATTGAGGGACATTGGCAATCTTGAAAGGGAATAAGAGCTCTCTGAGCAGGCCCTTGCTTCGACTAGTGTTGCAGATGGTGGCGCTGTTAGTGAGGAGCAGGTAGATAGCTTGGTTGCCGTTAGTGAGGAGCAGGTAGGTAGCTGGGTGACAGTTAGAAGGGGAAGCAGGGGCAATAGGGAGAGGCAGGTTGTTTCTGAGCTGACACATCCCAATAGATTTGCCATGTTGAGTGAAGACATTGGGAATATCGGGGCAGAGATGTCAAGGCTGGGGGAGTCTAATTCCTCTAGCAGCCAGGGAAATAGTTCCTCCAGCACAGTGGGGACTCAGGATGCTCAGATACAAAGAAAGATTGTGGTGGTAGGGGACTCCATTATTAGGAAGGTAGATAGGGAAATCTGTTGCCGGGACCGCATAAATCGAACAGTTTGTTGTCTCCCAGGTGCTCGGGTTCGGCACATTGCGGATCGGGTAGACAGATTGTTGGGGGGGGGGGCTGGGATTGACCCGGCGGTCTTGGTACACGTTGGCACCAATGACAAATTTAGAGAAAGATGGAGGGTCCTAAAAAATGATTACAGAGATCTAGGACAAAAGTTTAAGGCAAGGACCTCCAAGGTAGTATTTTCTGAAATACTACCAGTGCCATGCGCTACCGCAGGGAGACAGTCAGAGATCAGGGAGGTTAATGCATGGCTAAGAAAGTGGTGCAGGAAGGAGGGGTTTGGGTTTTTAGAGCACTGGGACTCCTTTTCTGAGAAATGCCATCTATATTCTAGGGACGGATTGCACCTCAATGAAGAGGGATCTTCTGTGCTAGGGGGGAGAATGCTAAAAAGGTTGGAGGAGATTTTAAACTAGGATGGAGGGGGGAGGGGAATGAAACAGATAATGAACTAAATGGAATAGAGGAGGATACCAGGTGGTATGGAGGTAGAATGGGGGCAAGTGCGAGTTTGACAAGCAGTGAGACACCCATAGTAAATACAGATAATACTAGAAAACTTCTAAAGACTAAACCAAGTGGGCACAAAAAGGAAGGAGCAGATAAGATAATAGTACAGGTTGAAAAAAAACTTAAATGCATGCTTGCTAATGCAAGAAGCCTGACAGATAAAATGGGGGAGCTTGAATGAATAGCTGCAAGGGAGCAGTATGATATCTTAGGCATTACTGAAACATGGTGGGATGAAACTCATGACTGGACAGTTAATTTAGAGCAGGTCTGCACAACTCGTAAAGGGAGAAGGGCCGAACTGCTCCAAAGAAAAAAAAATTGGGCTGCACGGGTAAAATCATCATCATCACCATCCTCATCATCATCATCATCATCTCTCCTCCAGCACCTCATCATCATCATCATCATCATATCTCCCCCAGCACCCCTCATCATCATCCTCATATCTCCCCCAGCACCCTTCATCATCATCTTCATATCTCCCCCAGAACCCCTCACTATCAACCTTTGCGATACTCCCCATCTATATCTCATACCCCCATCTCTCCCCCTCACCCACACACATAATACTCCCCCTCCACATCAAACACACAATACCCCCCTGCACAGCACACATATCACACACCCCCTGCACCTCACATCCCTCTCACCCCTTGCACCTCACATCGCTCTCCCCCTTGCACCTCACATCACTTTCCCCCCTTGCACCTCATCCCTCTCCCCCTGCACCTCACATCACTCTCCCCCTTGCACCTCACATCACTCTCCCCCCTTGCACCTCATCACTCTCCCCCTTGCACCTCACATCACTCTCCCCCCATGCATCTCACATCACTCTCCCCACTTGCACCTCACATCACTCTCCCCCTTGCACCTCACATCACTCTCCCCCCTTGCACCTCACCTCGCTCTCCCCCTTGCACCTAACATTACTCTCCCCCCTTGCACCTCACATAACTCTCCCCCTTTGCACCTCACATCACTCTCCCCCCTTGCACTTCAAATCACCCCCCTGCACCTCAAATCACCCCCAATACACCTCAAATCACCGCCCATGCAACTCAAATCACCCCCCTTGTACCTCTAATGACCCCCCTTGCACCTCCAATGACACCCCCTGCACCTCAAATCAACCCCCTTGCACCTCAAATCACCCCCTTGCATCTCAAATCACCCCCCTTGCACCTCAAATCACTCCCTTGTACCTCAAATCACCCCCTTGTACCTCAAATCACCACCCATGCACCTCAAATCACCCTCCGCCCTGTAACCTCACATAACCCATCACCCTCCCCCCTGCACCTCACATCACCCATTACCCTCTCCCCCTGCACCTCACATCACCCACAGGGCCACCAACAGAAATCATGGAGCCCGGGACAAATGAAAGGAGCAGGACCCGCAGGGCCCCCAGGGCCCCCCTCCCCCCGAACCCATAGCGCACCTACCACGAAAAAATATCTTTTAGCGCGCAACTTTTACTTAACTGTTTTCTTATTGTGATACAGAAAAAAACATTACATCTCCCCCTCCTCATACCTCACCCCTCCCCTCCTCATACCTCCCCCCTCCATCTCCCTTCTCCCACCCTCTCCCTCCCTTCTCCCCCCGCACCCTCCCTTCTCCCCCTCTCTCTCCCTTCTCCCCCCTCTCTCCCTTCTTCCCCCCTCTCTCCCTTCTCCCACCCCTCTATCCCATCTGCCCCCCTCTCCCTTCTCCCCCTTCTGCCTCCTCTCTCCCTTCTGCCTCCTCTCTCTCCCCTCTCCCTCTCCCCCCACCCCTTCTCCCCCCTCTCTCCCTTCTGCCCCCCCTCTCTCTCCCTTCTCCCCCCCTCTCTCCCCCTTCTGCCCCCCCTCTCTCTCCCTTCTCCCCCTCTCTCTCCCCTCTGCCCCCCCTCTCCCTTCTCCCCCCTCTCTCCCTTCTGCCCCCCCTTTCTCCCTTCTCCCCCCCTCTCTCTCCCTTCTGCCCCCTTCTCTCCCTTCTGCCCCCCCTCTCTCCCTTCTCCCCCGTCTGCCTCCTCTCTCCCTTCTGCCTCCTCTCTCCCCCCTCTCCCTCTCCCCTCACCACACCACTCCGTTTGCCCCCCCCCCACCAGCAGCCCGTTTTTCACAACCACCCCCACCCCTGCACCAGCCCATTTTTCACAACTGCACCAGCCCGTTTATAAGATCTTTCCAAACTAACCTTATTTGTTTCTTTGAGGTGGTAAGTAGGAATTTAGACCAGGGTAATGCATTTGATGTGGTCTACTTAAATTTTGCAAAGGCTTTTGATACGGTTTCACACAAGAGGTTGGTGTACAAAATAAAGAAAATTGGACTCAGTAATAATATATGCACCTGGATTGAAAACTGGTTAAAGGACAGACAACAGAGGGTTGTCATAAATGGAACTTTTTCAGGTTGGTCTAAAGTCGTGAGTGGAGTACCTCAGGGATCGGTACTGGGACCCCTGCTTTTTAACTTGTTTATTAATGACCTTGAGGTTGGGCTAGAGAGCCAAGTCTCCATCTTTGCTGATGATACTAAATTGTGTAAGGTAATAGAATCAGAGCAGGATGTAATTTCTCTTCTGAAGGACTTGGAGAGACTGGAAACGTGGGCAGGTAAATGGCAAATGAGGTTTAATACAGATAAATGTAAGGTTATGCATTTGGGATGCAAGAATAAAAAGGTGCCTTACAAATTAAGTGGAGATATATTGGGGGAATCCTTGATGGAGAAGGATTTAGGAGTGCTTGTCGACAGCAGGCGTAGCAATAGTGCCCAATGTCATGCAGTAGCTGCAAAGGCAAACAAGATCTTATCTTGCATCAAACGGGCAATGGATGGAAGAGAAGTAAACATAATTATGCCCCTTCACAAAGCATTAGTAAGACCACACCTTGAATATGGAGTACAATTTTGGGCACCAATCCCAAGAAAAGACATTATGGAACTAGAGAGAGTACAGAGAAGAGCCACCAATTAATAAAGGGGATGGATAATGTAACTTATGAGGAGAGGCTAGCTAAATTAGATTTATTTACATTAGAAAAGAGGCGTCTAAGAGGGGATATGATAACTATATACAAATGTATTCGGGGACAATACAAGGAGTTTTCAAAAGAACTATTCATCCCACGGGCATTACTAAGGACTCGGGGCCATCCCTTAAGGTTGGAGGAAAGGAAATTTCACCAGCAACAAAGGAAAGGGTTCTTTACAGTAAGGGCAGTTAAAATGTGGAATTAATCACCCATGGAGACTGTGATGACAGATACAATAAATTTGTTCAAAAAAAGGTTGGACATCTTTTTAGATGGGAAAGGTATACAGGGATATACCAAATAAGTATACAGTACATGGGAAGGATGTTGATCCAGGGATTAATCCGATTGCCAATTCTTGGAGTCAGGAAGGAATTAATTTTTCCCCTTAATGGGGTTTTGTGTTTGCCTTCCTCTGGATCAATAAGTAAGTATAGATATAGGATAAAGTATCTGTTGTCTAAATTTAGCATAGGTTGAACTTGATGGACTTACAGTACAGGCCAGCTTTATTCTAAAGCTTGCCGGTTTAAATGCGGGTCTTTTCTCCGATTTGAACGGAGTTTCCCGCACGGTGGTCGCTTAAACAGATAAGCGCTAATGGCGCTTATCATTGAAAGCGCCCGCGGCACAGGAAAACTAAAAAAAAAAGCCGCGCGCCGCCGCGTTACAAAAAAAAAAACCCGCGGAGAAAGCCGCATTAGGTTAAAGGCGGCCGCGACTGTATGTCTTTTTTCAACCTCATCTACTATGTAACTATGTATGTAACTATGTAACCCCCCGAGGAGAGCAGTACCAAATTGAAAATACCTGTGCAAACCTTAATAACCCCAGGTAGGGGTCAATGAACCCACAAATAGGTGTAAAGATGTAAGGTGCTGGATACTGAGATCAGCAATGTAGCTGTATGTCTTGGTATGAGGAATGCCTGGTATTAGGGAATGGTTTTAATAATTACATCCCTAGGAAGTCAGAGTCTAAATGCTTAGGCTTGTGCTAATGAAACGTAGGGGCTCATGCAGTAAGCGGCGCAAAGGCACTTTTCGCCCGTTTTGCACCAAAAATGCATACCCCGATTCAGTAAGGGGCGAAAACTTGGCGAAAAGCAAAAAAAAAAGCCAAATGCTCCCGGCCCCGCTTTAAATAAAACGCAAGCAAAACCACTGAAATTGCAGCGAAAACGCAACCAAACTCCACTAGACTATCCCCCTACAGCCAAGATGTCAAAAAAGGCACGAAAACAGCTAAAAAGAAGGAACTAACGGAATATTTAGGCAGAGCCCGGCCGGGGGGTGCAGGATCAAAAATGGCGCCGGTTTCAAATGCTGGATCGGAGACGGAGCCAGATGGTGATGAAGAAGAGATGGATAGCCAAGCGCTAATGCCAGTCAGGCTATGTGACCTCAAGTCTCTGCTACAGGCAGAAATCAGGGAACACAAAAAAGAAGTGACCGGTCTGGTGAAAAGTACCGGCGTCCTGGAAACTAAAGTGGATCAATCCATTCGGGCGATCAAGAGACAAGACAAAAAAACGCTGACCTTCAAGACCAAATAAATGAGATCAGGGAGCCTCAGGAGGACTCTGAGAATAGGGATCGGAGGAATAACCTTCGGATTAGAGGGATCCCGGAGAGTGTGCTGGATTGCGAGGACTACACCTCAAGATGGCTGGCAACTCTGTTCCCTGACAGCCCAAAAGAAAGTCTTGCTATGGATAGATGTCACAGGGCCCTGCGGGCCAAACCACTCCAGAACGAGCAACCCAGGGACATAGTGCTTCGTATGCAGTATTACAGGTCTAAAGAAACAGTCAGGAAAAAAAAGACCCCTCACAGTGGTACAGTTTGAGGGGTCGCAGCTGACAATCTTTCAGGACCTGTCCCCAGTAACACTCGTCTGCAGGAGAAATCTGCTGCCTATTACCAAGGTTTTGAGGGAGAATGGGATCAGGTATAGGTGGACCTTCCCCTTCAGCCTTCTGGTCACCCATGGAGGCAAAGCTCTCACGGTGAGAGAACCAGAGGAGGGACCCGCCTTCCTACACAAGCTCGGCCTGGGAGAGGCCCATGCTGAGGCAGGACCGGAGAACTCATCCCCAGACCCATTTGGTCACAAAGCCCTAGATCCTCCAGAACACAGAGAGAGAGGATCTAGGGGAATCGTCCCCAATTAATAGTTGCGCAACAGTTTGGTTATGCAGTCGTTAAGGTTCAACCTAATCATATTGATTAACTGATGAAGGGGCTGCACCCTCAAGATTAAGAGAGACACGGTCAGCTGCGAAAAAGAATGCTCCCACTTACCTGCTATGGTCACTGAGGAAGAAATCCCGGATTACGGCTGATATGTGTAGTTCCCTCCGCGTCCTGAGTTCAAAGGTCGGTCTCCATGGCTCAAGATGGCGCCGAGGGTACACGAGGCAACAAGAATCCAAGCTGGAACGCAGGTGCCGGAAGGTAGGTGAAGCGGGAGAGGGCGCGCACACCTCCGTTCCGGCCAAACACAGGATCCAAAATGGCGGCGTCCCGGAAAGACGTCACAGAGCAGAAGTAGACTTGAAAGAGCCGGCGCCATCTTGGAGGGGGCAAGCAGCGGGTACGCGACAGGCGCAGAGGGATGACGTCACCCAGGACAAAGGCCAAGACGGAAGGACCCAAGAGGCAGCAGCGGCGCACCTGTCTGCATGCAGCCTCAAAAGCCGGCGGGCAGCAGATCAGACAGCCATTGGTCCCGGCGCAAATTTGAAAAAAGGGCGGCAGAGATGCCGCAAGAGGACCCGGAAGCCCGAAAAGGCCAAACAGCATAAACACAAAGGGCCAACATAGGATTTATAGGGTAGGAGAGGCGCAGGCGGAGAAAAGGGAGATTAGAGGGTGGGGGGAATTCAGGAAAAGGGCAGGACAGCGGAAGTTAAATTACAGAGGGTGACACGCAAGGGAATTGGAAGACGGCAGAGGCAAAAGGGGGGAAGGAGGAGGGGACAAGGAGGGGTAAGGCAAGGAGTAGAGAGGGGGGGTTTGAGTAGAAGGGGATAAGGAAGTGAGAAGTGAGAAGGGCAGGGTAAGTAGGTGTACAAAGAGGGAGAGGGTCCAGAGTGGAAAGAGAGAGTTGAGGGAATGGGTAGGTTAAGTTAGGGAGGCTTGAGTAAGTGTGCATAGAGGAAGTATTGTCGGGTAGGTCACAGATGGAGGCTAGGGAAGTGATAGGGATAGTTGAGCAAGGTTTGGGTCGAGGTTGGGTGGTCGGGGGAAGTTGAAAGAGTGGAAAGAGGCAGCTAAGAGAGGAATGGAGGGGGTTGTAAGGGGGGAGTGTGTAAGGGATGGGAGGGGGAGGTGTGGGGGTTAGGTGTTGGTAGGGCAGAAGGTAAGGGACCACCACATTTAGCGGGCGAGGAGGGCAGAAGCAAAGTGAAGACTAGAGGGTACAGCATGTGATATCGAAGGCGAAGGATCTCAGGGAGGTGATAGAAGGAGAAAAGGAGAGTAAGGGGGGTCAGAGGGAGCAGAAGCGGAGGGGAAGAGGGCAGCAAAAAGGATGCGGATAGACACAACTACAAATCAGGACAGGGGGGGGCACAGAAATCAGTATCGCAGGGGAGGGCGGAGAGGAGTAGCCGGGAGATGGCACAGTGGATTATAGTGGGAACCACACAGTATGGGATCCCTGCTAAAATGGGAGTTAGGTGAACCTCAGTTAAATCAGTTTGTTTTATCCCTTTTTATAAGGTTAGTTCAAGAGCGGGATAGGAGGAAGGGAGGGTGACCTGCTCAGAAGTCGGCATGGGCCCCGCGCGGGGGATGAAGAGTAGAGGTCTTCAGGGCCCTAGCGAAGCCCTTTGGGTCGGTTCTCTTGGGGGAGGGGGAAAACACCCCAACCCAAGACGGGACAGCTCATACAGGAGATGAGGACCCAAAGTCGGAGGGCTCGTCGAGAGGAGGGAGGCGAGAGGACGTCGAGAACTGTCGAAATTCATTAAATGTTGTGTTGTGTCTATGTATACCCCGGTTTCCCCCCTTGTGTGCCCCCCCCCCCCTTGGCCCCTACAGGCGAGTGCAGAGAGAGGTGTGACCTCAACCGTGAAATGGCACAGCAAGGATCGTGCAAGGTGATGCAGCATTATCGGTGTACCGCTCCCAATGAGTAAGGAAATTGTATTTCTATCCCATAATGTTAAGGGTTTCAATAGCCCGGCAAAAAGATGGGTTGCATTTAGGGACTACAAACATAAAGGGGCAGAGATATTACTCCTTCAAGAGACACACTTTTCTAAATCAAACTGTCCCAAATACTTTGACAAAGACTTTAGGTTACATTTTCGTTCCTCTGCAAGGGTTAAAAAAAGAGGGGTTGCCATCTTATTCCATAACCGGATCCCGTTCATTAAGGAGAAAACATATAGTGACAAGGAAGGCAGATATCTCATAGTGATGGATCCATACGCGAGAACCCTATAACCCTCGCGACAATATACGCACCTAACGACAATGCGACCGACTTTTTCCGAATATTCTTTGACAAGCTCCGTAAGGTGGCGAAAGGAAACACTATAGTGGCCGGAGACCTAAACAGAGCCCTAAATCCAGCCATAGACAGATGTACGCCCACTAATAAACTCACAGACAGGGCGTGCTAATATTAACAAGGGGACTAAAAGACTGCCAGCTCCTCGACATATGGCGAGAACAACATCAGGGAGTAAGAGAATACATATTTTACTCCCATCCCCATAACAGTTACAGCAAGATAGATTACTTCCTTGTATCTAATAGATTGGTTCCCAGGGTCTCTCGCTCAGAGATCCATGATATTTCATGGTCTGACCATGCACCAATAGAGCTGTGGTGCAAACTCGTCCGCTAGACAGACCTAGAGCGAATTGGAGGCTAAATGAGATCCTCTTAAAAATACCAGACCTGGAGAATGAGATAGAGGGCAAAATCAAGGAATATTTTGAGGAGAATGAGGGGAGTGTAACATCGCACTCCACGCTGTGGGAGGCCATAAGGCTACCCTCAGAGGCATAATAATGAATTTGGCCGCCAAATGTAAAAGGGAACGTGAAAAAAAGATTAAGGAATTAGAAAGCGAACAAGCGGAGCTCTCTACGCTGCATAAAACAAACAAACAGAATCACACACTGATACAACTAATAGACACCAAAACAAAACTCAATCCCCTCCTCTCCTCCCAGGCTGAAAAGGAAATGACATGGTCTAGGCGGAAATTTTACGAAAAGGCTAATAAACCTGATACACTACTTGCCAATAAGCTAAAAAATAAGCTTCCAAATTACCACATTCACGCTATTCGGAATCAAACGGGCGACCTCACCTCCATACCTGGGAAAATCGTGGAGGATTTACTACGAAAGACTCTACAATGGAGATAAGGTCATCCATAACACTAGAACGGGGGAAATGTTGAACTCCTTCTTGAAAGAGGCAAAATTACCTACCTTGGGAAGGGCCGAAAGAGAGGCACTCCAAGCAGACTTCACACTTGAGGAGCTATCGGAAGTCAT
The DNA here is from genome assembly GCF_040206685.1 of Ascaphus truei. NCBI lineage: Eukaryota > Metazoa > Chordata > Amphibia > Anura > Ascaphidae > Ascaphus > Ascaphus truei. The sequence goes on from NC_134485.1 coordinate 90,559,868, forward strand.
CAAAGCATTAAAACCGGCCAAAGCGCCGGGACCAGATGGCTTCTCTAATTTATATTACAAGAAATACGCCAAAACGTTAGCCCCACATATGCTAAAACTATTTCCGAGCTCAGATGCTCCAAGCTTCAATCTCTGTGATCTACAAACCTGGAAAGGACCCGGCAGACTGCAAGAGCTACGGCCAATTTCCCTGATTAATTCAGACATAAAAATCTATTCCAAGCTTATAGCGAAAAGGGTGGGTAGCGTTCTTCCCAGGTTAATCCATGCGGATCAGGTGGGGTTTATCGGAGGTAGACAAGCGGCAGACAACACCAGGAGAATCATTAATTTGATCGATCTGGCTCAAAAGAGAAACATGCATTCCATTGTGCTTAGTCTGGACGCTGATAAAGCCTTCGATAGGATGGACTGGCCCTACTTAAAAGAAACACTAGGAGCGTTTGGCTTTGGGGGATGCCTCCTGAGAGCCATCTTGGCACTGTATGAGGGACCGACAGCGAGGGTGAGGCACCAGGGCTTCGCCTCGGATCAATTTCACATAAAAAGCGGAACGAGGCAGGGGTGCCCGCTGTCGCCGTTGCTGTTTGCCCTTTGTATAGAACCACTAGCGGCACACATCCGAAACACTCCCGATATTACAGGGATTACCATTAGAGATCAGGAGCACAAAGCAGCATTATATGCAGAGGATGTCATCTTAACATTATCCCAACCTCTCACGTCCCTTCCCAACTTGTTCGGAATCCTGAGCAAATTCAATCAAATTTCGGGCTTTAAGATCAATCAGTCCAAATCCGAAGCCCTCAACATAAACCTACCTAAAAATGTAGAAAAACTGATAAACATCAACTTTAACATTAAATTGCAAACCTCCGCTATCAAATATTTAGGGTATACCTCACAAGGGATTACAAAACATTATACAAAGCAAATTTTCCCAGGTTGATTAAAGTGCTGGGGGAAGATCTCAGAATATGGATGAAAGGGAGCATCTCGTGGATTGGTAAGATACATAGAGTGAAGATGAACCTCCTCCCAAAGATGCTATATCTTTTCCAGAGTTTGCCTATCCCTATAATGTATTCAGACATCCTCTCCCTACAGTCACTAATCATGAAATTTATTTGGAATAAAAAAAAAACAAGAATTGCACAGGGTATTCTAAAAATACTAAAAATACTTGAGAAAGGGCTCTTAGAGCCTGAAACGCGTAGGAGGTTGTGTGTTTTTGTACTTTGTTTGTCCTTTTTTCATTTTTATGTAGTTGAATAAATGTTTTTAATCCTCCCTATCTGGTGAGCTGAAGGTGCTTTTCGGACATTGCAGTCTTTTGCCAATCCATTTCCATATACGTATTCTAAAAAGACCCACGGTACGAGGAGGATTAGCGGTACCATGTTTGTTGGCCTATTACGAAGCAGCCCAATTGGCTCAAATTCTCCAGTGCCACACCGAACCAAGTTTACGGAGATGGGTGGAGCTGGAGAAAATATGTTGTGCACCGATTGAAATCCAAAACCTGATCTGGATACCCAAAACATGGGTAAGCAAGATAGGAATACCGCTTCAGACCATAGCCAACTCACTAAGAGTTTGGGAGGCTACTAAATTGAGCTGTAATTTGACCACTAAAGCATCACTCATGACGCCAATCTTAGGTAACCCAGATTTCGCTCCAGGGATGAATAGTAAGAATCTTTTAATTTGGACACAGGCGGGGATTACCCGCCTCAAAGATCTGGAGGGTAGGAAATTTATCCAAACTTTTGAGCAAATTAGGGCCTCAAAGCCTATCCCAAATAAAGAATTCTTTAGATACCTCCAGATCAGAGATTTGTATAACAAAACACCGATCAGACCAGAGAGAACAAATTTCGAGCAGCTGTGTTCCAGAGGCACGGACACGAAGGGACTCACATCTCGAATGTACAGGGAAGTGATCTGTCCAGAGACGGCTAGTGCGAATAGACTGACTTACATCAGACAGTGGGAGACAGACCTAGGGGAGACGCTAGAGGACGAAGACTGGGATAAGATTATCCAAGCAGCGGCAAAAAGCTCAATCTGCACCACACTAAAGGAGAATGCATATAAGGTCCTCATGCGGTGGTATTACACCCCAGCTCGATTGGCCAAATTTGTTAGGGGCTTCTCCCCGCTCTGCCCTAAGCAATGTGGGGAGGTGGCAGATTTGCGACACATGCTGTGGTCTTGCCCTAAAGTGGTCCCGATTTGGGAACAGATTAGAGATTAGTTACAGCGGATTCTCAATTGGGAGATCCCCCTGGTCCCGTGGGTGTTCCTCTTGGGCAGACGGATCCAGGGACAGTGGAATGCGACGCAAAAATTGATCGCGCATTTCGCAACCACCACAAGTTGCGAGTTCGCAGCATTATGGAAGCAACCGGACGTTCCAATTATCCCCAAGATCAGAAACAGAATTTGGCACGTTTGTCGGATGGAGCAGTTAACAAGTCTAGTTAACGACACCGGCACAAATTACCTAAAAGTCTGGGCGCCGTGGTTGGCACAGACAGATATCCCAGGGGTAGATGCCTCGGCAATCTTTCTTTGATAGCTCTAGATGCGTTTTCCTTTGGGGGGGCAGAGACCTGACACCACGTAGGGACGTATGGGTAGTAGACAGCCCCAACCAGAGACAGCCCCCGGTTATATGGAAGATCGTGAGCAAGCCACGGTGGTCACAAAAGAAGCACGGTGACAGGACGGTTGGAGGTTCCTAGAGCAGGAGAGCTCTTGGCGATTGGGAGTCACTCGGCCCTCCCCCACCTCCCTTAAACATTTCTTTGTATATGGGTTCATCATGTGTATTTTGCTTGATGAAACCACTGTACAAATGAATGTGTGAAGGGTGGGTATCGGGCCAGGGTGGCTTAACTCCTTAATTACCTTTGCGGTTATTATCCGATAAGGTGATTAAGGGGTTAATTGATATCAGAATGTAATTGCAATGTATTGGCTATGTATTTTGTTGGCAACGGAGGACTTCTTATTGATGAGGTGAGTAGAACTTTATTTTTTTTATTTTTTTATAACTTTCATTTTATTCGGTGATAAAGTACATACATGGTACCACAATCCATTGGCTCTTGCAAAAACACCAATTCCTTATTTCAAATACAATGAAACTAACACACATGACAAACTGGACAGACAAGAGGACATGACGTCAAGGTATCAGGGTGGGGGTGGGGATAGGGATGCGGGGGGGGGGCGATCTTGTCGATTGGTGGGGGGCAGCAGCTCCCGGATTCGCCTGCCCAGCAAGAAAAACCATGGGTCCAGGGGGATCTCTACACCTATCAACCTTTGTAACCACTCTCTAATTTCTGCCCAAATTGGAACTGTTTGTAAGACTGTTCTGCCCAAATACTGTTTGTAAGACTCCTTGGTGAAGCCAGTTTGCTGAAGTTTGAGCAAGACCACAGCATGTGGTGCAAGTCAGCCCTTTCCCCGCACTGCTTGGGACAGAGCGGTGAATAGCCTCTGACAAATTTAGACAATTTTATTGGGGTATAGTACCAGCGCATCAGGACTTTGTATGCGTTCTCCTTTAACATGGTACAGATAGAGCTTTTGGCCGCTGCCTGCAGGATCCTGTCCCAGTCTTCGTCCTCTAATGTCTCCCCTAAATCCGCTTCCCACTGTCTCATATAACTAAGTCTGGTTCGTCCTCTGTTTCGGGGCAGATCACTTCCCTGTACATTCTAGTGGTTAGTCCCTTCGTGTCCGTTCCTCTTGAACACAGCTGCTCGAAATTTGTTCTGCGGGCCGAATTGGGGCTTTGTTATAGAATGCCCTAATCTGGAGGTATCTAAAGAATTTAGCGTTTGATATATTTTTTCTTCTTTGATATGGTCAAAGGTTTTGACAAATTTTCTACCCTCCAGATCTTTTAGTCGTAAATACACTGACTGAATCCACTTTGAGAAGTGAGCACTATCCAGACCTGGAGCAAAGTCCGGCTTACCCAAACAGGTGTCATTAAGGAGTTTAATGTTGTGAGAGAACATCTGATTTTGGTAGCCTCCCATATCCTCAAGGAGCTTGAAATGGCCTGCAGCGGTGTCCGAATTCTGGACCAACTTTTTTTGGGTAGCCAAATTAGATTCTGTATTTCTATGGGTGCGCAACATTCCTTTTCCAATGCCACCCATCTCCTAAGGGATGGATCTGCATGCCACTGAATAATTTGGCTCAATTGGGCTGCTTAGTAATAGGCGAGCAAGCAAGGCACCCCCAACCCTCCTCTCGAGGTCGGCTTCCTCAAGATATCTTTTTTTATTCTTGGGCCTTTTTTATTCCAGATAAACTTCGTTATCTTAGACTGCAGCGAGAGGATATCGTCTTTCAGCAGGGGGATTGGGAGGGCCTGGAAAAGGTATAACACCTTTGGGAGAAGATTCATTTTTACACTGTGAATTCTTCCGATCCAAGAGATGCCATATTCCGCCCATCTCCTGAGATCCTCTCTCAGAGTCTTAAACAACCTGGGATAATTTGCCTTATATAATGCTTTGTAATCTTTTGTTATATTCACCCCTAGGTACAGTATTTGATCATGGAGGGTTGCCATTTAAAGTTAAAGTTTAGTCCAATTAGCTTTTCTACTGGTTTAGATAAATTTATGTTGAGGGCTTCCGACTTGGCCTGATTAATTTTAAACCCTGAAATTTGATTAAAGTTCCCAAGGATTGCGAACACATTGGGCAGGGAGGTCAGAGGGTTGGACAATGTCAGGATCACATCATCCGCGTACAGTGCCACTTTGTGTGTCTGTCCTTTTAATGATATTCCCGATACATCCGGGCATAACCTCACCTGTGCCGCCAAGGGTTCAATAAAAAAGGTGAACAGCAAGGGGGACAGCGAGCAACCTTGTCTCGTGCCACTGCGGATTTGGAACTGATCTGATTGGAAACCCTGATGCCGACCCTTGCCGTGGGCCCCTCGTACAATGCCATAATGGCCCCCAAGAGACATCCCTCAAAGCCAAATGCCTCCAGCGTCCCCCCTTAAATAGGGCCAATCGATCCTATCGAAGGCTTTTTCCACATCCAGACATAATACCATTGACGGAATATTTTGTTTTTGTGCCAAATCAATCAAATCAATTATTCGTCTAGTATTATCTGCTGCTTGCCTCCCTCCGATGAACCCTACCTGATCTGGATGAATTAACCTGGGGAGGACGTTACCCACTCTATTAGCTTGGAGAATTTTTTTATGTCAGTATTGATTAAAGAAATGGGCCGGTAGCTCTTACAGTCTGCCGGGTCCTTTCCAGGTTTATGGATCAGGGAGATAGACGCCTGAAGCATCTGTGCTGGGAACGAGGCCCCTAGCAAGACCGAATTAAAGAGTTTTAACATATGCGGGGCTAGTATTTTCAGATATTTTTTATAATATAGATTTGAGAAGCCATCTGGACCGGGTGCCTTGGCTGGCTTAAGGGACTTTACAACTTCCGTTAACTCTTCTAAAGAGAAGTCCTTCTGTAAGGCCTCTCCTTCCGCCCTGCTCAATGTCGGCAATTTCGCCCCTTTTAAGAATTCCCTCAGATTGTCCCTCGTTTTTTGATTGTGAGTGAACTTACCTCTGTCATAGAGCGCCTCATAGTAGGATTTAAATTCCTCTACGATCCGCTTAGGATTCGAGGTAAGTTCCCCCCCTGCATGCGAATAGATTGAATCTGGTAGTTTGGTATTTTGTTTCTAAGTTTATTGGCCAAGAGGGTGTCCGGCTTGTTCGCCTTCTCAAAAAACCTGCGTTTAGTCCAGCTCAACTCCTTTTCAGCCTGGGAGGCTAGTCGTATGTTTAACTGATGTTTGGTATCAGATATTTCTTTCAGGGTAGAGTCTCGTTTGAGGGTTTTATGTATTGCTATGAGGGAAGCCAATTTCTCCTGCAGCTCCTTAGTTTGACTCTCTTGCTCTCTCCTTCGTCTAGCAGCTAGACACATGAGAGACTCCCTGAGGGTAGCCTTATGGGCCTCCCACAACGTGGAGTGTGATGACACACTACCCTCGTTCTCTCAGAAGTACTCCTTGATCTTCTCTCCTACCTCCCTCTCAATGGTCGGTATTTTCAATAACAGCTCATTTAATCTCCAACCCGCTCCAGGTCTGTCTAGCAAATTTAGTGTGCACCGCAGCTCTATTGGTGCGTGGTCAGGCCACGAAATGTTGTGTATCCCCGTGTGGGAGACCACTGGGATCAGTCTATTGGATACAAGGAAGTAATCTATCCGACTGTAGCGGTTATGGGGGTGGGAAAAAAAGGTAAAGACTTTAACCGTTTGGTGTTGTTCTCTCCATATATCCACTAGCTGGCAGTCTCGTAATCCTTGGGTGATGTTTAGTATGTCCTGTCTGAGGGGTAGGTTAGATACTGTACACCGATGTATGTTTGGGTTTAATGTCCTGTTTAGGTCTCCTGCTACAATCATGTTTCCCTTTGCTTCCTTACGTAATTTCCGGAAAAAAAGGGAAAAAAACTCTGAAGCCGGCTCACAAGGTGCGTATATTGACGCCAGAGTGAGAGGCTTGCCCTGTATGGATCCTACAAGAATAAGGAATCTACCTTCCTTATCTATCAGTTTCTTATCTACATGAAACGCTATGCTGTTACGTATTGCTATGGCTACCCCTCTCTTCTTTTCTTTCGCCGATGCTAAGTGTACTGTTTTAAAGTCCTTATCTAAAAACTTTGGGAAACTAGCCGTGGAGAAGTGGGTCTCTGAGAAAAATAATGTCTACCTTGTGACGTTTGTAATCTTTAAGGGCCAACTTACGTTTAGCTGGGCTATTGAAGCCTTTGACATTGTGTGATATGCATCTAATTTCTTTATTCATCTTGCTTTATTCATGCCCTGACTCTATCGGTGTCTTCTCCGGCTGCTCTGCCCTTTTCAGGCGGTGTTCTGTTCTCGACTCCAACTTCTCCATCTTCGCTGTCGCTTTCCTCGCTCTCCTGGGGATTGGGGTACGGCGGGGTGTGACACAGGAGGAAAAACCGGTAGGAAAAACAAAGGGGAAAACAACACATGAATACATATACGTGAAAAACAATGATAACTTGTCGTCGGCTACAGGGCCTCCCCGTCCTGTAGCCAAGTCCAGCGCCTTTGGGGTGATGACTCTCGTGGTGCCCTGCCCACAACCCTCGTTTATCCCCCAAAGGACTTCATTGGGATCCAGGGGGTCCCTCCACCCCAGGCCCCGACTGAGATCCATGCCAACCCCCGGGGTATGTGTCTCCTCCAATACTCCACATCTGCACTCTATTTTCACCCTTCTAACTTTGTAAGATAAACTTTATTCGCCTCGACTTGCCTGTATTAACTTTCAGGACACTTGCTGCCTCATGCGCCCTGTTATCTTCCGCAACCTTACTCTCCGAGCTTCTTCAGGTGTTTTGTTAAATGTGTCGCCTCCCGCCTCCCCCTACGTACACCCCCAGGCTCCCCTCTAACTCCTTTCTGTCCCCTACCCCCTCTCATTCATTCTATCCTCCCATCCTCCCACTCCTCTTTTCTTCTCGCCTCTCGTCTTGTATTCTCGTGTTCCACCTCTCACTGATCTGTTCCCCCTTCCCGCCCTTTCATCTTTCTTCCCTCCCGCCTTGCCCTTCCGTCCCTCTTTCATCCCCCCCTATCCGCTTATCTTCCCTTTGCCGCATCTTTCTTTTTGTCCGGCAGCTTTTTTGCCACCTGTATGGGGCCTTTTGCTCCTCGGCGTCGCTCTCTGAGGCATCCCTGTGTGCCTATGACCAAGTCTGCCCCATCCAAGATGGCGTCTCCCCATTTGTCCACCGCCATTTTGGACCTGCTTCTGCCACGAGGAGGCTGGAGCGCGCGCTCTCCTCCCGCCTTTTCACCTCTTCCGGGTTCTGCGGCTCAGGCTGGTTCCAGTGAGGCGCCATCTCGTCCGCCATCTTCCTCCATCGTCCAAAACGGAAAGCTAAGGTAAGTTTTACCTATTTTTTCCCAGGGACTGTCACTGAACCCGTAGATCCGTTGGCATTCTTCGCGGCACATCTGTGGGCTGCATTTTCACTGTCACCCCTTTGCAGGGGCCTTGCAAGTTATTTTTCTTCTCCCTCCGGCAAACCCATATACACAACAGGCGAGGCAACTTGTTTGTTAAACTGAACAACTTTTATTAACTGTGAGCACTGCCAGTGCAGCGATGTTAGTCCTTCACTTCTTACTTCCTTTAGTTTTGGGAGAGCCCGCACCTCTGCTCCATTTGGGCTCCAGTCGGGCTCCAGTGCCCCCTCTGCCTCCCTTGCTGGGGCACCCTTCAGGTCCAACTTAGCCAGAAAAGCCGGCCCCTCCGCTGGGTCTTTCATTGTGATGGGCCTCCCGTTCCTCGCCACCATCAGACCAAACGGGAAGGTCCACCTGTACCTTACGTTCTGGTCCCGCAGGGCCTTTGTGATCGGTAGTAGGCTACGGCGCTTAACTAGTGTCACAGGGGACAGATCTTGGAAGATCAGCATTTTGCTGGCTTCGAACTCCACCGTTGGTAGGGCCCTTGTTTGTCGTAATACTGCCTCCCTGGTGGTATAGTAGTGCAGCCGGATAATAATGTCCCGGGGCTGCTCAGTTTGCATCGGCCGGGAGCGGAGGGCTCTATGGCAGCAGTCCATGGCCAGAGCCTCCTTATTGCATTCTGGCAGCAGGGATTCCAGCCAACGCGTAACGAATTCTTCAGTCTCCCATCTCCTCAGTGACCCCTCTTATTCGGATGTTATTCCGCCGTTCGCAGTTCTCCGCATCCTCCTGGCGTTCTTTCAGCTCATCAATCTGCCGCTGTAAGTCTCCCGACCTCTTCTCTGTCTTTTTTACCACCATTATAGTTTGGTCTACTTTGTTCTCCAGATCGTCCGTTCTTGCTCCCAGTTTACTGATCTCCCTCTTAACTTCCTTAATCTCAGCCTGCAGGAGGGACTTTAAATTATTGTACAGTCTCTCAAAATCACATATCTGCACAGTTAATAGGGATTGATTGCTGGCCCCCTCCTCCTTTCCTTCTTGTTCAGTGTCAGTGTCGGGGTTTGAAGCCGGCACCATTTGCTCTGCCATGCCGCCCCATCCTGCTCTCCCGAAGTAGTTTCTGACATCCGCCAGTTTTTGTTTCTTTTGGCTCGCTGGATTTTTCGGGGCCATCCCTGTATGTTTATTTAGTGCTTTTTGGTTGTTTTACAAGCAATTCTTTATGTTTGGGGTGTTTTTAATATTGTTTACTGTAAGCGCGGCACGGAGCTAACTACCTAAACCTCCATCCCAGTGGCCGTCGCGCATGCGCCTGAACTTTATTCATTTTATTATGCTACTTAATGTGTTTAATAATGGGCAAATAATCTATTATCCCTATCTGGATAATAGTTATTTTGCACATTATTGTACTGTATGTGTTGGGTGGGGGGGGGGGGGGGATTGATGTATTTAATGTACAGGACATGTTTATTTTTTTTACATACAGGGTTGTTTCCTCAGGTCTGCGGGGGTCCTATAGAGCCCACCTGCGGTCTCCTCAGGCTTCTCACGGGTAAACGGCTGCCGGGTCCACGGGGGACACCTGCGGGAAGAACTGGTGGCCCCACATCTGTGGGGGCACCGCGGATCCGTAGGGACCACCCGAGGGCCTCCAGACCCCAGTGGGAACCACCCGAGGCCCCTCAGACACCTGTGGGTCTGACCCAGGGCCCCCCAGACAGCCACGGGCCTACCGCCCACGGTGACCCACGGAGACCACATGGTGGACCACGGCGCCTGGCGGGGACCACCCGTAGGCCTCCAGACCCTGTTTGAAACATGGTGCTGAGATACTGTAGGTCTGTGAGGTGACCCGTCAGACCCACTTGGGACTCCCGTGGGCCTGGGGTATTAACCCTGTATGTAAAATAATAAATCATGTATTTATGGGGGGGCACATGGGGTGGGTTATGTATTTAATAAATATAATGATGTTTATTGTGGGGCTGTGTATTGTTTTTATTTTGGGTACTGGGGGTGGGGGAAGGGAGTATTGGCCCCAAGGGTATGTGGGTAGGCCTCCCAGCTGGGTATTGGGTGAGTGAGGGTGGTTAGGCCTCACGGGGTGGGTGTAGTGGGGGAGGGTATGTAGGCCTCCCGAGTGGTGGGTGAGGGTGGGTTAACCCCTTAATGACTGTAGCGGTTAATAACAGCTATGATGATTAAGGGGTTAGGGGACATTACATTGGCTGTTTTTACTCTTGTTCATGTTTTGCAGCATCGGAGGGGGCATGGACGGTGATGAAGATGAGGATGGCCTTCATCGTGACAGCCGGCCATGGGTGAGTGCTATATGTATTTATTGTATTTATTGTCCTTTATGTATTTTAAATGGGCAAATTCACTATTATCCATATGTGGATAATATTAATTTTGCACATTACTATACTGTATGTGTTAAGTGTGGTGTATTTATGTGTTGTAATTTTTTTAGGGGTGCACTGAATTGGTACTGCAGGCTTGCGGGGAACACCCGAGGGCCACCGCCGGCCTATAGTATCATTGCTGTGCATCCCAAAAATGTGATATTTGTAATGGGGGTATAGGGGTTGTTGGGGGCACAGGGGGTGTATGTTGTTTATTGCAATGTTTATTGGGGGCAATTGTCCCCAATAAACATGCTATTATGCCTTAACCCCTTCATTGCCTTAGCGGCTATCCGCTATGGTAATGAAGCAGCATTAATGTATTTTCATAATATTGTGCGGGAGCAGGGGGTCCCCTGAGCTGAACCGCATTGATTTGTGGCTCAGGGACTCCCTACTTCCCGAGTTACAGGCCCCGGTTTGGGGCATCGATGCCAGTGTTGCCGCCATCTTTACAGCGGGCATGTCGCTCATACCCTTGTATGACCGCCGCGACTCTCAGCGCACCCTGCGCATACGCAACCTTGCGCAAGATGGCAGCGCCCTGCGAAGATGGCTACCAGAGCCTCAGGCGAACCAATCGCCACCCACACTACCACCTGCACGCCAATGAAGGTAGGAGGGAGAAGGGCACAACACCGGAGAGGACATAGCTACATATATATATTCAAAAGGGAAGAGCTTAATCACCTAAAGCAAGGCTGCCATTTTAATGGCTTTGATCAGTTTTTCCAGATTTTAGGGCCACAAAATAACCAAAACGTACATTTTTTTAGGTTTGGGATGTTATTTATTATCCATAGCATATATATTTATTAAACTACTTGTATATATAATTTTATAGTTGACACAAATGTATTGATTAAGAACTAAAAGTTAGAAATGCTGTATGTTAAAAACAGGTAGGGTTAGAGTTGCAGATACACATGAAGATAATAATATGGTATCTTCTATTTTTCACCAACACTGCCATTGAATTCTATGGAAATGCTGTGTTATTTTGGATAATAACAGGAATATGATTTTGTTTTCTGGGGGGACAATATCATGTGTTACATCTGTATGCACATTACAAAAGCTACATGTTTAACTTGATTTAATACTAATCAAGGTATGAAAAATATATGAGCACAGACAAAATGTGATTAATTATCAGTGTGAAAATATTATAATTTGATAGACTTTTCTAGACCTAATTTATGTATACACTATTTGTCAAGGTTTTATTATCATTGTGACAACAGGTCTACTGAAAATGTTAGCCCTTTAAATGACAAAGGGGGCATCACAACTTTTGGCAACCATATTAAAGGAATACTGACTATACTAATACTAATGAATACATTGTTCCGATTGTTGGTAATACAGAAATAAACCACTTAATTTGATTGAATTATTTCAGATCAATTTCTTTACTCTACAATATATTTCTAGTTCAAAGTTCTTATAGACCTATTGGTCTGAGTGATTTTATTTAGGGCATGATCCCTTACAGCAGACCAACAGTAGAAAACTCCATAGATTAAATATACTGTATTTCCTAAAGTGATGAGTGAGGGTGGAGATAAACTGTGTAGAAAACAATCAAGTGGAGTGGGGATATTGTTGGCATGAAGAAGCAGGATCTATGTATGCTAAGTGTCAGTGGGGGAAGAATAGCAGAGGTTTAAAGAGGTGTGAGCAGGAGTGGTATAAATGATTCCAATATGTGTCATAAATGTAGTTTCTTCATTTAAGTTATTGTATTTAGGGTACAGAAGTTCACATTTTTTTATATTTCTTGTACTTCTCTCCTGTGATGTCACATCCTCTTTAAAAAACTGGAAGTTGTCACATAGTTTACTAGAACCAATAGGATGACCCCAATCCTATTGGTTCTTGTAAGCCATGTGATGCACACATTCTGTTTTTTTGTGACGTCATCTTAAAGGGAAAGGAAGCTGAGCCTTTCTAATTGGCTTGCTTCATTCCCTTTTGTTGACGTCACATCCCATAAACAAATAAGTCACATGGTTATCCCAGCAAATCAGATGCGTGGGAACCATTTGTCAATCAAATGTGACATCACAGGATGTATAAAAAGCCTGAGCATGCCTCATTTGACAGCACAGAGCTGACGAAACACCATATATTCCCATTTGGATTGACAGATGAAGAACAGATGAAGAAAAAGAAGACCCTAAAATGGATTACAAATTAAAGATGAAGAAAAGAAATAAGAAAAGAAAGATGAGAAGAAAGAAGAAAAAGAATGAAAGAATTTACCTGTGGGTCATGGGAGTTGAGGAGCATTGCTTCATGGACCAGGAGTTGCTGCTGCTTTTCCTGGTGTTGGAGTCTGATTTTTCTTCAAAAAGTAAGAAAAAGGTGGCTTGTATTTTATTTAATGTTGTATTTATTTTTTTGAGAAAAAGAAAAAATGTGAACAAGCGCTAAAGACTAAAACACCAGTGTGACAAGTACAATATATATATATATATATATAAGGCTGCCTAGTAATACTGTCAGTACTAACAGAAAAAGTGAAAACAAAGAAAAACCTGGCGCCAAAAGTTCATTGGATAATCCTGTACTCCTCAGGGGATCAGCACACTTGCTTGACAGGCCATGTAGGGGAAAAAACACAAACAGACACAGATCATAGTGCAACACTGTAGGGTTAAACCAGGTCTACACTAATACATACACTGCACATATAACATAGAGACTCCTAGTGACTATAAAAACTATTTATTAAATAAAAAGAACTATGCCATAAAATGGTATGGACAAATGAGAACACCGCTGGTCATCCAGATGGGAAAAATCAGAGCCCTACTTACAAGCAGCAAGGCAAATGCAGGCAATGCAACAAAGAGTCCTCCAGGTGCTGCTGATGTCTTTGCAGAGATGTGGTTCCTGCTGCACTGTGACTCTCGTGCTGACCCTCCCTCCAGGGGTTAACAGGAACAGTGGCAGTGTTGGAGGCCCGCTCCAAGCAGCAAGGCAAATACAGGCAATGCAACAAAGAGTCCTCCAGGTGCTGCTGATGTCTTTGCAGAGATGTGATTCCTGCTGCACTGTGACTCTCGTGCTGACTCTCCCTTCAGGGGTTAACAGGAACAGTGGCAGTGTTGGAGACCCACTCGTGGGGCTCACAGCTCACAGCTCTACTCCATGTGAGGCTGCTCTCCTCACTTCCTCCTCCGGTTACACAGGCTGTCTCAGAGAGTGCCCGTGCCCTTAAAGGGACAGTACAAGCATCCTGTATGCCAAGAACTAACAGCTGCAATGGGGTTCAGGGGTTAGCCCCTGAGGAAGTGGAGTAACATCCACGAAACGCGTAGGGCAGGTGACACAGTCACTTTGAGCTTGGTATTGGACTTTTTGGGACACTTGGTCACATTTGAGCCCCATTGCAGCTGTTAGTTCTTGGCATACAGGAAGCTTGTACTGTCCCTTTAAGGGCACGGGCACTCTCTGAGACAGCCTGTGTAACCGGAGGAGGAAGTGAGGAGAGCAGCCTCATGTGGAGTAGAGCTGTGAGCTGTGAGCCCCCCGAGCGGGTCTCCAACACTGCCACTGTTCCTGTTTACCCCTGAAGGGAGAGTCAGCACGAGTCACAGTGCAGCAGGAATCACATCTCTACAAAGACATCAGCAGCACCTGGAGGACTCTTTGTTGCATTGCCTGTATTTGCCTTGCTGCTTGGAGCGGGCCTCCAAAACTGCCACTGTTCCTGTTAACCCCTGGAGGGAGGGTCAGCACGAGAGTCACAGTGCAGCAGGAATCACATCTCTGCAAAGAAATCAGCAGCACCTGGAGGACTCTTTGTTGCATTGCCTGCATTTGCCTTGCTGCTTGTAAGTAGGGCTCTGATTTTTCCCATCTGGATGACCAGCGGTGTTCTCATTTGTCCATACCATTTTATGGCATAGTTCTTTTTATTTAATAAATAGTTTTTATAGTCACTTGGAGTCTCTATGTTATATGTGCAGTGTATGTATTAGTGTAGACCTGTTTTAAGGCAGTGGATATTCAGAGTTGAGTGCAAATAGCCGCACGGCTATTCAGAGTTGAGTGCAAATAGCCGCACGGCTATTCACAGTTGAGTGCAAATAGCCGCACGGCTATTCGCACTCAGTAGAAAATAAAATGGAAAAAAATAAACACCCCAGCCAGGAATCGAACCCTGGTCCACTATGCTAATGGCCTGGAGCATAACCACTGAGCTATAAGACTTTATGATGCTTTCCTAGTGAATAAAGGCATAGAAACCTACTGACATTAGTGTTCATAGCAGCTCGGCTATTCGCACTCAGATAAGTTGAGTGCAAATAGCCGCACGGCTATTCGCACTCACTAGGAAAAAAAATGGAAAAAAAAAAAGACAAAACACTCTCCTATTGACATTCTATACCCCCTGCATCTGTAATCAGTGCGGCTTTAGGCTGAGTCCCCAGTCAGCACTGTGACACGCGCCCGGCGGGGGGGCGGCGCATTCACAGCGCTAGTCCGCGATCTGCGGTCTGAGGGGAGAGAGAAAGTTTGTGACGGGAGGGGGTGTGGCGGTAGGTTTGCAGGGGCGTGGCCATGACGTCCCGCGGCTGGTTCACCCTCATTGGCTGAACCGCCGGCGGGGGCGTGGCCACGCCTCTGTCACAAATGCCAATCTCAAACTCTCAAAGCCTGAGAGGGAGCGTGGCGTGCTGGCACACGAGCGCTGTGCCCTGCTCAGCCGTGCAATTTGTGGCTAGGTGCACGCTCATCTGGGGGCGCGGCCACAACGGCACTGAGCTGATTCGCCCTCATTAGGTGAACCGCTTATGTGACGCGCTTGGAGGCGGCAAATTCAATTTTGCTTGCTCTGCAAGCGTCTCAAGCCCCGATGCTCACCCTGGCCAGACACATAAGGCCTCGGCCAGGGCTCCTGCTAGCGTGCCGAGGCGCGCTGAGGCTCAGGGAAAGCGGGTGCTTTCCCTGGCCTTAGACAGTGCGCCGTCCAGGGGTGCATCACGGGCGTGTTGGCGGGCGGGCCAGTGACATCACGGAACTGGTTTGCCCTCATTCGGCGAACGGCTCACGTGACCGGACCTGCGCGCCGGCAAGCGGGGAAATGTAAAATTTCCCTAAAACCTACGCTTCCGCAAGCGCGCAGAAGCGTAGGCGAGCCCCTACTAAAGCCGCTCTCATTGCGGCTGTAGGGTCTCAGTGCCGAGCGAAAGCGCGCCTCCACCCGCAAGCACTAAACATGTTGTTTCACGTGGTACCTGCATCGCGAGACAGGTGCTTCATGACCGGTGTCAACTGCTCTGACCCCCCCCATCGGGCCAGCATCAGCCCCACCCCCGCAGCACACTGGTGCGCGCGTGAGCAGTGGCGTGATGCCTGCAGCGAGGCTGGCGTCAACTGCTGTGACCAGTCACCAGGCCCCCCACTGCACCGCCACACAACCCCCTCTGCACCGCCACCCCTCCCCCCGCATGACAGGGCTGTCCCGTCAACGCCCCGCAGCCGCTAGACAACCCACGCAGCCGCGGGAAACCCCCGTGGGTTATTTTTTTTATATTTATTTTAAACACCCCCAAAAATCAGTGAGGGTGCTTGTGGGTGATGGTGGCGGTACTGGGGGTGGGGGAACAATGCTGCGGGTGGGGGGGGCGGCAGTACGGGGGTTTCCCGTGGCTGCGTTGGTTGTCTAGCGGCTGCGGTGGATGGCAGAACAGCCCTGTTATGCGGGGGGAGGGGTGGCGGTGCAGAGGGGGGGTGTGGCGGTGCAGCGGGGGGGCCGGCGGCTGGTCACAGCAGTTGCCGCCAGCCCCGCTGCAGGGATCACGCCACTGCTCACACGCGCACCAGTGTGCTGCGGGGGTGGGGCTGATGCTGGCCCGATGGGGGGGGTCAGAGCAGTTGACACCGGCCATGAAGCACCTGTCTCGCGATGCAGGTCCCACGTGAAACAACATGTTTAGTGCTTGTGGGCTGAGGCGCGCTTCGGCTCGGCACTGAGCCCCTACAGCCGCAATGAGAGCGGCTTTAGTAGGGGCTCGCCCACGCTTCTGCGCGCTTGCGGAAGCGTACGTTTTAGGGAAATTTTACATTTCCCCGCTTGCCGGTGCGCAGGTCCAGTCACGTGAGCGGTTCGCCGAATGAGGGCGAACAAGCTCCGTGACGTCACCGGACCGCCCGCCAACACGCCCCCGATGCACCCCCGGACGGCGCGCTGTCTAAGGCCAGGGAAAGCACCCGCTTTCCCTGAGCCTCCGCGCGCCTACGCACGCTAGCAGGAACCCTGGCCGAGGCCTTATGTGTCTGGCCAGGGTGAGCATCGGGGCTTGAGATGCTTGCAGAGCAAGCAAAATTGAATTTGCTGCCTCCAAGCGCGTCACGTAACGGGTTCAACCAATGAGGGCGAACCAGCTCAGTGCCGTTGTGGCCGCGCCCCCAGATGAGCGTGCACCTAGCCACAAATTGCACGGTCGAGCAGGGCGCAGCGCTCGTGTGCCAGCACGCCACGCTCCCTCTCAGGCTTTGAGAGTTTGAGATTGGCATTTGTGACAAAGGCGTGGCCACGCCCCCGCCGGCGGCTCAGCCAATGAGGGCGAACCACCGCGGGACGTCATGGCCACGCCCCCGCAAACCTACCGCCACACCCCCTCCCGTCACAAACTTTCTCTCTCCCCTCAGACCGCAGATCGCGGTCTAGCGCTGTGAATGCGCCGCCCCCCCGCCGGGCGCGTGTCACAGTGCTGACTGGGGACTCAGCCTAAAGCCGCGCTGATTACAGTTGCAGGGGGTATAGAATGTCAATAGGAGAGTGTTCTGTCTTTTTTTTTTTTTTCCATTTTATTTCCTACTGAGTGCGAATAGCCGTGCGGCTATTTGCACTCCACTTAACTGAGTGCGAATAGCAGAGCTGTTATGAACACTGTAATGTCAGTAGGTTTCTATGGCTTTTATTCACTAGTAAATCATCATAAAGTCTTATAGCTCAGTGGTTATGCTCCAGGCCATTAGCATAGTGGACCAGGGTTCGATTCCTGGCTGGGGTGTCTATTTTTTTCCATTTTATTTTCTACTGAGTGCGAATAGCCGTGCGGCTATTTGCACTCAACTGTGAATATCCACTGCCCTGTTTTAACCCTACAGTGTTGCACTATGATCTGTGTCTGTTTGTGTTTTTTCCCCTACATGGCCTGACAAGCAAGTGTGCTGATCCCCTGAGGAGTACAGGATTATCCAATGAACTTTTGGCGCCAGGTTTTTCTTTATTTATTTTTTTGAGGTTGACATTTGTGTTGGCATACTGTAACTTTTGCATTCCAATGTAAATGTCTTATGTTTGGTACTTGTTTTTTAATTTGCAGGCTTTTTTTAGGTTGATACTGTATTGGCATTTTTTAAATTAAAATGTACAGTAATGTCTTTATTTTATGCATGTATTTTTTTTGCATGTTGCCCATTGACTGGCATAGTAACAGACCATTCCCACAGGGCATTGGTGTGGTACTTTGCCAATCATTTGGTTTATTGGCTTTTATTGTCATTGTGTCAATCAATTGGTTTTTTGGAATTTTTAAGATTAAAATTGCATGTTTTTAATTTGAGGTTTGTTTTGGTGATTGGCAGGTTGTATATTGTCTGGCATTATGGAAGCTCATGCCCACAGGGCATGGGTGGGCCACCGTGCCAATCAATTGTTTTTTTGGCATTTGTAATGGATTTTTTTTTTCTATGTAATACTGTGTTTTATTTTGGGCCTGTTTTTTTTTTTGTTTTTTTCTTTAACTTTAACACTGTGCCAATCAATGGGTAGGGTGTGTGGTCAGCTTAACCCCTTAATTACTATAGTGGTAATTAAACTCTAAGGTGATTGAGGGGTTAGGGGCCATTAGATTGTATTTTTTTTATTGTTCTCTTGCTGTTGATGCCCACGGAGGACAAGGATGGTGATGAGGATGAGGACAGCCTTCATCCTGGAAGGAGTAAGTACCAGATTAATTCACTTTATGCGGCTGATTTATGTTTTATTTTAAATGGGCAAATGCACTATTATCCATATCTGTATTGAGTACCTGTATATTGTATGTATTGGGGGGGGGGGAGGGCACGGTTGAGCGGTGTATTTATTTGAATGTTGCATTTTTTTGAATGTACTGAATTGATACCGCAGGCCCCCGGACACCCCCAGAGACCACGCAAGGACCCCCGTGGTGCCCCCGGACACCCACAGGGATCACCTGGAGGCCCCTGGACACCCGCAAAAAAACCCTGAGGACCCCCAGACACACTCGGGGACCAACCACGGACCCCGTAGTGCCCCGGACACCCGTAGGGACCACCTTGAGGCTCCCAGACACCTGCGGGACCACCCAAGGACACCAGCCGGCCTCTTGTATCAATCATGTGCAGAAAAAATGTAAAATGTTTTTATGTGGGGGCACAGGGGTGGGTGGCTTGTTAATTGGTGGGTAGTAAATATTGTAATGTTTATTGGGGGCAGAGGAGATAAGTTAAGGGCCAAGTACCTAACCCCTTCACTCAACCCCTCTGCCAACAATAAACCTGCTATTGTGCCTTAACCCCTTCATTGCCTTAGCGGCTAGCCACTAGGGTAATGAAGCTGCTTACATTTAATTTTTGATCATAGTGTGTGTGAGCAGGGGGTCTCAACTGAGCTGAACTACATTTATTTCAGCCTCGGGGACCTCCTGCTTCCTTTGATACAGGCCCGTTATGGGGTGTCGGTATCCCCGCCATGTTAAAATCCTCACGTGACATTAACATTGCGGGAATACCGGCACCCCATACCGAGGCCTGTATCTCGGGAAGCAGGGGCTGAAATCAACTTTGTTCAGCTCAGGAGACCCCCTGCTCACACACAGTAGGAATAAAAATAAAATGTAAGCAGCTTCATTACCTTAGCAGCTATTCGCTAAGGTAATGATTTTTTCTTTGGAGGGGGGGTAGGGGGGCCGGTGTTTGATACTAGTGTACGGGAGCCGGTATCACTCTGCTTTGTTTAGATCCCACGGTCTCGTGACCCTCAGGATTTTAACATGGCGGGTATACTGACACCTCATAACGGGGCCTGTAACACAGGAAATAGGGGTTCCCTGGACCTGAAATCAATGTGGTTTAGCTGCGGAGACACCCTGCAACAATACTGTAGTGTTTAAAATTAAATAAAACCCCCACGATCCCCTGTTAGAGGCGCGCAGTTCGAGTGACTGATTCAGCCTATTTCTTACTGCGTGTCTCTTACAGACCGGTAGACCCCGGTAGGATTAACACAGCAGGGACCTCTGTTGTGTTAATTCGATGGGCCTTTAGTCTGCCATGGCAAATGTTGAAAGGATTTCAGGGAGATCTCATAAACCAATTCGAGAAATGGTCGGATAACGACCACTGCATCTGTATCTCACCATAACATGCCACCAGGAGCAAGAACTCTTTCTACATATGTATAAACAGCATTCTCAACATCAGAGACCAATGAAAGGATTTACACAAACTTACATTTTCACTCTGTACATGCTGTCTACTACAAGATATCTGCCAAATCTTTGAAAACCTGCATTTATTTTATCATCGTGACAGATAATAGACATAAAAGTTAGTACATCGTTTCTCCTTGAAAAAGATGAAACATGCAAAAACTGTGTGATTTGCATTAAATCTGGATCCAAACTGAAATGAGATATTTGATTTTTTTTTGTTACACATACAGTGTATTGTATTGTTGCTACTGTACACTAAACCACTGAGGGAATAGCTGTCCTGTCAAATTATATGAGGTTATATACTTTTCAAATTTAAGTTTGAAGCTTAACTGAGAACACTAAAACAAAAAAATATGGCATATGCAATATAGCATGCAAAATTCTTTCTTTTATGAGAAACTACATTTTGACAAATTGCTCTGCATTTTTAAAGCATAACTGCACATAAGGTATTACTCTACTATGTAAAGATAAACAGAAAGTAAGCCCATACTGTTGAAAAAGGCACCTTATCAAACTGGAAGACACATTCAAGCCAATTGTTTAGAATGGTCTATAAGATTTTTTTCAAAAGTTTGAAGGTTTCTATGTCAGAAGACTTCTTAATAAATATGGCCCTAAATCTTCAAGAAGCATGCCTAAAAATGCAGTATTTATTAGAATGACTTACTTAGGGACAGACACATTAAGGTTTTGAATTTCATAGAGAGCCCCAACTGAGTGTTGTACAGACATTCCACCCACTTCCATAGACATTTTACCCAACAATTTTCATTGACCTTTTTATGCTTTGTCATCTCATAAAAAGGGGTTACAGTATGTGTATGTTTAGGATAATATCATCATGAATTGAGGACAAACACTCAGGGGTAGCAGAATCTACTTTCGCACTGAAGACAAAAACCTTACATTATTTTCAAAGAAACTTATTTT
This sequence comes from Ascaphus truei, assembly GCF_040206685.1. Taxonomy (NCBI): domain Eukaryota; kingdom Metazoa; phylum Chordata; class Amphibia; order Anura; family Ascaphidae; genus Ascaphus; species Ascaphus truei. Next base: position 90,580,714 of record NC_134485.1, read on the forward strand.
ATGGTGCTTATCTCACTAGTGCTAAGGTAGGGTTTATATTCAGTGTCCTTTTAGAGTAAACATAGTCAGGCTGCAGGCAGAGGATCAAGACAGGCGGTAGAAGTGCAGAGTTGGGGTCACAGGCCGAGGTCATGACATGCGGAAATGGGTGAAAGCAAGAGTCTGGGTGAAAGCAACATGTAATTCACAGGCAAAAAGACAGGGAATACAGAGCAACCAAGCTGGGGCTGGGACTGAAACAGGAACCTTGGTTGGCAACTTCCTGAAGGAAGTGCAGCCTTAAGTAGGAGGCTGGCAGGAACCAAGATGGCCACAAATAGCCAAGTGAGGACAAGTTGTGGAAAGAACAGGACCGGAATGCAAAACCAAACAAGCATGGACCATGCAGAATCCTCACACCAGTGAGATAAAAAATTAGCTTTAATGTACTGTACCTTCAAGGACAAAGTAATCCTTGAGCTAAACATATCATATTAGAAAGTGGCCAATTACCACTATTACCCTAACATCAACTCTGCATAGTGAAAAGACACCACCAACACAATAAATGTGGTACTGTTCTAAGACAGTTCTACCCATAGGTGATAATAAGAATATAAACATCTACATCCAGTGACCATTGGATATCGCTAGGTGGCCGGCCTGATCGACTCTGGTGCCACCATCTATCTGGTGCGACATGATATGGTCAGCCCAGAGGATCTGCTCCCAGGAACGGGGATGCAGGTCACTATGCAGGACCCGGGACCTAGGTCAATCCAGGTCACCCTGGTGTTTCTCACCTGGGGTGCCGGTCGAGGAGTGAGGGATGTAGGTGTCCTGCTACTGTTAGATATTGGGGTGCTACTCGGTAACGACCTGGGACACCTAATCTGCTCTTTTGCGGAGGAAGATGCTCCTGTGGCTGTGGTCACAAGGAGCCAAAGCCAGGCACTTGTCCAGGCAGGGGAGCCTTTGGTACCCCTGCCCACTGAGGAAATCCCTGTCCCCTGAATTTGGTACCAACGAATCCTGAGTTCTCAGTTGAGACCGGGCAGGTAAGCCAGACTTAGTCTATACTGTGTGCTGACCTCCCTTCCAATGTACCCGTTTCCCCAACCCCTGACTTAGTGATTAAGGATGAGTGGCAGGAGCTAGGGGCATGGTTCAGAGATGCAGTGGTGTCTGATCCAAGACATGAGGGTATGAGACTTTGGGTATCCGAGTCTGCCTCTGAGGGTGGGTCAGATCGGTATCTCTGGCATGATGGGCTCCTGGACAGAGAGCATGCCCCTGATGTTTCAGACAGAGTATTGATGGGGAGGAGACAGCTTGTTGTACCCAGGAGTATAGGCAGCAATTATTGCAGGTATCCTACTCCATCCTACTAGCAGGGCATCAGGGGGTCACCCGCACTAGAACCTGGCTATTGCAGTGTTTCTACTGGCCGGGGGCATCCATGGCAGTGGCAGATTTTTGCCGCTTCTGTGATGCCTGCCAGCGAGTAGGCAAGTCTGGTGACCATGTGAAGGTCCCCCTGAACCTACTACCAGTGATTAGTGAACCTTTTCAGGGGGTAGTGGTAGACATAGTATGTTCCCTCATGGAACTTTCATCCATTGAAGCTAAAAAGGTAGCAGAAGCTCTAATAGGGATTTTTACCAAGTAGGGTTCCCTAGCGAGATTCTAACAATCAAGGGTCGCAATTCATGTCTGAATTGCTCCAGTGTCTCTGGGCTACGTGTGGGTTGATAGCCCTCCATACTGCCCCATACCACCCCCAGACAAACGAACTGTGTGAGCGGTTAAATGGTACACTGAAGCAGATGCTGCGAGCCTTTGTGGAAGCTGAACAGGGAGACTGGGAGGCTCATTTACAGCATTTGATGTTTGCATACCGAGAGGTACTGCAAGAGTCCACCGGGTTCTCACCTTTTGAGCTTCTATATGGTTGCAGGGTCCGGGGACCGCTTGACCTATTCCGTGAGGGATGGGAAGGGGAGACTACTGATACTGATGCTTCTGTGCTACAGTATGTAGTAGAGCTCAGGAACCGGTTAGAGATGCTCATGGAGTTGGCACAGGCTAACCTGAAAGCTGCTCAGACCAAGCAGAAGCGTTTGTTTGATAAAAATGCCCATAGCAGAGAGTTCATTCCTGGACAGCAAGTGCTTGTTCTGAAGCCCTCTCGAACAAACTTATGGCTGCCTGGGTTGGCCTATATACGGTTCTCCGGCGGATGAACTAGTGCACCTATGTTGTACAGTTAGATCAGGAGAGAGGGAGACGTAGAACCTATTACATCAATATATTGAAAGCATATTTTCTGAGTGAGCCATCAGTGCTGGCAATCTGTAGCCCTCCGATGGGGGACTCGGTGAACCAAGCTCTGCCTGATCTCCTAGGGGAGGCTAGAAAATTGGGAACAGTAGAGTAGGTAGAGATAGGTCACCAGCTCGAGGCACCCCAGCGGGTGCATGCATGTGCTATGCTAGAAGAGTACAAGGTTCTGTTCACAGATAAGTTGGACAGGACTCATATTACTGATCACCAAGTCCATACCGGAGATTAGAGACCTCTGCATGAGAATGCCTATCGGGTATCAGCAGGGGTGAAGCGGACCATAGAGGAGGAGGAAGAAGAGATGCTGGCCCTAGGGGTGATAGTACCGTGTCAGAGTCCTTGGGCTTCACCGGTAGTCCTGGTACCTAAGACGGAAGGGACCACTCAGTTTTGTGTGGACTACCGGCAGCTCAATGCTCAGACGGTGTCAGATGCATATCCCATGCCCCGCATGGATGAGCTTTCAGATGAGCTTGCGGGGGGCAAGATATCTGACTACCATAGATTTGTCCAGGGAGTACTGGCAAATCCCTCTGACCAAGGAGGCGCAGGAAAAATCAGCTTTCATCACTCCGAGTGGCTTATATGAATTTATATTTATGCCATTTGGGATCAAGAATGGCCCGGCTACCTTCCAACGCCTAGTCAATAGGTTACTGGAAGGGATGCAGAGCTTTTCAAGGGCATACCTGGATGACAGCTGTGTTTAACCATGTCACGGGAGACTCCTGTGGCGGGTAGGATCTCGGTGGCCGGAACAGCAGGAAGAGAAGTAGGGGTCACAAGCAGGGGTCCGAGGCAGGCGGCAGGTAGCGCAGTCAGGAAAGAAGCAGAGGTCCGAGGCAGGCGGCAGGTAGCGACGTCAGGTAACAAGCAGAGGTCGGCAACGAGGAGACTGGAACAGGACAGGCAGAGCGGGACAGGGACTGAGAACAGGGAGCAGGGACTGAGACCGGGGAGCAGGAATAACCAGGGACAAGCCAGATTACTAGCAAGGACCTTTACTGTGAGCAGACTACAATACAGATACAGGTACAGGTACAGGAAACAGGTCAGGATCAAAGATGTGCATGGGAGTCTAACCAGAAGCAAAGGCAAACACAACAGACAGGAAGCAAGCTATAAAGGACAGAGACAGGAGCAACAAGAAGACAGACAGACAGAGGAACCCAGAGCCAACAGAAGGCAGCAGCACACCCAGTGGACAAGGAAGCTATGGCTAGGCAGGCGATCCTGGCGATCAGGCGATCCTGACAAACCATTCCTGGGAGTCACATCTATTACATGTAGCAGCGGTACTGAAAAGGATCAGGGAAGAAGGGCTGACACTCAAACCATCTAAGTGTCTAGTCGGGATGGCAAAGGTACTGTAACTCTGGCATACAGTAGGGTAGGCGGAGGGGCATCTCAATCTGGAGCCGGCTAAGATAGATGCAATTATCGATTGGCCAGTGCCCCGAACAAAGAAGCTTTCTTAGGCACCGCTGGCTACTATAAGAAGTTTGTCCCTCAGTACAGCGCCCTGGCCAAACCTGACTAACTTGACACAGAGGAAACTCTTGGTTCTGGTTGCCTGGTCTCTCACATGTGGAGAGGCATACCAGGCTCTGAAACCTGCCCTGGCTAGTGCTCCTATCCTGGCAGCACCCGAATACAGCAAATGATTCCTGGTACAAACCGATGCCTCAGACTATGGTATCAGTGCTGTACTGAGCCAGGTAGGCGAGGATGGGTGAGAACACCCGATCGTCTACCTGAGTCGTTATGCCACCATTGAAAAAGAGTGCCTCTCAATTGTGTGGGCATTGAAGAAGCTCCAGCCCTACCTGTATGGATGAGCTTTTACTGTCATCATGGATCACAATACCCTCAGCTGGTTGCAGAGGGTGTCAGGGGAGAATGGCAAGTTGCTTTGCTGGAGACTTGCCCTGGAGGAATTTGACTTTACTATTCAGCTCAAGAAGGGCAGTGAGCACGGCAATGCTGATGGACTCTCCCAACAGGAAATCCTTACTGAACCACATAACTCTAGAGCATCCAGGCTTGTGGAGCCACCGGATGAGGTGGCTGCCCCAGAGCCTTTGTCTTGAGGGTGGAGGTGTTACGATAAGGGGGTAACCAGGTTAAACAATAAAGTTTAAGACCATCTGGTTACCCCTGAGAACCGTGGGCCCTGGCAGCTACCTAGCACCATAAGCCAGGGGCCAGGTATTCTAACATGTAAAAGTGAAGCCTGCCCTGTAGGTGGCAATGGGTTGACTGGGAAAGCGGCATAATGTTGGCACGTTTCCCATTGGTCAATTCATATGTCCCACTCATGGGTTATCCGGAGCTGGCTTGGCATGCCCCCTCCTCTGACATCAGCCAAGAGATGAGCCCCCATTTTTATTGGTTAGTGGGATAGGGTTCTGACACTCTGATTGGTTGCTCCTCCTACCTCCATGCTAAGGATAGCTTAGAGGAGTGTATGTAAGGAGGAAGCTGACTCAGAGAACAAGACGATCTTCTGGCTTGCCGATGAAGCTATGGCGGGCTTTTAAAAGTTGCTCTCTCACGAATAGCAGAGCAACCGGCTTCATTTTGAAGCTTGGAAAGTCTGCCCTGCAGAAACTAAGTCAGACGCGAGGTCCAAGTTCTCATTTTAGAACGTAGCGGTCGTGGCTAGGAACTGAAGCCAAAAAGAGGACAAGGAAGCCCGGGTGTATATCCCGGTCAAGGTAAGACTACCGAAGCAGGCGCCCTGCACCTACTGTAGTAGAGCCTAGATTTCACCCCATTGAAAAGGTGTACTTTTATCTGTATTTCGTGTATTCATTGTGTTCTATGCGAGTTTACCCAAATAAACGGCATTTTTTTCTTACTACCTTGTTTTACCTAGTGAATGATCCGGGTACAAAGATAAATAATTGTCAAAAGTCCTGGTCTCCCATGACATGGACGACATTCATCCTCGCAGGGGTAAGTAGAAGTTTTATTTACTTTATGCTGACTGGATAATGTTTTATTTTGAATGGGCAAATGCACTATTTTCCAGATCTGTATAATAGTAATTTTGCCCATTACTGTACTGTAATGCTATGGTTTTTGGGGGTAGAGGGAGTGCCCATTCATTCCCGTTTGGGTTATCTTTGCTCCTATTGAGAGCATACGTAACAACACTGGCAATGAATGGGTGTATTGGCTAGTATTGTGTTTGTATCATGTCTTTATGTTTATTGTGGGTAGCGAGGGTGGGTGAAGGTGGCATTTGGCCCGCGGTGGGTGTTTATACCTACCGGGTGGGTAATGGGAGGGGTTAACCCCTCCTGCAACCCCCCGCAAGGCCTAAATACCCACCATGGGCCAAATACCACCATCACCCACCCCCACTACCAATAAAAATCCTGGCACAGGTAGTTAACTCCTTCAATGACTTAGTGGCTAGCAGCTACGGTACTGAAGCTGCCTTTAAATTAATTTTTTTTTCAACCAAAAAAGTTTTTATTGAGTGCATGGTACAATAATCACATTATCTCCCAACCCATTGTCTTATACAAAAGTACCCACAACAACTCATATTATAAGTAGACTCACATAAGACATACTGGGGTTACGTACAGACCAACAAGACGCACAGACATACTACACCAGGGGGGAGGGAGGGAGGGTGGGGGGGGGGGTTGCCACAGAACGATTTCAACTCAGCTGGGCTCATCTTGGAGGCTACGGTTCTCGCTAAATTCTGGTTTTCTTGGGCTTTGAAGACTTCTGGTCCGAAAGATCTCCCAGTAACTGCGGTCGTAGCGTTGGCTTCTGATCTCTTCTGATGTATCTTGGCCCTTGCTTGTCCTTTTCTCTACCGAATTTAGTTATCCCCTTACGTTGGTAAGATTCTATGTCTCCCTGTCCTCTACACTTCATCCAAGGAGAATGCGCCTAGAGCTATTAGAGCAGTATGTTGGAGGCATTGACCCCTGGGATATCGTTCAGGTCTAGCCATGGTGACCAGACTTTGAGAAAGTTTGTGCCGGTGTCGTTAACCAGACTCGTTAACTGTTCCATCCGGCAAACGTGCCAAATTCGATTTCTGATTTTTGGGATATTTGGTAGATCCGGTTGCTTCCACAATGCTGCGAGTTCGCACCTCAGGGCAGTTGCAAAATGTGCAATTAATTTGTGTTCCGACCTGTTTAACCCCGGGGTGCATCTGGACAGCAGAAACAACCAGGGGTCTAAAGGGATCGTGCAGTCGAGAATTCTCTGAAGCCAATTTCTGATCTCCTCCCAGATTGGGAGTACCTTGGTGCAACCCCACAGCATGTGTAGCAAGTCTGCCTGCTCCCCACATTGTTTAGGGCACAATGGGGGATAACCTCTGACAAACTTTGATAATCGTGTTGGAGTCAGATACCACCGCATTAGGACTTTATACGCGTTCTCCTTTAATGTCGTGCAAATCGAGCTCTTAGCTGCCGCCAAGCTGATTTGATCCCAGTCTTTATCCTCTAATGTGTCTCCTAGATCTCTTTCCCATCTGTTCCTATATTTTAATGTCACGTCAGCGTCAGGATTCGGACAGACCACCGCTTTATACATCGTAGAGATAAGTCCCTTGGTTCCTGTTCCAGTAGAACAGAGCTGTTCAAAATTAGTGCGTTTAGCTCGAATGGGAAATTTATCATAGAAAGCTCTTAGCTGGAGGTATCTAAAGAATTCTGAATTTGGAATCGATTTTTCAGACTTAATTTGCTCAAACGGTTTGATAGATATTCTAACCTCCAGGTGTCGAAGGCGAGTATAGCCCTTCTGTGTCCATGTAATAAAATCTTTCTTCTGCAGGCCCGGAGCGAAATCAGGGTTTCCCAAAATTGGGGTCATCAAAGAGTGTTGTCTCATCAAGACGTGTTTATATTTGCTTTTGTCCCATACTGCCAAAGAGCTGACAACCGCGGGGAGCGGGTGTGTGAAGTCCTTGCGGACCTTATTTGGGAGCCAGATCAGGTCCTGCAATGCCACCGGGGCACAGCAGGCCGTTTCCAGTGCTACCCAACGCCTCTGACTAGGGTGGGTATGCCACTGGATGATTTGAGTTAATTGGGCTGCTCTATAGTACGACAACAGGCAAGGTACCGCTAGTCCTCCTTTTGTAGTGGGTCGAATTAGTATGCTAGTTTTGACGCGGTGGGTTTTATTACCCCAGATAAATTTCACCATTGCGGACTGTAACCGAAGGATCTCTTCCCTGTTTATAGGGACCGGAAGAGTCTGAAATAGGTACAGAATTCTGGGAAGGAGATTCATTTTTAGTGAATGGATCCTTCCGATCCAGGATATGTTGTACCCTGCCCATTTCCGGAGATCTTCCTTCAGTGTCCGAATTAGTCTGGGGTAATTAGCTTTATAGAGGGTGCCTGATTGTTTTGTGATATTTATTCCTAGGTATTTTATGCAGGAGGTTTGCCATTTGAATTCAAAATTTACCGTGATCAATTTCTCAGTAGCTTTAGGTAGATTGATATTTAGGGCTTCTGATTTTGCCTGGTTAATTTTAAACCCTGATATCATATTAAATTCCCCTAATAATTGGAAAACGTTCGGCAGAGAGGTGAGGGGCTGTGATAGTGTGAGTATCACGTCATCAGCATACAGGGCCACTTTATGTGGCTGGTCACTGATTTGGATGCCTGTTATATTTGGACTAAGGCGGATGTGCGCCGCTAAGGGTTCAATACAAAGCGCAAAGAGAAGGGGTGACAGAGGACAGCCCTGTCTGGTGCCACTCTTTATCTGGAATTCTTCCGAGGGGAAGCCCTGGTGTCTGACCTTCGCCGTCGGTCCCTGATACAGAGCGAGAATTGCCTCTATCATTCTCCTTCCCAATCCGAACGCCCCAAGCGTCTCCCTCAAGTAGGGCCAGTCAATTCTGTCGAACGCTTTTTCAGCATCTAAACTAAGCACCATAGACGGGATATGTTTTTTCTGCGCCAGATCAATTAAGTCAATAATCCGTCTGGTGTTATCAGCTGCTTGTCGACCACATATAAACCCTACTGGATCAGGATGGACCAACTTGGACAACACCTGGTTAAGGCGGTTAGCTAAAAGTTTGGAAAAGATTTTTGTATCCGAGTTTATTAACGAGATGGGCCTGTAGCTTTTACAGTCCGCCGGGTCCTTTCCTTGTTTGTGGATTACTGAGATAGACGCCTGAAGCATCGAGCCCGGGATGGGGGCACCATCCAAGAAGGAATTACATAGTTTTAGTAGATGAGGAAAACAGAAATTGTGAACTAGCGCTAAAGTGTGATACACAGTGTGATAGTAAAAAACTTTTAATAAAGTATGGCTGCCCGGTGATACTGTCAGTACTAACAGAATAACACAAAATAAAGAAAAACCTGGCGCCAAATTGTCAGTGGAATGTCCTGTACTCCTCAAGGGATCCGCACTCTTGCTCGACAGACCATGCAAAGAAAAAAACACAAACAAACAGAGATCATAGCGCAACACTGTAGGGTAAGCAGTACTGCACTAATACATACAAACAGGAGCTGTTCCGGTTACCATCGTAAGGACTGACTGGAGTCTGAACCGCAGTGGAGCAGAGGCATCACCCGCCAGGGAGACCATCTGTATCTAGGACTTGTTCCTACCATGCGAGTTTAAACCTTGCTGGATGTAAGTAGGGCTCCAATTTTAGTGCTCCGGATGACCTGCGGTTCTTTGTATTTGCCATTGTCTGTCTCGGCATAGTTCTTTTTAATAAATAGTTGTTTTAAATGTCGCTAGGATTCTTAACTGTTTGTGTGTATTAGTGCAGTACTGCTTACCCTACAGTGTTGCGCTATGATCTCTGTTTGTTTGTGTTTTTTTCTTTGCATGGTCTGTCGAGCAAGAGTGCGGATCCCTTGAGGAGTACAGGACATTCCACTGACAATTTGGCGCCAGGTTTTTCTTTATTTAGTAGATGAGGAGCTAATATTTTACGAAATTTCTTATAATAGAGATTGGAAAAGCCATCTGGGCCTGGGGCCTTGGCTGCTTTCAATGACTTCATTACCTCTAGGAGTTCCTCGATAGTAAATTCTGCCTGTAGTGCTTCCCTCTCCTCTCTGGTCACTGTAGGCAGATGAGCCTCAGTTAAGAACGTCTTTAGTCGTGCTTTTGTGGTTGGCGTGTGTGCCACCTTCGCCCCATCGTATAGGGTCTCATAATATTTTTAAAATTCATTAACTATTTTTTTAGGGTCAGAGGTCAGATCCCCTTGTTTTGTTCGAATTGTCTGAATTTGGGAGACTTGGTTTTTATCTCTTAGTTTGTTGGCAAGTAGGGTATCTGGCCTGTTTCTCAAAATATTTCCGCTTAGACCATGTCAGCTCCTTTTCAGCGCGGGAGGTCAGCAAGATATTAAGTTTGGTTTTAGTGTCTAGCAACTCCTTAAGGGTCATTGCGTCTTTATTCTTTTTATGCCGAGTTCAGAGGACTGCCAATTCTGCTTGTAATTGATTGATTTTTTTGTCCTTCTCCCTCTTTCGCCTGCTTGCAATCCTCATGAGCTCTCCTCGCAGAGTCGCCTTATGGGCCTCCCACAAGGTAGCCTGCGAAGTCACACTTCCTATATTCTCCTGAAAATATTCCCTGATTTTATCCCCTACATTTTGTGCAATTTCGGGGATTTTTAGTAAGACTTCATTGAGCTTCCAGTTCGCTCCTGGTCTGTCTAGAATAAAATCAGTGCACCGCAGCTCGATCGGTGCATGATCTGACCACGAAATATCGTGGATGCCCGTGTGGGAGATCTGTGAAACCATTCTACTGGATACAAACAGGTAGTCTATCCGACTATATCTGTCATGGGGGTGGGAGTAGAATGTAAAACCTTTATCTTGTCGGTGTTGTTCTCGCCAAATATCTAGTAGGTTATTGGTGCGCAGCCCTCTATTCCAAGTTTGTCTTATCTTAGAGCTATTTTTACCGCTCGGGGTGCATCTATCTAGTATTGGATCTAGTGTTTGGTTAAAGTCGCCCCCAAGTATTACACATCCCTGCGCTAACCGCTGGAGTAAAGCGAAGAATCTTTCTAGGAAAGTTTCCGTGCCTTCACTCGGAGCATAAACGTTTGCCAGTGTGATTGGTTGACCTCTTATTTCACCGCTTAAAATGAGAAATCGGCCGTTGTAGTCTTTTTTAATGGTCTTAATCGTCAAGGGCAAACGGTTATGCACCAGAATGGCTACCCCTCTCTTTTTTTTAGTGGCTGAGGCTGAGAACCAGTTCTTAAACCTATAATCAATAAATTTCGGTGAACTAGATTTAGAAAAATGTGTTTCCTGTAAGAGGATGATGTCAGGGTCCGTTTTTTTGTAGTCTGTCATAGCTAGTCTGCGCTTCCCTGGATTGTTAAAGCCTTTAACATTATGTGATATGATAGTAATCCCTTTATTCATGATTGCAGTTCCAAACCTTTACTCTTGCGTAAGCAACCGTCTGAGCCTCTGGTGTCGGTGATGAGGGTGTCAGGTGATCCTGTGTTTGATTCCGCCTGTCAGCAAGCTGGAGCCATGGCATGGGAAGACAGAGGGGAACACACTGGGGAGACATAAAATACACAATTCAACATTCATTTCAACATGTAATAACTGTCCGGGGATTGGGCGAGAACTAGCTCCCCCAATCTCCTTCTTTGCCCTTTTCAGGCGTGCAGCCTGGACGGAGTTCGGGATGGCCCTCCTTCCCCCTCTCCCGTCCTGCTCGGCTGGCCTAAATGGGACTTCCATGGGCCACTCGTGGGTCTTCTCTCCCACGCCCATGTGGAGACTCATGCACAAAGCCATCGCGAGGGACAGCATCCCTCCCCCCCTCTCTTGCCTGTGCGGTGTAATGGTGTAACGACAACTTTTTGTAACTTGAGTTGTTAACTGTAAGATCAACTACAAACTTTTAAAAGTAAAATGTAAAGTGTAGAGAATAACTTCTTGCCCCTGATCGCTAGCCTCTCCTGTGCATTCCTGCCTGACTCAATGTTGGTGCATATCTCAGCCATCTGTTGCCCTGGTATTCGGTATGATTAGCTAGTGGTCTGCTCCTTTTCTGGGTCTCCTTGTTTATCTAGCTGTGGTCCCTGAGCTAAACTGCGTGCCGTAAGTGGAGCAGCCTTGTTTCGTGCCTGCCGCTATATAGCCCTTAGTGTTATGTCTCAGACTCTCCTATCTCCTGCTATCTGCTGGATAGCCGGGTGGGCCTCCCCTCCCTCGTCGCCTCCATTGTCCGGTCGGTTCCGCTGCTCCTTGCGCTCTATGTGACTCAGCGCGCCTTCCGCTGCATGCCGCCATAAGATAGAACAGTGGTCTAGTTCCGTTTTATTAATGCGCGCCGGCAATCTGCAGATTGGTGGTCTCTTCCGGCGCTGAATGATGACGCTCTCCGGCATGTCTTTCAGGCTGCCTCCTCCAAGATGGCGTCTGGTCCATTTCCGGCATCGTGTTTCCGGCGGCCGCCATTTTCCCCCAGTTAGCCCGCGAAGAAGGACGTCTCCTCACCTGCTCCCGCGTCCGGAAGCCCTCCGCTTCCGCAACGAAGCCATGCGGTGAGGCGCTTGCTGTGGCGCCATGTTGGGTGCCTTGCGTTCCACCTCAGATCACCATTTGCAACAGCAGGTAAGAGTTTGAATTTTCGTTTTCAGGCAACCAGTATAGTCCTCTTAGTGGCATCAACATCAGGATAGTGACTTTGTCAGGTATTGTGGCAAGCTCTTTGTTTGGCAAACTGGTGGGTAAACCTCTACCCCAACTTTT